>NC_134572.1:187974061-188284419 GCF_050947875.1 Dermacentor variabilis
TTTACCTCAAGCAAATAGGCAGTTGATTTTTTTTAAAAATTTGATTGTTGAAGCTGCTTTTCAGTCATAGCGTCAAGGTTTTCGTACTTGATTAACCACGACCTTGATTAACCACCGACAGCCGACAGCCTATTGGTATCGATGTGTTTCCTGGCCGTTGGCGTTCGCATACTACGGCGGTAAAACATTTTCGAAAAGGATGCTGGTTTCGTCTGCGAGTCATTACATAGACTTACTATAAAGAGGTCTACTCTTGGCAAAGAATAGTGCCTCATTTTGTTTAGGCGTTGATTATCATAATGAATGCGGCGGAGGTTGAGGGAATACGCTTGAAGGTACGTTTTTATGCCGTTGATCTCCATAACACCGCAAGTACGCAAACCGATGTCACAGAACACCCGATGCATCATTGTGTGTTCTCAGTCATCGCTTGTTTGCTGTACACCTACTAATTTTTCATTTCTTCTTCAAGTGTTGTATCCTCCTCTTGTCCTTGTTCTCTTGTGCTTCACTTACAGTATGTCGTTCCGTCAGCTGTAATGCGCATTTGCAAAACCAATACGTTTGATAAGACGCAGTGGTTATCATAATTTCACTACACATGTATTAAGCTGGCACATATGGTTCAGATACAGATACCTGTATGCGGACTTGCACGACGTTGATGCGGAGATTAGGATAATTATGACACCCGTAAAGAAGAGGCAGCTGACGGCCGTAAGCTGTTGCGTTCTTTCCGCCAAACTACCCGGCCTGGTAGTGCTGTATAGATGCTGTATAAAAGTGACACGTGGTAACAGGGAAATTATTATACTTAGCAGCCGACCGTACGTTTTGTAGTTTAGGTCTTCTTTCTTGTGCGTTTGTGCTACCCTTATTAATGAGCCGTTTCTTGACTATGTTCTTGACTATGTAACCGCGTTTGTGTGGATGCGTAGACGTGTGCTTTTTGTTGTACTTTTAAAATGCAAATAAAATATTTTCAGGCTTACTCAATCTTTGGTGTCGTGTGCGTTTATTCCAGTCGAGGCCATCGTGCACCTGGAAACCGCATTCTGTCAGTAGCCCTGCACGATATGCAACAGCTGGAGTGCGGCGGCACAGCTCGGGGTAACGGCGGCGTAATAAACGAAAAACCGCTCGGGATGCCCTTAAAAGTCAGTTCAGAGTGTGCCTTAACTCGATATGACTCTGCGCTACATGCTTTTATCCCGTTGCAGCAACCGTAGCAAAGTTTCCTGCGTGCCTGGTGAAGTTGAAACACACAAATAAGCATACCGGGGAGAAAATGCGCGCCGCGTAATATTCGAAGCTTTATACTACTGCTGCAGCACTACGATCCGCCAATATTTTTAATTTTTGGCGTCTTGCTGACTAGCTGGTAATAAGTGTTAGCAGACGACTGCTGTTGTCTGCTGAAATCTCGGCGCAACGAAAATTAATCGGAGCGGAATAGTAATAGTGGAGGTGGAGCTACATTTTCAGTCTCCTATTTTACCTTCCCACAGATAGAGGTAGACGGCCAGGTAGACTCATCAGCGTATGAAAACAATGAGACGAGCGTATGAGACGACCGTGTACATGGTGTCAGAAGTGGTCGCCGTTCGCTCTCTAATGGCGAACAAGCCGGACGCTGTGTTTTCCGGGGTACCTACACTCCAACAACCATCGAGCTTCGACTTCGCCGACCCAAGTGCATGGTCTACCTGGATTGAGCAGTTCGAGGACTATGCCTAGCTACAGGATTGCACCATAGATGACTGCACCAAGCTACCGACGAGGTTCGCGTACGAACGCTTCTTTATTGCATGGGTGTTCAAGGTCGACGCGTGCTGGCGTCTTTCAACTTATCGGCCGAAGAAGTTCAGCCGTACAGCGTTGTTAAAAGCAAGTTGACCTCGTATTTCGTGCACCCGCTAAACGAAGTTCACGAGAGTTATCGTTTTCACAAGCGGACGCAGCAAGGAGACGAGAGCGTCGATGCCTTTTATTCCGCGTTGCGAAACATGGTAAAAAGATGCAACTACGGCTCAGCGTCCATTGAGGACAGGCTCGTTCGAGACCGATTTATTGTTGGTCTGCTGGACAGCAAACAACTCTGCCGTACTTCTGACTTGACATTCGATAAAACGCTTCTGCATGCACGGCTGCACGAAGATGCGGCACGAGAAAAATGTGAACGAGAAAGCCAGTTATCTGGGCCAGTCGCCGTTGATGTAGTGAAACACAGGCCAACGAGAAGGCCGTCACGTAATCAAGCGTCGGCAGCAAGAGAAACGGTCCTCGCCGGCGCGCATAGATCGTGTCACTTCTGCGGACGAGATGAGCATCAGCGAAAATTTTGTCCTGCCAACAAAGCTGTTTGCAAGTTTTGCAAAGAGAAAGGACACTTCGAAGCAGTTTGCTTAGCCAAACAGTGCTCGCAAAGCCGACAGTCACATGCCATCGAGATGCATGCTGTCAAGAGCAGTCATGCGGCATAGGCTAAGTTTTTTTGGGTCCCCTTGAATGGAGTCCCACTCCAATTCAAGGTCGACTCAGGAGCGGAACTTACCGTCATTCCAAGCACTTTTTCCGGAGTACCGTCGCGACTCGAAAAACCGGAGGGTCTTCTCACCGGACCAGGAAATCGCCCTTTGAAAGTAACAGGCCAATACACAGCTACGTTGGAGTGTAAGAGCCGCACCTCTGTACAGTCAGTATACGTCATGCCTTCGCAGTCTACACCTCTACTAGGCTACCCCGCTATCCTCGCATTGGGAGTCGTGAAGTCCATCGACGCCGCACAGCAACCTGAAAAGCAAGCTAGCTCTGCAAGCGACGCAGACCCTGGCCAGGACATCTTCGTAGGGCTTGGTACTGTAGGGGAGGAGTACACTATTCGACTCAAGCCAAATGCCAGGCCATTTGCTCTCAGTGTACCTCGCAGAATTCCCATTCCTATGTACAACCAGGTAAAGGAGGAGCTGGACCAGATGGAAAAACAAGGTGTCATCAGGCGCATTACGGAGCCGACGCCATGGTGTGCCGGTCTGGTCGCAGTACCGAAGGCATCAGGCGGAATCCGAATATGTGTGGACTTAACGAAGCTCAACAAAGAAGTTCTCCGTGAAAAGCATGTGCTTTCAACGGTCGAATGGGTACTCGGGCAGCTGGGCGACGCTAAAATGTTCTCAAAGCTCGACGCGACAGCAGGATTTCACCAAGTGCGATTGTCCCGAGAATGCCAAGAGTATACCACATTCATCACACCATTTGGACGCTACTGCTACTGTCGTCTACCTTTTGGCTTGACTTCAGCACTGGAATATTTTCAGAGAGAAATGGCTCGAATTCTGGAGGGGCAACCGAACGCCGTCAACATGATAGATGACATTCTGGTTTTTGGCAAAGATCGAGAAGAGCACGACAAGCGACTTGTGGAGGTTCTTGAACGTCTAAAGACAGCCGGAGTTAAACTCAAGTCAAAATGCTTCTTCGGTCAAGACAAAGTAGAGTTTCTGGGTGTGGTGATTGACGCCAACGGTATCTCGCCAAGTCCCAGCAAACTCGAAGCACTGCGCAACTTGGAGCCACCCAAGGACGTCGCCGGGGTTAGGCGATTCTTCGGCATGGCTAATCATATTGGTCGCTTCCTGCCCAACCTTTCGCAAGCAACCGCCCCTATTCGCGCCTTGCTAGGTGAGCAAATTAAATGCATGGCAATGGGGACCGCTTCAAGAGACCGCTTTTAATCGGGTAAAAGCGATGCTCACCTCGGACCTGTGCGTCGCTAAGTATCATCCCGGTCGTAATACCACTGTATCATGCGACGCGAGCTCATTTGGATTAGGCACGGTTACTCTGCAGAAACAACCATCAGGCGAGCGACGCGCGGTAGCGTTCGCATCTCGCTTACTGAAGCAGAACAGCGCTACAGCCAAACAGAGAAAGAAGCGTTGGCGGTAGCATGGGCAGTGTACCGTTTTGACCAATATTTGCGTGGCCTAAACTTCACGGTAGAAACCGATCACCAGCCACTGGTAACGCTACTTGGAAACGCTGACTTGGACACGATGCCCTTATGTATTCAATGATTTCGCATCAAACTTATGCGCTACCAGTTTAGCGTGGTCTACGTTCCTGGCAAACAGCTAGCCACTGCGGATACTCTTTCAAGGGCTCCGCATGAGAAGCCATCGATCAGTGTGGTGGATGTGGTAGAGGAGATTGTTGAATTTTAAGTTGCTATGGTCACAGACACGAAGCTGGTTACTGTAGATGAGGTTCGCAGGCACCAAGAACTTGACTGGGAATGCAACCACCTCGTCAAATACTGCACTCAAGGCTGGCCTCGTCGTGACAGGCTTCCGGAGCGCCTCAAGAAGTAGTGGAGCCATCGAGGCGATCTCTCTTTGTGCAACGGCATCCTGCTAAAAGGTAATCGCTTTGTCATCCCAGCTTTGCTGCAAAAGGATACGCTCGAACTTATCCATGAAGGCCACCAGGGAATTAACCGATGCCGACTAAGGACGAAGGATTCCGTGTGGTGGTATAGACTATCAAGTATTTGCTGCGAGAGTCATTCGCTGCAGACAGTGTACAGTCACAAGAGCGGAAAGAAGAGAGCCTTTGGTCGTAACGAAGACTCCAGAACAACCGTGGCAAGAAGTAGGAATGGACTTGTCTAGTTACCAGGGACACAACTATCTACTAGTAGTTGATTATCGTTCTCGATACCCTGAAGTCATCTACATGCGAAGCACGAACTCTGAGGCGGTCATCAATGCAGTCAAAAGCATTTTTGCTCGTTTTGGCATTTCCGCCGTAGTACGAAGTGATAATGGACCGCAATTTGCTTCACGTGTCTTTGCAGCTTTTGCGAAGTGCTATGGCTTCCAACACATCACCTCAAGTCCAAACTACCCGCAGTCAAATTGGGAAGTGGAAAGGATGGTGCGTACGATCAAAGAGTTGTTTGCGAAAGCAGACGATCCTTTTTTGTCTCTTAGACACTGCAGGCGTCACAGGGTTCAGTCCAGCGCAGCTACTGTTGGGTCGCAGCTTGCGAACCAGGCTTCCCAAGACAGTGGACCGCCTGGAACCGAAGTGGCCTGCGCCAGACGATGTGAAGTGCCATGATGAAGAGGTGAGAGGGCGGCAGAAGAAAGACTTCGATCGCCGTCATACCGCGACCGCACTTTCTCCGCTGCAACCGGGAGATACGGTATGGGTTCGAGACATCAAGGATACGGCGTGTGTTCTCAGCCCAGCCTCCAAGCCCCGCTCGTACGTCGTGGAAACACCCAACGCGGTGCTTGTGCGTAATAGGATACATCTAGTGCACTATTCAGACACAAGGATGAGCCAGCTCAAAGAGCCAGCTCGAAGTGAAAACCGCGAGGAGCACGAAGAGCAGACCACGGCAACAGACGCTACGGCAACAGCAACACCGCAAGAATCCAAAGATTGTATAGTGAGTCACCAGGTTTGGTCGTCGAGTCAGGACTCCAAGAAGACTTGACTTGGGAAATGTTTGGTGTTTCTTGTATGCATATGTCGGGGGAGAGATGTAGAGGGCGCTACGCGCCATGCGTTCTATATATGTGGTTGTCGAATAAAGGTGTGGAGCATTCATTCGGTCAAGGCGGCTCCGAGTCACTTGGGTAGACGCAGCTAGCGTCTGTCAGCACCCCACATCGTACAGGCCCAGAAACATGAAAACATTTCTTGCTATAAGTTCTTGCACCTTTGCATGTGAAAGAAATTAAGATATAAAATGTGAACAGCTATGCAGCTGTCGAGACACTCTCTTCGTTGTGAAAGCCTATTCTCGCACTACTACGTTTGTCGTTGCATTTATTGTGAAAGTGTTTGCTGCGAGTGCTTACGTGCCACGGAACACATCCTCATAGCCCTTACACTTTAAACAGCCGCTTAATTTCATTGTTGCACATGCTGCTACACACACACACACACACACACACACACACACACACACACACACACACACACACACACACACACACACACACACACACACACACACACACACACACACATATATATATATATATATATATATATATATATATATATATATATATATATATATATAGTAAAGGGGGTTTATTCGGGTCGTAGAGAAGCAGCGACCAACGCGGCAACAGCAGGTAGGGCGCAGCCAGCGAACGAACTGGGTACGAGCCACGCGATGGCAACGGCGCTTAATTTTCAGCCTGCCGATCTTCTTCGTCACAATCACCCCCGGAATTGAAGAGTAGCCATCCTGGCGACCTGGGGAGAGGTGGGCGGATCGTAATACTGCTTCAGCCGGTCAATTTGCACAGTCTTTGGGTCCCGCCTGTTGCTGCTCCTGGCCTTTCGTCCAAGCTCCTCCCGAAGTACCACGGGCCCTACCACGTGGTTGCACAAACATCACCAGTGAACTACGTGGTCGAACCCGTATCGCCATCTCCCGATCTGCGTCGTCGGGGGCGAGAGACTGTGCACATCGACCGGCTGAAGCAGTCTTACGATCCGCCCACCTCTCCCCAGGTCGCCAGGATGGCTACTCTTCAATTCCGGGGGTGATTGTGACGAAGAAGATCGGCAGGCTGAAAAGCGCCGTTGCCATCGCGTGGCTCGTACCCAGTTCGTTCACTGGCTGCGCCCTACCTGCTGTTGCCGCGTTGGTCGCTGCTTCTCTACGACCTGAATAAATCCCCTTTACAACATATATATATATATATATTTATATATATTGTGAGCATTACTTCACCCCTTCATCTTCTTCATCTCTATATATTCATCATCATGGCCAGCGTCATCGTTTTTTAGCGCACGACCTGCGAAATAAACCGTTGAGGCTGAACAGCTGTCTCGCAAGTGCTGGAGGCTGCTTTCGATCCCTTGGTCCTCTACGCCTTCGAGTTTCCCTGGACCTTCGTTCAGGCCGCCGCTTGCTCCGCCTTTCCAGCAGGATGCCCCAAGAAGATCCTCCAGGAGCCGCTGGCGTCACCTTCTCTGCCACACCGGCCGTTCCTTCATGGACCGTCAGCATGCGGCAGCGCGATCCCACCATGTTCGCTGGCCTTCGTAGTGACGACGTTGATGACTGGCTGGACAATTATGACCGCGTGAGCGAGTCTAACCGGTGGGATGATATGCACAAGCTTCGCAACGTCGCATTCTACCTCACTGACGTTGCCAGGACTTGGTTTCTCAACCACGAGAGCACCTTGCCTAATTGGGCGGCATTCAAACACCAGCTTCGGCAGATTTTTGGCTCTCCGAACGTCCGCTCTGAAGTTGCCAAGAAAAGGCTTGATGGATGCACACAACTTCCCGGGGAAACATACACCTCTTATATCGAGGACGTCCTCGCCCTTTGTCGCCGTGTTGACGCCACGATGACGGAATCTGATCGTGTCCGTCATACCGTAAAGGGCATTGCCCAGGTCGCGTTCAACGCACTAGCGATCAAGAATCCAAATACCGTTAACGATGTGATCGCGACTTGCCAACAACTGGACGCACTGCAGGCCATCCGTTTACAACCTGCCACCGGTGACGCGCCTCCTTCTTCGGATACCGACCTGCGTATGCTGATTCGGACTCTCATACGCGAAGAGCTCCAAGCATGCGGCCTGCTGAGTCCTCCCGTTCTCCAGCCTCAGCCTTCGGGTCCTGGCCTGCGCGACATCATCAAAGAGGAGCTGTCCTCCATGACCTGCACTGCGAGCTGTGGCCCGCCTTCGCCATCCACCTCGTACGCTCAGGTTGCGGCTATGCAACCAGCGTTCATTCGGACAGCGCCTCCTGCTGCTGCTACTGCCCCCAACCATCTGGCGACTCTACCACCCTGTCCGCCTGCCACAGCATATTACACTACCCGGCCTACCCCTCGTCCCATTTGTTATTATTGCGGTATTCGGGGCCACATATCGCGTTTTTGCCGAAGACGACAACAGGACGAACGCCGTGGCTACAATATTTATCAGAGAGACCCGTTGCTTCCTCCGAGTCCTTACCAGCGCCGGCTCTCCCCACGCTCACTTTCTGCACCTCCCGAGGCACCTCGCAACTACCGTCCAGGTCGCCGCCGCTCGCTCGACGCTCGACTTCACCCCTGCAACCGGCCACCCGCACTCCTGATTACCGTTCGGAAAACTAGATGGTGCAGTTTTTGGAGGGAAAGCTGCATGGCTCGCACAGACTACAATTCCTCCAGCGTGCCCGGCAAATACTTTATTCGTGTGTGCAGAAGGTGTACCAGTCCTAGCATTGATTGATACGGGAGCAGCTATTTCTATTATTCACGCTGGCTTGTGCTCTCGTCTACGCAAAGTCACTACACCTTACAGTGGAGCTCTTCTTCGTGGTGCAAATAATGTTGTGATTCGGCCATCGGCGCAATGCACCGTTAGAGTTTCGATCGACGGGATACGCCACCATATCCAGTTCGCAGTGTTGACTTCCTGTGCTCACATGTTTATATTAGGGTGGGACTTTCTCTCTTCGGCGTCTGCTTTCATCTCGTGCCGTCAACGCCTCGTTAACTTGACAGAGACTGACAATTTCGACGACGTGCACGAACAGCGCCTTCGCTTACGAACTGCTGACGATTGTATGGTGCCCCCTGGTCGTGAACAACTCCTTGCAGTGAACTCTGACATCACCGATGGTGACGTTTTAGTTGTACCATCAGCCCGTTGCTTATCAAAAGGGATTGCTCTGGCACCCAGCCTTGTTCGCTTCACCAACGGCACGGCCATTTTGGCTGTACTTAGCACAACCAATGAGCCAGTCCTGCTTTCTAAAGGCGCCGTTCTCATGTGCGTCTTGGACACTCAGCCTGTCTCTGTGCTTACCTCAACTACTGCTGTTTCACAACCACCCACAGCTATGGATCCGGTCCCTGCTTCTGGTCTTGCTAGTACCATCAGCTCCGATCTAACGCAATAGCAGACGGGGGAGTTACTGGCGTCGTTATCCAAGCATAAAGACTCCTTCGACGTCCACTCTCCTCTTCTGGGACAGACTTCTGCGACGGCTCATCGCATACACACAGATGGAACTTCCATCGTGCGCCGGCGGCCATATCGCATTCGGAGCCGCTTCTCCTGGCCTGGACTGGCAACCAGCGTAGCGAAATACATGGCTTCCTGTTCGCTCTGCCAACACCGCACACGACTGACCTCACCTCCGGCTGGACTGCTCCAACCTGTCCCGTGTCCTGAAGCTCTTTTCGCAGTCCTTGGTATCGTCCTCTATGGACCGCTACCCTTAACCACCGGCGGTAAACGATGGGTCGTCACCAGGGGCGTAGCAAGGGGGGTGGGGGGGGGGGCTTATGGGGCTTCAGCCCGCCCCCCCGAAATATTTTCGTGCCGTGATGCACCGCCGGCCAAAACCCCAGGCGCCGGAAATCATTCTGGATTTTCTCTAGAATATATTTTTTACGCTCGAAAAGACATTTCGGCGCGAATATTGTGAACTCAGGCTGAATTTCGTGGCAACGCCCATGAACCTTGAGTCCCATGACGCAAAGAACGCCATCCTAGCAAAAGTTTCAAGGGCGCTTTGATGGCGAGCGGGCTCGTCGCGACATCTCGCAGAGGCCGCGGAATGTACGGAGCGCATGGATTTCAATTCCGAAACTTTATGGGCATAAACATCACTAAAGTTTTGATGCGAAAGGGGCATTGACATTTCCAAAGTCGTGCTTTACATTTTCAATTCCAGATCTTTGTGGGTTTAATGGTCCTGTAAACATTTGACGCCGAAGCTGCATAGACTTTTCTAAAGTTGTACATCGTACCATACAACGAAACAAGCCAAATCAGCACACTATCAGACAAGTTGACAGAGCACGCAGCGAGGTCCGATGAGACGATACGTCGTGATGGCTCATTTGCGCCATCATGTCAAAGAATATCAACATTTTTTCACCTGCGCGCCAAAGCATTAAATGCACTAAAGCCAGAAAGATAAGTGCGTTCTTATTTATTTTTTCTACTTTGATTTTTATTCGCGAGGACACATTGAGCCTCTTCAATTTTCTTGTTCTCGCTACCCGCGGCTACCAGAGCCAGCCAGAGGTCATGCGTTTTTACGTGTTGCCCTGACAACCACGCGGCGCACTGCGGTGCGCGTTCGTTTTTCTCTGGCCGAGTGGACTTTGGCCTCAGAGTTTTGGACACTTTCTGGCTAGCAGCCGTCTACGGAAATTATTTTATCTCGCCAGTGTAGGATAAAGAGCAGCATGCATATTTTTCTTAGTGGACCAAGCGTCTCACGTTTTCTTCGATTTCCATAGGTAGCTACATTAGGTGCCCAAAGTAGGCATTCGATCATGGCCAACGTGCTTTACTTTGCGTTTCTTCATTTCGGTGTCCCCCCCCCCCCACACACAAATAGACATTGTTGCAGCGCAGTGAATTGTCGCATGCTTAATGTTCGATTTTGTTACTACTTTTGCGAAAAGTTATGGGCCACGGCACTCTTCACTTGCCGGATATTATTAATATGCCGGATATTATGCTTAATGTTATTTCGATAGCAATTATATGGACACTCAAGGCGCATTCCTGTCGTCGCCGTCATGTTCCGTATGAAGTCCAAGTGCGATAACATCGTCAGCGCGCGCCGCATGCTGTATGTGCGAGTGAAAGCGTAGAGGGGGGTGGGGGGGGGGTTGGGAGCCGGTGATGGTGGATCAGTCTTCTGCGCGCAACGGAGAAAAGCGGGGAGGAAGCGCGCCGCCTTCTGTCGCGCGCGATGCATCGGGGTAGCGGAGGGAGGGGAGCGTGCCTTAGGATTCTGTGATCTGTGATTGCGTAACATGTTTGTTTGCCTTGTTTGACGCGTTATACAGAGTGTTTTAGCTAACTTTAACCGGAGTTAAAAAATATGCCGATGCACTCTAAGACGACGCGACCAAATGCATGTTGCTCACTTTTGTATGCAGTGTGTCACGCAATTTTTGTATTTTGTTTAATTAGATAATTAGTCAAAATGAATTAACTAACTTCTGAAGCAACGAAGCTAGGAAAAAATTTCCAATTAGAAAGTTGCAGCGCGGTTTCCAAAACGTCCGAATAAGCAGTTTCTGTCTATCTATCTATTAAGTATTAGTGTATCATGTCAAAGAATCACTGCGGATGCCCGCGAAATACAAAAACACAACGGGACATGCCCGCTTGCGCGTCGTGATTGCACTACTCCCAAGCGTTCCGCGCACAAGCAGCCATAGGTGCGCTGCCGCTTGAAAAGCGGCAGGGCAGCGACGCAAGCGTTGGCTGTTCGATTTAGGCTAGCAGCCGTTATCTCCTGCGCTGCGTAAAGCGACTGACGGTGGTAGTAAGTGGTAGTTCCAGACAGCGATAAAACAGACTATAGTGCATGGGCTGTTAAAGCGCGAGCAATTTCGTGATGCCTTTTTCCAGCGAGGAAAAAGCAGACATGATCCTTGCCCTAGGAGCTCTAGGCGGACAGAGGTGGCAGGCTGCAAGAATATTTCGAAGCTGGCACCCAGGCACGCGATCGAGCCCGAGTCGCTGAAGCAAACCGGCAGCTTCACAAGAAAGAGGCAGATAGTTTCAGTCATAAATAATGAGGCTCGCTCCGACGTTTTGTCTGTCATGGCGGCTAATCCACACGCTAGCACTTGCAGCGTGAGCGCACAGCTCGGTGTGTTCCACTGAACTGCCTGGATGATATTGAAAACAGCTGGACTGCACCCTTATCACCTGCAGTTGCAGCAATGCCTGGAGTGAAGGGATCTTCAAAAGAGATTCGATTTTGCGAATTGGATTTTGATTCAGGAGGAGCAGGATTCTGACTTTCTCACCAAAGTATCCGGACTGACGAGGAGAACTTTTCACGAAATTGCCAAGTAAATATCCACAACGCATACTATTGGAGTGAGCAAAATCCCCACTGGCTGGGAAGATCCCGCCACCAATATCAGTGGTCTTTTAACGTTTGGTGCGGAATATATGACACCACAGTCATTGGCCCCGTATTTTTTAACAACACTCTGACCGGCAAGAGGTATGTGAGTTCTTCAAAGGGCCGGTAGCAGACTTCTGCTGCAACATGCCACTAGCCCGGCTTGACGCAAATTGGTATGAACACGACGGGGCCCCAGCCCACAGCTGCAGTCAAGCACGAGCATGTCTTGATGTTACCTTCTCAGGGCAACGGATAGGGAGAAATGGGCCTGTCCTGTGGCCGGCAAGGTCACCCGACCTCAACCCTCTTGACTTTTTCTTGTGGGGTTATATTAGGGATCACGTATACACGACGGAAACGACGACTCCAGAAGCGTTACAGGAGAATATAACTGAAGTCTGCCACAGCATTTCACCGACGGTGCTCAAGGCAGCGACAGCAAGCGTTCTCAGAAGATCCCAGTCTTGCATCGCTGGAGAAGGTGACCTCTTCGAGCGCTTGTGTGAAAGCGCATGAGAAATAAACGTAAATTCGGTGAAAGACTGCGTCTGGTCATTTAGGATGCTCTTATTCTACCATTTTCAGCCTTCCGAAAACTGGTTTTATTTTTTTTATTTAGGGATGTTCAATTTGTTTACAGGTATCGCGAAATGACGGGCCTGTTGCTTCCAGCAGCACAAGCGATAACCAATGCGTCTGCTTACCGCTATAAGGAACTTTCGCAAGGGGAGCACATCACCGGTGTAAATGGCACTGCCAACGTGTACGTGGTTGCCCTGTCGCCTTTCAAGCGTCTGCGCGCCTATGGTTGTTTGTGCGCGGAACGTAGGGGAGCAGTGCAATCACAACGCACAACGGGCATGTCGCGGGCATCATCAGTCAGCTGAAATACACTATGTGACGAAGAAGATCGGCAGGCTGAAAAGCCCCGTTGCCATCGCGTGGCACGTACGCAGTTCGTTCGCTGGCTGCGCCCTACCTGCTGGTGCTGAGTTTGTCGCTGCTGCTCTACGAGCCGAATAAACCCCCCTTTACAATTGGTGGAGCTTCTGGGTACAACCAGAATTCTGGAACTTTGTAATCGGACACTGCAGCCCGCCTTCATAATGCCGGAAGAAGGACCACCACAACCACAATCCGCTGCCCCGGTGACTACCGTGGTCTGCCCCGGCCCGTTGCGGCAACGTGACCCACCCATCTTCAGTGGTACCGAAGACCATGACGTAGAAGACTGGCTCGCTGACTACGACCGGGTGAGCATCCACAACCACTGGGACGACACCAAAAAACTTAATTACGTGTCGTTTTATTTGAGCGGTGTCGCCAGCGTGTGGCACCGCATTCACGAACGTGATCTGACGACGTGGACGGCCTTCAAGGCTAACGTGACAGAGGTATTTGGGCTCCCCGCGGTTCGCAAGCTTCGCGCCGAGCAACGTTTGCGTGGCCGTGCGCAACAGTGCGGGGAGACATTTACCAGCTATATAGAAGATGTTGTCGACCTCTGCAACCGCGTTGACGTCGCAATGGCTGATGCCGAGAAGATCCGCCATATCTTAAAAGGCATTGATGACGACGCCTTCCAGATGCTGTTGGCGAAAAATCCTTCGACAGTCTCTGAACTCGTCAGTCTGTGTCAAAGCTTCGACGAACTGCGCAAACAACGCGTAGCCACCCGCCAATCTACACCTCAGGCTACTTCAATGTCGAGCTTGGCTGCTGTCCCGGATAACACTTCGCTGCTGCTACAGATCAAGGAGTTCGTCCGTGAAGAGGTGGCCCGTCAGCTTTCCTTGATTCCGCTTGCACACGGCCAGCCGAGTACTCCATTGGCGCCCGCTCTCAAATCTGTCATCAAGGAGCAGGTAGCCGACCACATTTGGCCTTCTCTTCAGCAGGCTACGGCGGCTCCCCTGACGTACGCCGAAGTCGCGATGAGGCCTGCGCCACAGACCTACGGCCCCCTTCGCCAACCTTAGCGCCCACCCGCATCCCCTCCAGTCCGTCCACTGGTGCACTATGCACGACCTCAAGACCATTGGCGCACGGAAGACAACCGTTCGATTTGTTTTTATTGTGACCGTGCTGGACACGTGGCACGTCACTGTCGCCTGCTTACACCGAACGTCCCGAACAATGTGCGTCCGTATGCGCCACGTTTCCAACAACGGCGCAACTATTCGGACGCCTTTGAATCTCCTTCTGCTGTCGACACCGCATTCTCCGCCGCTCGCCGTTCACCTTCTCCTCGCCGCCGCTCGCTTTCCTCCATGCACCGGCGGCGGAGCCCTTTGTGCCAGGAAAACTAAATATCGCAGTTCAGGAGCCGAGAACTGCGGTGCCAGCGAAATGTATAAGGCCTCACACTTCTCCGAAGAACGTTATTGAAGTCGCAATAGAAGGAACATTGACGCTAGCACTTGTCGACACCGACGCTGCACTTTCAGCGATAGATGCCCGTATTTGCCGCAAGATAGGAAAAGTGACGACGCCGCTTTCTGGACTGTCTCTTCGAACTGCCAACGCGCAGCACGTCGAGCCATCCGGCGCCTGCACTGCTCGCGTCGTAATTCAGGAGGTCCTCTATATCATAGAATTCATCGTGTTGCCATCGTGTTCACACGACGTCATATTAGGTTGGGACTTTCTCTCCACACATCATGCGATCATTGACTGCGCCCGCGCTGAAATCGAGCTGTTTCAGTTTTCGGCCGATATTATCACTGACCATAGGGACCATTGTCGCAAAATTGCTGTTTCAGAAGGCACCGTTATACCTGCCTGGTCTTCCACTCTTGTCAGTATCTCTTGCGACTATGTAGATGACGGCAGAGTACTCTTCGCTCCGTCCGAACTCTTAGTTCGCCGCCGTTCACTACCACTGCCGTTCGCCGTCCTCGAGTTCAAAGCTGGCGCCTCTCTCATGTGCGTCTCAAACCCATCGGCTGAACCAATTACTTTACGCCGCCGTGAAAGCCTTGGCAGAGCAGAACCACTGACCTCATCTTCAATATTTGACACGATGGACGACTCCACTTGTCTTGCTGCTCTCGAGGCATCGCCTCCTCTGTCACTGCCGCGTTCTTTTACGCCAGCTATTGCCAGTGACCTTACGACGACGCAGCGCGACGAACTTCTTCGCTTGCTTCAAGGCTTCTCTTCGTCTTTTGTCTGCCAAGCAACATCACTCGGCCGCACAACGACTGTTTCGCACACTATTGACACTGGGAGCCATGCACCAATTCGACAGCGTCCCTACCGAGTATCGGCGACTGAAAGACGCGTTATCAATGACCAGGTGAACGATATGCTCAATCGCGGTGTCATCCAGCCTTCTAGTAGTCTTTGGGCATCACCAGTCGTCCTAGTTAAAAAGAAAGACGGCACCATACGATTTTGCGTCGATTATCGAAGGCTTCACAAGATTACCCGAAAGGATGTATACCCATTGCCACGTATCGACGACGCCCTTGACTGTTTGCAAGGAGCGTAGCTTTTTTCCTCCTTAGATTTCCGCTCTGGCTACTGGCAGTTGTCCATGGCTGATGCTGACTGTTCGAAAACCGCGTTTGTAACACCAGACGGCTTGTATGAATTCACTGTAATGCCGTTCGGTCTCTGCAATGCGCCCGCCACTTTCGAACGCATGATGGACGGCATCCTACGCGGCCTGAAGTGGCATACTTGCCTCTGCTACCTCGACGACGTTGTCGTCTTTTCTCCTGATTTTCCGACCCATCTTCGGCGTTTACATAAAGTTTTGACCTGTCTTCGGGATGCTGGTCTCCAGCTTAACTTAAGAAAGTGCCGATTTGCAGCTCGAAAACTGACTATATTAGGCCACGTTGTCTCCAAAGAAGGCATTCTTCCTGATCCTGCTAAACTTCGCGCCTTATCCGAATTTCTGAAGCCCACTAACTTGAAAGCACTACGCAGCTTCATTGGTCTATGCTCTTATTTTCGACGTTTCGTTCGCAATTTCGCTACTGTGATCGCACCACTAAACCAACTTCTCCAAGGCGACAATGAACTTTCTGCTTGGTCGGAAGCCTCTGATGATGCCTCTACGACTCTTCGTCACCTGCTCACGTCTCTGCCAATATTGTGCCATTTTGATCCAAGCGCACCTACAAAACTTCACACTGACGCCAGTGGTGTCGGCCTTGGTGCCGTGCTCGCACAACGCAAGAACACTAATGCCGAATACGTAGTCGCCTATGCCAGTCGTGCCCTCAAGAAACCTGAGGCGCCAATTACTCAGTAACAGAAAAGAGTGCCTGGCTATCGTATGGGCTCTTCAAAAATTTCGTCCATATCTCTACGGTCGACGCTTTGACGTGGTGACGGATCATCACACTCTTTGCTGGTTGTCCAACCTAAAAGACCCGTCGGGCCGCCTCGCTCGGTGGGCCCTCCGAATCCAGGAATATGATATCCGTGTCGTCTATCGCTCTGGACGCAAACACGCTGACGCCGATGCCTTCTCGCGCTCCCCAGTTACTTCAGACAGCAGCACCTCTACCGACAGACATGACATCTCACCACTTGACATCCTGGACATGGCATCGGAGCAACGAAAGGACCCATGGATCGTCCTGATATTCGACTTTTTGTCAAATCCTCCGGCAACTTCGGCACCTCGAGCGTTACGCCGACAGGCGCAGCATTTCACAATCCGGGACGGACTTTTATACCACCGCAACTACCACAATGACGGCCGCAAATGGCTCTTAGTAGTGCCTCGCCATCTACGACAAGAGTTCTGCTCCGCTTTTCATTCTGACCCGCAGTGTGGTCACGGCGGAGTGTCAAAAACTTGCACACGGCTTCACCTACAATATTATCGGCGAGGGATGTACACCTTCGTCCACAAATACGTACGCTCCTGCATTGCCTGCCAGCGACGCAAATATGTCCCGCATCTCTCCACCGCACCTCTCCAACCACTTCCCTGCCCAGCTCAGCCATTTGACCGTGTCGGCATTGATATATACGGGCCTCTTCCATCTACTGGCGCTGGTAACAGATGGATTGTTGTCGCCGTAGATCATTTGACACGGTATGCTGAAGCCGCCGCCTTGCCTGCCGCATCAGCAAAAGACATCGCCTCGTTCATTCTAAACAACTTCGTTCTCCGCCATGGCGCACCTCGTGAACTGTTGAGTGATCGGGGCCGCGTACTCCTCTCGGATGTCCTGCAGTCACTCCTACCTGAATGCCAAATTATTCACCGCACTACTACTGCTTATCATCCACAGACCAATGGCTTAACAGAACGATTCAACAGAACTCTTGGTGACATGCTATCAATGTATGTTGCATCTGACCACTGCAACTGGGATCTTGTACTTCCGTTCGTCACTTACGCATATAACACTGCCTCTCAAGCCACTACCGGATTCTCACCATTCTTTCTGCTTTACGGCCGCCATCCCTCCAGCACCATTGATACGGTTTTCCCGTACCCGCCGGACCCTGCTGAATGATCACCTGTTTCTGCGGTTGCTCAGCACGCCGAGAAACGCCGAGAAACGCCGACAACTGGCCCGTTCTTTGACGTCTGCTCAACAGTGCCGCCAAAAAGAACGCCATGACCTCAATCCTCCCCCTCACCCCTTCCCCGTCGACTCACTCGTGTGGCTTTGGGTCCCGCCTGTTGCTGCTCCTGGCCTTTCGTCCAAGCTCCTCCCGAAGTACCACGGGCCCTACCGCGTGGTTGCGCAAACATCACCAGTGAACTACGTAGTCGAACCCGTATCGCCATCTTCCGATCTGCGTCGTCGGGGGCGAGAGACTGTGCGCATTGACCGGCTGAAGCAGTATTACGACCCGCCCACCTCTTCCTAGGTCGCCAGGATGGCTACTCTTCAATTCCGGGGGTGATTGTGACGAAGAAGATCGGCAGGCTGAAAAGCCCCGTTGCCATCGCGTGGCACGTACCCAGTTCGTTCGCTGGCTGCGCCCTACCTGCTGGTGCTGAGTTTGTCGCTGCTGCTCTACGAGCCGAATAAACCCCCCTTTACAACTAATACTTATTTTTATGTATACAAAGACAGAAACTGTTTATTCGGACATTTTGCGAACCGTCCTGCAATTTTCTAAATGGAATTTTTTCCTAGCTTCGTTACTTCAGAAGTTGGTTTAATAAACTTGATTAAAAACCTAGTTAAGCAAAAATACAAAAGATAGCGTGACACATTACGTACAAAATTGAGCAACATGCACTTGGTCGCGTCGTCTTAGAGTGCGTCGGCATACTTTTGAACTCTGACTAAAGTTAGCTGAAGCACCTTGTATAGAGACTATTGCTTAGATACTTAGATTTATTGAATACTTATACGTTTGTTTAAATAGCTTGTTGCGAGGTTTTGTGGATACATGCAGTGAACTTCGTTTCCAGAGACACGTTTTGGTTTTTATCAAGCTTTATCTTCGCATTTGTGTATGCCATTGTACTTCGAATTTCTAACGTGTATGTTGCAGAACCGCTGCTTTTTTATGTGATCTCTGTTGCGACTACGATTTCGGTGCAATTACAATACACGACAGCTGACAGCTGCTCCTGTGCAGTGAATTGCAATGAAGGACAGCGGCACAGAGAATTTTCCCTGGCAGTTGCATATGTACAAAAATGTAAACAAGGTTCTTGAAGGACAAAGTTTCATTAAAATATTTGCCCTCAACTGTATTCGTCTCAAAATATTTGTCCTCAATTTTTGGGACACAAGAATATATTCTTTTATAAAAAATATATTTTCCTAGTCTTGACAGTGCGTAGCGTCCAAGAATTCGTTTGCAGCATCTTTGGCAATGCCAATGCAGTTATTATTCATGTATTTGATCCTTCGACAAATTCTGTGAGGAGGCGGAGCTCCAACGTGAGCCCTCCCCCCCCCCCCCCCGCGAACGAAATTTCTGCCTATGCCACTGGACACAAGAATATATTCTTTTATAAAAATATACATATTTTCCTATCTTGACAGTGCGTAGCGTCCAAGAATTCGTTTGCAGCAACGTTGGCAACGGCAATGCACTTATTATTCATGTATTTGATCCTTCGACAAATTCTGTGAGGAGGCGAAGCTCCAACCAGACAACGCGGCCGGTCTGAACAGGCGCGGGCGCTCGCCGCCTCGCCGCTTTGAAAATCCGCTTGTCCGCTTAGACGCTCCGCTTTCGGTGTGAATGTGCCTTTTCAGGCACGTTCACACCGAAGGCGGAGCGGACAAGCGGATCCAGCCAAGCGGCCGCGGATTTTCCGCTTTGCGGAAAATACGCGGCCGCTTGGCCGGATCGCGCCCGGACCGATTTTTTCCGCGCGGATAAGTTGGCCGCTTTGGCCGCAGCCAATCAGAACCCGACACTGCGGAAGCGCTGGTGAATGAATGTAAACGAATGTCTTTCTCTGGGCTTTTCGCTTCTGTTATTCAAAAGCGTCAAAACGGCAAGTTGGGCCACTTGGTTGGGATTCATAGTAAGGTTTGTTACAGCGCAACAAAAGACAAGGACAAAAGAAGGTATAAAACGACGACACGGCGCCGTGTCGTCGCTTTATACCTTCTTTTTTCCTTGTCTTGTGTTGCGCTGTAACAAATCTTGAAAATCGACTAGACAAGTGACGAGTAAAATGCCAACGATCTCGTCTTCTTCGTCTGAGCTTATTTTGCAGAAGTAGATAGCGGACGGGAGCGCGCCGACCCACGAAGAAAAAATATCGAAAGTGCGCGCACAAACCCAAAGTGCCGCGAGATGGCGCCACATCCTTGAAATTGCTAAAGAAAAATCGAGATGCCCCTCCTTCCCGGCGGCGCGGATAGCCAGACAACGCGGCCGGTCTGAACAGGCGTGGGCACTCGCCGCCTCGCCGCTTTGAAAATCCGCTTGTCCGCTTAGACGCTCCGCTTTCGGTGTGAACGTGCCTGAAGAGATCGTCAAGCGGCGCGGGCGCCGACCCATGCTTTTGCGAGACCGTCTCGCGTGGCCGCCTTCGAACGCGCCACCGTTCGCGTGACCGTACGCGCGAACGACCAGGCGTTGGGATCCAGCGTGGGGGCGAACATATTCGCTCGCTATCCGGTCGCGGCGAGTCGGACTTCTAGATTTGTCGCGCGCCCATCGGCATGTTTTGTGGATAGGAACTCGGCTAGCAGGCATTGATCTATGAAAGGTGCAATAAATGCCCTTGAATTGTTTGCACTACTGTGTTGTCGTTCCTTTGTCCCAAGAGTACGGGAGGAGAACACCACATATCTGATTATGAGGCACGCTGTAGTGGGGCACTCCAGAAATTTAGACCATCTGGGGTTCTTTAACGTGCTATCGTTACAAACAGAAGTACACGTTGCAAAAATAATGTCGCTTCGTCGTGATGCTATATCTGGTCTTGATATATTTTCACTAAATCAGTATGGTCATGGCATTGTTTGACAATTATCCTTAACTGGACATTAAATATTGGCATGGCTGAACAAAAAGTCCTTTTCCACTGCAATAGTTACCAGGTACATCCCAAGAACAATGAGGAGACAAAGGGATTAGGTATGTGTAGGTATGTGAATTAATGTATGTGTACAATAATTAGGTACATTAAGTATGTGTGTCATGAGACAAGAATGCCTATCTGTCTTCATGTCATGTCTGCACTCTTAAGGCACTCAGTCATGTCTGACTGGGCACGGCAGCAACAGCACGATGCGGATTCTTAATCCTTTCGTCTATCTTGTGCAGCTGATTTCTACTTTCCTGGTGATACTGACGACACGGGACGGCTCTGGCCCCATGACGCAGGGCATGATAGTGCGGCTGGGCAACCACTCCGGCTCCTTCCGCCCTGCGACGACAGCGGTCATCGAAACCTTCGTCTTCCACCGGAAGTCGACAGGGACGCCACACATTGACGGGACTCCCAGCTTGGACCAGGTGGCGCTTCGGTGCTACTTAAAGCGGGACTGGACCGGCACGCACTTCACTGGGCACGGCAGCAACAGCACGATGCGGATTCTTAATCCTTTCGTCTGTCTTGTGCAGGTAAGGCGTTACGGCAAATGTATTCGCTCAAATGATCCGTTCCTTGTTATGCTGCCGTGCCCAAGGCTGCTGTGTCCTATACTGTGTGATTTGGCAATGCACGCGGCGGAATTACTGCTACTGGCTGGAGACGTCGAAACAAACCCCGGCCCAGACCTTGAACAGATCTCCAGACAGCTCCAGGCGATTGCCGGAGACATAAAAAGCATTAAAGAGGATCGACTAACATTAATTGAAACGAAACTGGAAAACATGGCTGCCCTTGACCAAAAAATGTTGGACTGCATAAACCAGGTCACCAACCTGCAGAAGGTTGTTTCCTCGCTTGAACTAAAACTGGATGATTTGGAAAATCGCTAGAGACGGTGTAATCTTTTAGTTTATGGAATTCCAGAAGTTGAAGAAGAAGACAACGAATCCCTTGAACAAACTTTTAATGAAAGCATTGCCAAGAACATTCTTCAAATTCAACCTGTCGCCACTGAACGCATTCATAGGATAGGAAAACCTTCACGCGAGAAAACCAGGCCTGTAATACTTAAACTTCTTGACTTCCGTGAAAAGACTCTTGTGCTAAAAAACTGTCGCAAACTTAAAAATACTGAATACGCGATCAGTGAAGATTTCTCTGTCCGAGTACGCGACATAAGGAAAAAACTGTGGGTTAGTGTAAAATCAATGAAAGATTCCGGTGCAAAGGTGGCGCTCGTTTACGATAAAGTCCGAATCAACGGAGAATTGTTCCAGTGGGATGAAGAAAAGAACTGCCGGGTACCTGTAAAGGCACAGACAAATGCGAGTAAAGGCCAAAAAAACCAGGAAGGAATTGGACCACACCTACGCCCCCGACCGCCCCAAAAACGAAACAAATAACCTTTGCAAACGTAAATGCGCGTAGTATCTTGAATAAGCTTAACGCACGAGAGTCTCTTCTTATCAACCTAGAGCCCGACTTTATGGCGATTACAGAAACGTGGCTTACAGATGACATACAGGACAAAGAAATAGCCCCACCCGACTATGTGATTGTGCGCAAAGACAGATTAACGCGAGGAGGAGGAGTTGCTTTACTAATAAATAAAAAAATTCCTTTCACTATCTTACCAGAAGTCGAAAATGCTGAAGCACTTTTTTGCAAACTTAGTTTTGGTGCAACGACTATCAGTGTCGGTTGTATATACCGTAGCCCTTCGACTGATGAACGCGTAGTGACATCATTATATCAGTATATGGAACTTCATGTACCAAAATCCCGGCTGATCCTTCTCGGGGATTTCAACCTTCCTGATATCGACTGGCCAACCATGAGTTATCGCTCTCCTTGTTCAGAAATTGTTTTTGATATTATGCTTAGTTTTGACTTGTCACAAGTTGTCAACGAGCCCACACGTGTTCAAGGCAATGCATCAAACACTCTTGACCTCATCTTTCTGAGCAACCACTTTTCGATCAATAAAACTAACTTAGCAGTGCTAGATGGAATATCAGATCACAAATTAACATTATGCACTACTCCCATTCAGGCCGCAACAAATCTTTCTATTTCCCAAACTAGTTATCCAGACTTTATAAAAGCTGACGACTCAAGCATAGTTAATTACTTAGTTTTGGAGTATCAGTCATTTGAAGAACTCGCTAATTCTTCAGACACTGATATAGACGCAATATGGGAAAGATTTAAAGCCATTGTATCCCACTGCATCAATAACTATATTCCGATAAGAACCAAACAAACTAATAAAAATAACCCATGGATAACAAGTGATGTCATTCATGCAAAGCGCAAAGTGAAGCGACTAAGACAATTGCTCAAAACAAAAAAAGGCCCTCAACATAAACGTAAACTCACGTGTGCTGTCAATGAAATGAAAGCAAAGATTAGTACAGCGAAAGCACATTTCTTTTCAGTTACGCTTCCTAACTTTTTAAAGCATTCCCCTGGAAAGTTTTGGAAGTATCTTAGCCCCCAAAAACAAAGCAACACTCTCAATTCTCAGGAACAAAATTTAAGTTTTGCAAATTCATTAAATACATACTTCCAGTCTGTGTTCACTGCTGACGATGGTCGCATTCCGGAGGTGAATCACTACAACCAGAGACCACTAGGCATGCCAACGATAACTGAGTCAGGAGTCCTGAACTTATTACTATCAATAGACACAAAAAAAGGAAACGGCCCGGACAATATTCCCAACACTTTTCTTCAAAGATATGCCGAAGTCAACGCGAAATATCTACATCTAATATTTAACAAATCCTTATCAACATGTAGCCTTGCAAAGGAATGGAAAATAGCGAAAGTAATCCCCGTTCATAAAGCAGGAAGCAAAAGTGATGTTGGTAATTACAGACCAATATCGCTAACGTCCACTGTAGGGAAATTATTAGAGCATATCATATTAAAGCATATCACGAACTATCTAGAGCAAGCAGAAATATTATCGCCTATCCAGCATGGCTTCCGGCGGGGACTTTCAACAATAACCCAATTACTTGAAGTAACGCATGACTTATCCCAAAGCATTGATAATCAAAAACAAGTTGACTTAATAGCATTAGATTTTTCAAAGGCGTTTGATAGAGTAACCCATCGAAAACTAATCAGCAAACTGAAAACAACTTTAGGCGATGGTTCTATTGTCAATTGAAAATTACCTAACCAACCGGTTTCAGTATGTTGTTGTTAACAATGAAATTTCTTCCATTGTACCAGTTACATCGGGGGTGCCTCAAGGGTGTGTCCTTGCTCCCACTTTATTCCTTATATTTATTAATGATTTACCCTCTAACATCCGCGTTAAAATGAAGCTTTTTGCTGACGACTGCATTCTTTATAATGAAAGTAACTATGAATGACCACGTTGATTTAAACAGCGCCCTTCACGAAGTAGTGAAGTGGTGTAAAAAGTGGCAGATGGAGCTGAACATTAAAAAAACTGCCTTTTTATCTATAACCCGCAAAAAACATAGGTCAGACTTCGAATACACAATCAATAATATACCGCTCACCCGAGTTCATGAGCTTAAATATCTTGGCTTGATCATTTCACATGACCTAAGATGGGAATCTCATATTAACAGTATCATACCATCTGCTTTAAAACGGCTGTTCTTCCTCAGAAGAAGACTTCGAGCTGCGCCACCGGAAATTAAACTGCTATCATACAACGCATTTATTCGCCCAGTTCTCGAATATGGTAACACAATTTGGTTTCCTTATACACAACAGCTTATTAACAAACTAGAAGGAGTGCAGCGAAAGGCAATTAGATTCATCTTTAACAAATACAAGAATAGCGATTCACCTACCCAACTGCTAAAACAAGCCGGTATTCCTACTCTGCGAAACCGCGCCAAGCTAGCAAGACTAAAATTATTGTTCCAATTGATACACAATGCATTACGAATAAATACTTCGTTGTATATATCCCTAGCTGACACCAGACCTTCCCGCCATAAGCATTCATTAACACTTAAAGAATATGCATTTCGCACTGACTGTTTTAGATATTCGTTCTTTCCTCTTGCAATAAGAGAATGGAATAGCCTGGACCCCTTCATAACGACTAACACATCATTGCCGAAATTTATAACCCTTGTAGAAGAGCTGTTGTGCAATAATTAGATTACGTTAGCCGGAAATAACACCACTCAAGTCATTGTATAAAATTAAATCTGTATGAGCATTGTATTTGCCTATGTAATTTCACCCCCTTTTGCCAAATGAAATGTACCCTTGTTTTATTTCCTACCATATGTGTAAATCTGCTTTGTGTCGATTGCAAATATTGTTGAAATCATGTAAACCTGTTTTTATTGCTATTTGTGAGTGTATAATATATGCCCAACCTGTAAAAATCCCGCTGGGATTGACAGTATCTGAAATAAATAAATAAATAAATATATTCAAACAGTAATGATTTACTTTTCCGCAAAGAACACTAGGAACAATACAACTGGACAAACTGAAATCTAATCTTGAACAACTTTCGCATGTTTTGTATAGATATTACACTTGTCCAGGTAGTCCTTGCAAAACAAATAATGAGAAATGCCAAGCATAATTTTTTTTATGAATCAACTTTATTAATGCACACACGTCACAGACCGAGTTCCAGCTGCAGACCTTAGAAACTTTACAACCCTTAATGAAACAAGATGAAACGCCATCCAAGCACTACAGTGCAAACGCATATATGTATATATATATATATGTATGTATAGACATTTATATATATATATACGCTCATAAAACGAGTGCCATTCATAACCAACCAGAATTTTGATCTTATGGGCTGTACACTCACATACACATACCTCCACGGTGCATCACACAACCATTCACAACTTGTTACTATGGCCATTCGGTGCACAGTGCCAAGAAGATACAGCAACGCGGCCTACAGAGCTTGTAGCTTGCACTGATAGAAGAAAAAGTAAACAGACACTATCGTGGAGCTAGCTGTACCACTTCACAGAAAGCAAAGACTGTTCTTCAAAGAAAAGTTTGATTATGAAAACGGCACTACTAAAAGCACTCAAGTTAAAATGCACTTCACTGTACATGTTAAAATTCTTCCACGCCTTTAAGCAAATTCAGATCGAATCATTAATAAACTTGTAAAGCTTGAACAGACTTTTCACACCGTCTCAAACAGAGAATCTGATCACTTGCTGCAAGCACACCTGGTATCCATCCACAATAGTGGTCTTGCAGTGACTTCAAAGGAAACGGTCACAATTAACAAACTTTTGACTCCCGCAGAGGCCACCTCAGTCAGGCAGCCACAAACAAGTGCGTGAACAAGGGAGCAAAGTCCCACCCACCCTTCTTTTTAAAACTCCCAAAAAAAGAGTGCCAGGACGGTAAGAGTTGAACCGCCATTCTCGTTGACTTCTGCACGCACTTAGAAGCGCGAGTGAACCTGCCTTGCTCCACGGCACGGAAGACGAGCACAGACAGGCGCACATGTTCACGGCAGTGGCCAATGATGCCTGCCATAAATACTCCTTGCGGTAGCCAACAATGACTAAAGAGGTACTTTGACAGCTCATCTCCACTGCAAAGCAGATAAACAAAGGTTGAAGAGAGCAAAAAGTGAAATCTTGTGCTACGTACGAACTGGGCATGTGCTCAGGAGAAACCCCAGGGACAGTTCTTACTTTTCATTATGGCCATATTTTAAACTAGTGTAGTTATTTGCAAATAAAACCTAGTTTCATTGCTTCGTTGCTTTCAACATGCACATTGTCCTGTGTACAACGGGCCCAGGTCAGCTGTGCCAGTACATTCAGTGACGTCTCTACCCTCTAGGCACATATGTAGGCAGCATTTGTAAAATATAGATGGACAGATAAATAGTATGAGTACGATAACATTTGGTCGATGCAGAGAACAGCTCATTTAAAAGTCCACTTCCGAGAGCACACATCTTGTTTTTCATATACAAACACCTGTGTTTGACCTCTGTGTTCATGCTGTTTGATGTAGAAAAATACAGTAGCTGAAGAGGGTACTAAGAATATTAAAAAGCTGAGCTTTACGATTTAGTTTTCTAAAACTGGACTAGCGAATACAGAAGTCAACGAGATGGCTGCAATCTAATGCAAATCTGTTACACTGCACAAGCCCCTTAAAGAACCAACAGTGATAACAATCCTTTTTAGCAAGTGTGTTAACGTAACCTGCACAAAATAAACTCCTGCCAGTGCGTATAGCTGTTAACAATGCTGCCATTGAAATACTCACTGAACAACAGCCAGCTAAAGAGAGTTTTGGTCGCTAGGTCAGGCTTGAGCGATTTCATGTGCGACGAACTCTCACCCAGCGCCCACCCCCTTTCAAAGCACCTTCGACACACCACAATATGTGGCATAGTATTCTCCCATTCACATTTTATCACGTCTGTGGTCGGCAGTAATGCTGCAGGATGAGGCGAGCTATGACTGAGCTGAGAAATGGTTTCGGACAAACAGGCTACGAAGCAATCGTGAAACAGAAGGGCCTTACAGGGCATTTCACACAGATATTTCTGAGGAGCAAATTGGTACACCTTTATGATGTAACTAGTAGCACTGCAAGGACAAAGGAAAGTGACAACAGAGCAGTTATTACCCATCGTCCTTGTCTTTGACAAAGCAGTGTCATTACACGCTGCAGTAACACAACACATTCCTATGTCACACACACAGCACTTAAGTAACAGCGTTAAGCACAGCTGCTACATAATGGGCAAGACTGCAACATAGCAGGGCCGTGCGGCACGCGAGACCCGCAGTACCTGCCTTCATCCCTGTCCTTACTGGACCGTTAATTACATCATAAACTGTACTGTCTTCCTTCAATGTGTTTTCTTTTATGTGTCCCCACCCAAATGGCTATACAACAGGCTGCGACACCGAGCACCATGGCTGGCCAGAATCTGTATGAAGACAGCAGCAATGGCACTGGCCGTAGACCTTTGGCTTCGGGCTTCAGCGAAGCCTTTAGGTTAAATGCCTTATCACTGTGCGATGCTTCGTCAAACTGCACTTTGAAAGCTCACACTCTTGGCTACCGGCCATTACAGACCAGCCCAGAACTGGTTGTGGGGAGCTTCAGAAGGTCACATAGAAATGCTGGTCTCTGTCTCTCCACTAGCTTAAGCTCCAATGGCATGCACCTTGAGATGACAGCATGACATCTAACGTGGACAGGGCAGAGTGGCAGGACCAGGCAGGTCAGAAAGAACAGAACCGACGAGAAATGCTTTTTACAAAGATTCGCACGAGCATGCTTACACAAGTAGACACACACGCACACATGTTGATTACAAAAGAGCTTGGGTAAAAGACAAATGTCGTCCCTGTTTCGAAAAAGAAAAAGAAAGGAGAAAAACGAAGGAACTGGGAACCCGGGAAAGCGTGAGAATGGCCTGGAGATTCACGAAACTAGAAAAGAGATCAGTTTCTTTCACTCCCCAGAGTGAAACCACATTCAAAAAATATTTACTATATATATATATATATATATATTCATTATATGCATGTGTAAATAAAACCAGCTCTTCTGAGCTAAAGGACAAAAAAAAAAGGGGGGGGGGGGCAATCTGAGAGAAGGCCATCTCCAACAGCATCCTCAGAAGGCCAAGTTGAACATGATAAAACATAGAACAATAAAACTAGAATGCTCCAAATAAGTAGTTTACATGGAATGGTTCGATGTGATTACTCTGTGATACACCACTAGGATAGCTGTCACAACAGACGATGGCAGCACAGCAATAAAGTCAATGTCTTCAATATGCGAAAGTACAGCAGTGTCCTGGAACAACAACAATGCGGAAGAAAAAGAAAGCAGTAGCACAGTCCAACATTAATGTGTGTAGTCTGCCTTCGAGAACATGCGCGGATTCGCAGTGAGAAGTGCTGCAAAAATGGGAAAAAAAAGAAAAACAGTGGAACCTGCACTCGGCCACGTTTATACAAGAGCGGTGTCTCTCCACACTTGTGCTCAGAGTGCTGGCAACGTGTCAAGTGTGCCCCCACATCCGTGAATAAACCAAACGCACTCCACGGCACATAGATGGCGCACACCTCCGATCCCTGAAGACAAAGGCAACTTAGTGATCCTGGTAATAAATGAACAAGCAATTACAACAACACTAGTCCAGTGAAGCTACTGAGTTGTTCAAACAATTCAATCATGGCAATGTGAGACAAGAACTGATGTCTGCACAGAAGTGAAACAAGACTGGCTCACTCAAAATGCTTCACTACACGAACATATTAGCTGTGCACAACAAAAGCAGCACATTGTGCAACTTTTAAAATAAAATAATAAAAGAAAAACCGATGACAGAAATGAAATGGAGTTTTACACTTCCTTCACAACTAAAATGGTGAGCGAGTGGTCAAACACCGAACAGCCAAAAAAGGCAACTTCGGAGAAGTCCTGTCTGTTCTTCACTTCAGCTCCTAGCTGCAGTAGTGATCACGCTGACCTGCGTGGGCACTCCAGACACCGCCAGGGGGCAGCGCACGTCCCACTCCATGACAGGGGAGTCAGCCTCCCGGCGTCAGACCATGCTGTCTTTGGCAATGCTGGACTTGGAACCCTTCAGTGCATGGTTCTTGTCAGCAGGCTCAAATTTCAGGTCATGTTTGCCATCCTTAAGCCTGGGATATAGGAAGAACAGAAAGCCACTGCTTTAAGCCCATGGGTCTCTCGCGCACAACAGGGGTTGTGTATGCCATACACCAACTTGGCCAAGAACAAAAACGGCATCTATTAGGAGAGACCAGTGCTAAACATGGACGAGCAATACTCATTCAGTGCTCAGTGACATTGTTTTGTTTTCCTTTTGTGCCGTGTCTTCAAATTGGCTGTTAAACTCACTGAGCCTCAAACCAACTAGCTCAGGTGAGCACTGTTCTAGTACTCATTTCTCGCAGACTTCTCATTTGCTGGAAAGGAACAGCACTTTTCTCAGCGCCTGCAATGCTGGGTGCAACTCTACCTAAAGAAAGACATGCATGACTGAAAGTGCTGGAAATGCCTGCGCCTGAGTTGTTCCCTAACCTTTGGTGTCTCTTAAAAATCTACTGCAGTTAAATACAAGAGGTCTACCAGTGGACTCTTGCTCATACAGGGTCAGAAATAGGTATAAAAATTTTCACCTGATTAGCCTCCTTGCAGGATAAGCTTGTGGTAACACTCCATATGATTGCGATATAGCAGAGATTCTTCTATTCAACCCTTTGAGGGTCAAAGATATAAAGATACGGCGCTGCAAACGAAGTCCAAAATGGTCGATGCCGTATATTTACGGCGCCATCTGTACGCCATCTGCATCTGTATTTACGGCGCCCACCCCATCTGTAACGTGTGCCAAATTCCTAACATTTTCTTTTCTTTCATGTGCTGCCACAATGTGGGAATACTGGAAATTTTTTTCGAGCGCCTCCCTCTCTCGGTTTTTGTTGCATGGTTTGTTTTAGCGCTACTTCCCTCCCGCACGTCTCTATAGTACCGCTCACGCATTGGCGCAGGCAGGTGGCGGTTTGGGTTCTGTTCCGCTGGTGGTTTCGGCTTCTTGTGCTTGCAAAACTCGTGGCTATCTCGTTACTAATTGCTCAAAGGGCGACCGCTTCTTTCTCGCTTCTTTGGTGCTCACGGGGGCGCGCGCATAGGAAGGATGCCGCAGTGCATGCGTTTCCGTTGCTTTTTTTTTTTTAGGACTCTTTAAAACTAATTGCCTCTGGTTGGCGATAAGTTGAAGATTAATGGAAGTTTGTCACACGTTTTGCTTTTTTGACGGGCACACAACCACAGTTTTCTTGAGTGCGTGCACCTACGCAGTTCGATTACGCTATGGATGTACATATTAGTGTAAGAGCAGGAATATTTGAGTCTTGCGAAATATTCTCTTGTGCGAATTTTCAAAGCCATGCATGCCATAGCCATGCATGAAATTTTCAATTCTTAGAAGTTTATTTCCTTTTTTATTGTTGTTATTCATGAATGAAGAGTACATATATACCAACACAAAATATTTTTTTCTCACTTTATGGTCAACCTGGACAAATTATGGTAATTTTTTTTCGAAATAACTTCCCAAGAACTGGAATCTGCAATAAAAAAACATCGACCCTCAAAGGGTTAAGCTTCACGAGTCTCTCTCTCTCTGTGCGAGTGTGTGCGTGTTATACAGTGCAAAAAAAAAAAAAAAAAAAAAAAAATTACCCTCTGGGGTCTTACGTACCAAAACAACAACCTGATCATGAAGCACGCTGCAGTGGGGGACTGTATTAATTTCAACTACCTGGGCTTCGTGTGGTACATGGCCATTTTTGTATTTCGTCCCTATTACACAAGCGTACAAGTGAATACAAGTTTCATCACTCTATCCAAGACTAGAAACATAGTTCGGAGGATGTATTTTTTTTTAACACTTCTCGTAGGGGACAGTGCCAAAAAGACAGCACAGAGGAAAAAAGAGAGGACGGAAAGCGCGTGTCGTAGCTTCCTTTGCGACTAGCTCACTGCTGCTCCACATTTTATTTAACCCATAACTCTCATAACCCATAACCCGTCTGTGGCACATTCAGAGTTCAGAGTTTACAGCATTCACGTCCCACACCAATCATCCAAGACTGTACACTCTCACATTGTGTTTGCTAGCATACAGAACGAGTGAATTCTCACAAGGGCGACAAGGATATGAAACATTAAAAAATGTAAGTTTTATACAGGCCAACTGCAACAAAATTTAACTTGTGCTAAATTGGCTATAAATGCATATTGCACACTCTCAACGTAATTTTGGCAAAGCCACAAGGCTGGTAGTTGTCCAATTTTCTTATTAACAGCCTTTAATTAGCGCCTAAGCAGACAATGTGAGCGCCTGGCAGTGAGCGGTAGTGATGCAGATGTAGGGAAAGTCCCAGAACTGTACACGAGTGACAATTCCTCTGTCGTACCTAGGCACCTGGGCTTTTTCTGGCTTGATCGGTGTCTCTCTGTGTGCTTTCTCATTGCATGCATTATTGCAGCCGTTGCAAGAATGCGAATGTGTTGCGTGGCCTTCGGGTGCTCAAACACGTATGCGAGTTAGAGCGACGGCTGTGCAGTACACAACGCCGTGCCAAGGAAGGCGGGACACATCCTCGCTGTCCCAGCTTTCAAGGTGCAAACGTGCACCGCAAAGCAGCAGGCAAATGCAACGTGATCCAGCCAATGCGCACGAAGCATGTAAAGAGCACTTGATGAAGCTACACATGCTACATTTCGCGAGTACAGTCACTTATCCGTGCAAGATCTGCTAGTCAAATGCTTTCTCGGGATGACTATAAGTACACTCAGTTCTGTGGAGTCTGTGTTCATTCTACGCATTCCATAAATGAGATCATCGAAAATGTCAACAAATGCATTCACACAGCCTTCACAGTACATGTTCATTAGAGCCTACTTGCACTGCTACTTTTTATTTATCACCAGTAAAGTGGTAAAAAAGAACAAAAATAAGAATTGGTAGACTCAACTGTAGCTGGCATCTACGTAACGTAAAGCAGTGAGCGAAGCACTGAAGCACACGATGCCAACATGCGCAAAGCTGGCGGGGGCCGAATGGCCCAAGACGTGCTTTGTTGTTTTGGCTGGATCAGCCGCCATCATGCACGAAAAGCAAATGTAAGTTGTATTTAGTGGCAATATTCTCAAACGATCATCTCTGGCGGTGCATCATCTCCGAGACATTTCGCATGTCTACATCGCATGTGTCACAGTAGACTCATGGCCGATCTGGAGTGCGCAACGCACGAGAAGCGTGTTTCGGACCATTCTTGGTGAATCGAAGCCCTTCTGACACAGCACAAAAAATGCTGTCAGCAGGAATGAACCACGTACTGCATTTGTCACAAGGATGAACACGACGCAGTGGCCACGGTGTAGATGTGGGGGCAAACGATGCCGCCAAAGCGAAACAGGTGAAAATTTACGCTCACTTTTTGCTCAGCTTCAGCTGCATCTTATCCTTTCTTACAGATAGCGGTAATTGCCTGGTTAGTCTACGAGTTGCTAAGATGCCTTCGCTTGGTCACCTCAATGCGCTCTTTGTCTTCGAGTGGAGGCAGAACACATCGAGGCTCTGCTCATTGACTGTAGACAGCCAGATACAGAGAGCCAGCTTGGCTTGGAAAAGAATGCTGCCCATTAAAAGAACATTGTGGGCGTGCAATGGTGACGGAATCGCGTACGAAGCAGCTAGCAGTATTACTAGCTTTGAATAACAGACATGCAGGACCTGTTCCTTGATACATAGGGATGGTACAATCAAAGAAAGCAGATGATGCGTGTGCTGTTTGTTTATATTCTATGTCGTGCAATGCTCCTGGTGAGTGGCAATGGAATTTTTTTTTTTCAGTTTCGGTGTTAAAAAAGATTGCTTCTTGCGAGTGTATAGTAAAGCATCCACTGGTATTTCAAGTGTGACACGTTGCACAGCGGCTACTGTGTCCAAATTATCTGACACTGGGCTTATTACGTGGTCAAAATTTCATTGCAGTTGACCTTAACTGTGGTTTAAGTTCTTTAAACCACAAAGAAAATGTGCTGTTCTTGTTCATATTACGAAACATAGTGCTGAAATACAGAGAGAAAGAAGTTCTGCGATACTAATAACGTGTGATGCATGTAAAGGAAGACCAAGTTTGCCTGTAACTTGCGGGCCTGCCAAATGCTGCTATTTTGGTTCCATCGACAAGCTGTAATTTATGTGCTACCATGTGCTACAACCAGCTGTGACGTCAGTGTCACCAGATAAGGCTGACAAGCTGACAGCTGTCGCAGAAGTGGCAAGGCTTATTTGTATATGGCCCAAAACAAGCATAAAACTTTATCCAAAGAATCTTAAAAATTCAGCTGGTTTGATTCAGAAATGCATCACGGGTCATATTTAAAGGGGAAAGCTGAGTTGGTTCGTAGAAAATATAGAGGAATGAAGCTAGCAGACATGCGCCTAGGCTTGCGCAAATATTCGTCTGAATTTCGTGCTATTTGATATTCGAGTTTTCAAGGTATTCAAAACGAACAAATATACATATTTTTCAGAATCTAAGTGCCACCTCCAATTAGAATATCCCAAAAAGAGGAGCGGGGGGGGGGGGGGGGGGGGGGGGGGGGGGGTGAGAGAAACTAAAATAAAAAACACAGCACATATAACCCGCAAGAATAACTATACAAATGCCAAAATCTTCACACGAACAATCTCCGTTCGCGGATGTACGAATCGCCCAGGTCACATTTTCGGCCAGCCATACTGTTCCTACAGCTGAAAACTGTGCCCCAAGATGAATAAACGGCAGTGCAACATGTGTTGCCATGAAGTCGCACCTTAAAGGGCAACCCCGACGATTTTTCGAGGTCAACAGATCTGAATGAAATTTACCAAGTGTGTTCTTCTGCAAGTTTCCGTTATTTTTTGAAAACATCAGGCTTAAGAGTTGCACAGACTTTTTTTACAAATTAATTTTGTTCATTCCGTTGTACCACTTCCTTTGCCTGCACCTCAGCTACTGGCCACATTGTGTTATGATGTAAAAGGTGGTATACACAGAGCATGCTGGGAATGCATGGCAGATGACAGGGCCAAGGAGTGAGCTAGTAATAGTGAGCTGGTGTTTGGTACGAGATATTGCTGTCATGGAAAGTTACGGTCTGTGTGGATGGGCAAGAGATTGGAAGCAAATGGTGTTGCGTTGTTGGCTGCACAAACTGCAGCACTTGCCATTTGTGCACACAGTTTGATCCGACGTCATTCATGTTCAGTTGAGGTTAAGCCTATCACAATCGCCAAGTTCATGCATCTACTACTGGCGGAACTAAGCGATTGACCTTGACCTGAAGATAATTAACCCATTAGGATGAAGAAAACTGTTTCTGCAGTTCAGTTTTGATCATACGGATTTGAAATAAGCCATTCTTCATTTTGTACAGTGCAGACGCAAAAAGCTAGAAGTGATGACACGGCGTGCCATCAACATCCGTATGTTGCTGTTCTCGAAGGCGGCCAGTCACACTTGCCGGCACTTCCCTAAATTAAATGCGTCTACGTAGATGGGTCTGTTTTTACGTATTGTTAATGCTAACTCATTTAGCTTCCAAGGTGCACTGTTCCCTCATATCCCAAATGTGCAGCAAGCGAAGGCCCCTTTGATACAGCAGCGTAAACAACTGCCTAGTTCAGCTGCCAATGGCGTGAATAATGGCACTGGCATTTCCCCGAGAAAACTACGCTTTCTCTGAATGATCGCACATGCCAAGTCCTAATCTATGTTTACTTAACACATTAATTGTGTGCGTGAAGAGAATACGAAGAATGATAAGTAGGCAGCATAACAACGCTCCCGTACTCGCTGTTTTCTAAGGTGTGTGGTAGCTAATATCTGTGTGGCTCAGATAGATGCAACAATGCTTACACACACGAAATCTGCCTGTTTTGACATGTTCTGACATTAGTTGAGGTCACCAATGAGCAGCTAGCATTATATCTCAAGCAAACGACAAACAGTCGCTGTACCTGCCAATGTGAACAAATGCACCGATCAGTGTTTTGGACTGTCAGTGGTGTTCTTGAGGGACACAATGCAGAAAGTGATGCTCCACATCTTAACAGTGAGTATGCAAACCTCTTCCCTGAGAAGGGGTAAAACACCTAAAATAGCAAGCAGCATATATAAAATCAGTGATTACTACTCTTGATCTTCATGTTGCAACACGATATGTCATGCATGGGCACTGGCTCTAGTGGTGGCGAGTCAAATGAGAACAACGATTTGTGGCTATTGAATTCATCAGAATCATAGCTGTCACTGTTTGACAGATCTGACGAGCTGGTGCAGCTGACATTGTTACTCGAAGGTCCGGCGCGTTCTTGAATCAGCGGAGTGTCTGCTCTTCGTTGGCTTTGTTCGCCCCTTGGGCCAGACCGACGTGCCTTGCATGCTTCTCCGCTGGTGTACCTCTCATAACGGCACACGAAGAGGTTCGCTTGGCTGCTTCGCGAGGTTTCAATTTCTTCTCAGTGATATTTTTGCTTATTTAAAATAATTTTCACATTTGTAGAACAATTTTACTATCAGACGTGCGACGGAGGGTTGTCGGGAACCTAAATATTTTATCACCTTGACATAGTAAGCTAAATCGCCGGAGTTCCCCTTTAAGTCTAAATTCATATACAACTCTCGGCCAATTTTACAGTTAAAATATTGAAATTTTTGGTGTGTGTTATACGCACAAAAATATGGCAAATATTTAAACATAATCTACAGCTTCAGTTTTGGTGAGCAAGTTACATCGCACAGTTGATAGCCAAGATCAGGCAAAGACAGATACGTTTACAGTCACTGGTTTCTGCACCTTCTTGATTAATCAAACATATTATCCGCAGCAATCCTACTGCTTCCTAGGAACCGTAAGGCTGCTGCGAGTATATTCACGTCGATGGGGCACTAGACTGTAACTTTGTTGACCGACACCCAGCAAAACAATGCTGGTTAGGCCCCACAGCCAAGGCAGGCATGGCGGTGGACGGCAAACCGTTGTGGGAAGTTTGCCGCTCATGGGTGATCTGGCCCCACACCATTCGTGCAGGCTGAATGAGGACTGCAAAAGTGGCAGGGGGCCTACCAAGTTCGCCTGTGCACTTGTAAAAGCTGAATTTACGCAATGTGGCATAAACTACCGGTGTCGCGCACCCAAAGTTGCACTTCACAGCATTGTGATGATGCACAATATGTGAAATGCACAAATGTGAAATACTCCCGCTGCCTAAACTAGCACAAACTTTAATATAGACAAGCATAAAAGTGAGCAAGAGCCTGTTAACAAATATTGTGTGTTGCTTTAGTTGTAAGAAATGTTGCATTTTTTTTTTTATTTGCTAGCTTCTGGCACTTATGTCAAAAGTTCTATACAAGTCTCACAACTATTCAAGCTATTCGGTTCAAAATTATTTGACTCCAATTACTATTCACTCTGACTTCATTTCGAACAAAAAAAAAAAAATTGATATTCACACAAGTCTAGTCGCATGCCACCTGCTTTCACCTTTGACGAAGTACTTATTCAGATCTCAGTTTCTTTTCCAAGGCTGCATGCATCTCTTGGCCATTGATTACGCACAACAATTGCTTGTAGGAAGCAAAAAAACAATGTCAAGCACAGGAATCCATGATGGGATGTGAAGAGATTTTGAAGGTAATTTAAGAAAAATAATAATATGAACAAAAAAGGAAATATGTTGCATCCCACTGCTTCAAAATGCTTAAACCATGACAGCACTTTCACTACGAAATGTTTCGTAGAATAACGCTGGCCAAAAAGGGTCCCGTGACCATCACAGTAAAGCATTTTCATGCGAGAGTGGTGTAGGTTGTTTTGAACACACCTGCACCTGCAATTTTAAGAAGCACAGCAGAACCTCATTTATATATTTGAGAAAAAAAAGCACTAGAAGATGCGTACCAACTGGGAAAATGTAACACCCGAAGCGACTAAAAAATTCGGCAGATGCAACTGCAGTTGATATTTATGTAATGCGAAGCGTTGCATTAATAGTGTCAGCATGAGATGCCAATGTGCTGCGCTGAGGTGGTCGTGCCCGAGCGGACCGAGATGCGTTGTCGTTTTTGCACCTTCGGCATGCTTACGCTCCTCAAATTCGGCCTGGGTCAGCAGGTTTTTCAGGCGGGGCATTTTCGTGGAAAATTATGATGTGCCCACTCAGTGAAAATCGTGCCACGAGACGTTTACTACCAAGTGGCCCGAGACCCACTTTGTTGTTTAATTACCTGTTGGGTGACGGGAACCCAAATGAAATCTAGATAATGGGGAGACGCGAGAATACGATGTCGCCAGAGCAAAACATGACGCTCACTTCACACTGATTAAAGGCATGCCATATCCTTCCAACGGCACTATGCCACATGCCCTGTGGAACAGATAGGTGAAGATGGAACAGAGAGAGTTGGCAACGGCCTGCGAGGCCGTTCGGTTAAAGGGAAGCTGAAAGGTTTTCCAGAAAAAAATTAGTGAAGAGCAGTACGCCGTGGTTTTCAACCCTCTGAATTCGAATATCGCATCGAAATTGAGTGAAAGAAAGCACAAGCATATTTTATATCGACGAAAAGTGCAGCTGCAGACACGCCCAGCTCGCGCGCCTCGTTTCCGCCTGTGATTGGTCGGGCGCCTCGTGACGTCAACAATGGTGTTCGTCCGGACCGACTGCTGCCGCTACACACGAAGCACGGTGCAAAGTAGTTTGGTGGTGTTTTGCTAAGACTGTCATGGAAATTTTCAAGAGCTTGCGTTTCTCTGAGGAGTTCGGCGTTAAGTCCAAACTCTACGAGAGCGATTTTGCGCGCGACGGTGACGGGCGACGGCTTCGAGCGACAAAACGGGCCGTCGCTTGAACAAATCCCTCGGTGTTGTCGCTCGATCGCTCGTTTCTAGAAATCTAGAACTCGTCGCCCGGAAATGCTATGAGCGACTAGCCAATTGTGCGAAGCCGAAACTGGATGTACATAACTCAAATACTGCTGTTTGTCGCACAGAACGAGCAAACTATTGAATTTTACACCTGCAAGAATAAGAACCTAGTGCAAGACCTTAAGAAATATTTTATGCTCCTTCTTCAGTAAAATAAATCCACTTAAATTGATAAAGCTTGCGTCACGCTAGTTTCAGCGCGTATATTGCTGCTCTCATACCGGGAAGTCATCGCTCGCGTGGAGTTCGGCTTGCAGACGACGAGTGAACGCGACAGCCATCGCCTTGCTTGTAGCGCTGTCGCTGTCGCGTGCAAGATCACTTGTAAGGGGTTTATACTTGTACATACTACACGTACGTACATACTTGTACATACTACATGTACGAGCCGATTGCGACGAGCCGGCCTCTCCAAGAAGCAAAAAATGCTGGTGCAAGCACTGCTTTCCACGTGAACCAAAGCGAAGTGTTAGCATCTCCTTGTGTTGGAAATGTTCTTTGGCGAGTATGTTTTTTGCTAAGCTGCATTCAGCGTTCCAGTGAGTACGTTTCCGGGCAAACAACTGTAGTGTTCTGTTCCTGCATGCCTCCTCGTAGAACGTAAGCGGTGATGCGATCTTCAGCATTTGTGCGCTGCCCCAAAGCTGTCGGCAATCTACACAAACGGTTTAAACGCGGGAAAAGTTTACCGGCTGTTGTAGCACGTGTAGTATAGAACTTCCATCAGCGCGCCATCTGCACGCTACTCGTAACCGGCGAATTCCGTCGGCTACGTGAGATGGTCGGTTTCTTATGTGTGCGAGAGAAGGGGGAGTGCAGTGTCTTGGCGTGAGCAGGCTTTCCAACACATGCAAACTTTACGCTTGCACTGCGTTATGGTAGCTGCATGCAGGCTGTTTCACAACACACGTGCGAATAGAAAATTCGCGGCGCTTGGCGATGAAACCTGCGTCAAGGGTGGGCGATAAACATGCACCTTCCGTTCAGCGTGCTAACTATTCTTTTTTTTAGGAGAACCCAAAGCACCCATTATTGATAAACTCCGGTAGTAATCGTCACGAAAGTGGTTAGAGCACAACACTTGTTCTTGAGCGCTTGAAGTTGTTGCGAAGCAGATTAGGACGGCACGCACGCAGAAATAAGCCCGGTCAGGCACGGTCGCGGAGACTGCGAAGGAGCGGAACACCAGTGTTGACGTCACTAAGTCGCGGTTTCCGGTCTCCGCTCGCATTGTCAGCGTCAGCAGCAGCGCGCGGCGCTCGACGGGGGGTGGAACTACAGCGCAATTTTAACCAACGATTGCGTCGCTCCAAGGTGAAAAATCCCCCCCAAAATTTTACCTTCATGGTTTATAAGGTTCTTGCATCCGTATATGAGCGTCTTATTGAATTCGACAGACTCTTCAGCTACCCTTTAAGTCAGGTTAGGAAGAGGAAACAGTGCTTGCCAGCACTTTTGCTTAGGCAAAATGCACAACAAACAGGTCACGATAGCCCGTGAAGACTTTCTGAAAGAGTTCCATGGCGTGATCAGCAGCCATAAATTGCACGTTGCGTTCAACGATGAACGCAGAAAAATGCATTCAGCTCGAGTAATATTGAGACCCATCAACTGGCAGCAGTACCCTCCAAGCTTCTCGTCTGAGTCCACCATTTTTGCCAGGACTGTTTTTTCGCATCCATGCAGATGCAATGGAATGTCCCGGTGACCAGGGTGCGAAGTGTTGACATCCAAGCAGCACAAGCTACGGAATGCCTACCTTTAGCCTTTGTGTGACTTCTTGATGAATGGACATTCGGCCAAATAGGAGAGGATAAATGTTTGAAAGTACTTCTACCCGGCATCGCTTAAACTGTTTGTACGGGATCGTGTGCCACAGGTTTGGCTGAAACGCACAGAATAAAGAAACAATAGGGCTAGCACAGGCGAGCACCTACGTTTCCGCGAACGATTGTTGGTTTCGTATTTGGGTACAGGGCAACGAATTCAGTGTTGCCAACATAGCATTAGAAATAGGCGAGATGCAGCCGTGAGTTTTGAATATAAAAATCATAAAGATCTACATGTCTATACAGTAATCATAAAGATGTGCAGATAATCGGGCACCTTACAACAAAATCGTCTGCGCGTGCCTCGTGCCTTTTCTTGTTCACATGGATTTTCGTGGCTGTGTTATCCGCTTAACATATTAACCAGCAAAGAAGCGTAACGGTATTGGTTCACTTATTGCAGCCTCAATTGCCACCAGGATATCTTACAAAACAGGATTGCGTCAATGGGGTTCTGCTGCATTAAGTGTCACTTATGAAAAGGTTTATTTGGCGAGGAGAACTGCAAAAGGCTGCCACAGATATAGAGAAAGTCCAGAGGATGGTATCAAAGATGTGCTGGTGCTTGCCATGAGCTTTGGGGCAAGCAGGACAGTTGGCTGTCCTCACTAACATGTGTCCTATAAGTGCACCGAGCACAAATGCCACAAACTCAGCTGGCGTAGGTTTAGTTCTAGGTATACGTGGAGACAAGTGTTCCGGTTCAGTTCTACTTGTCCACAATAGCGCTTGCCAGATATTTTTTCCCTACACCCAACCCACCTACCCAGGCACTTTTCTGCTCTAGAAGCTGCAGAGACTCTTGCTCATGCAGCTTGTCTAAAGGAGTGAGGCGGCAATGTGCTGAACACTCAAAAGAGTGCAGACACAATGGTAACTCCTTTCTTTTCTTTTTTCATCATTTAAAAGTGTAACACAGTTATTGAGCAACAGGCAGCCATTTGGGGGCAAATAGAAAAAAAAGAAAAGCTCGTCAAGTGCTCCACGAATCAAAGGACAGGTTCAAAGTGCACCAGCTGACCTCCTCACAGAGGAATGCATCGGAGAAACAAAAGAATTCAGCGTAAAAGTAAAGATGGTAGATGGATTGCAAAGGAATGAGGCAACAAACGAAGCCATGGCCAAGCTTCAGCACATGCAGCTTTCAAACCCGAGCACGCACAGTAAAAGCCATTCAATGTGCTGTGAAGGAAAGCCTCGGCTAGCTTCAGGTGCACAGATAAAAATTGGGCTGAATTACTTTTTCCCCCATTTCTTTGTAGGGGGGGGGAGGGAGAGGGGGCAAGCTCGTGTATTGCAGCTCTTGAGCATTGCTAATAATTTCAAGGATGCAAGACAACATTGTGACTGCCTTAAGGGCTTTGCATATCGCAGCTGAGAACTACCCGCAGTCATCTAGAGACCTTCTTTCGCAATTAAATCCAGTCATTTATCCACTGCTAACAATGCTAGAAACTTGGCTTATCAGTAGCTGGCAGCCTCATTGTGGTAACTTGTCATTCTTACTGCATGTTGTGCCGTGTCACCTTGTGGTTTTTGGTGCTAACCAAGCATCAGAAGTAATCCACAAGACATAAAAAAAAACATTTGCAAGCTACTTTCTTGGAACATTTATGCCAAGAGCATAACTCTGCTTGTTCAATGCTTGTACACAGTAAGATAATGTTACCCCTTATTACAGCAAAACCAGATTATCAGAAATCTCACTTCATTTAAAGATTTAGAGCTTCACATCCTGCGCAGTGTAGGTGACTTTAGGAGCCAGCTATGCTAAGTGGTAAGCACAGATAATATGTGGAAGTGCTTTATTAAACCATTATGGATCACTGCTGCCAAGCCTTGGCCAATATTGTCATGACAAAGAATGATGTGTTGCCACTACACTGATGTAAAGCCACTAGCATGAGTTATGGCTGTGATATGAGAAAAGCTAAAATCTGAAACAGTGTCCAGACTTTCTGTCCTTGATTAGAAGCACCTGAAGCAACCTAAAGGCAACAAAGTGCGAGGAGAAAGAAAAAGAAAGTATGAAAAAAAAACTGGAACTGGCCAGCCTGGTAGAGGTGGTGCCTACCCTTTGGTGTCAATCATGGGAGTGTCTTCGGCAGCATCTCGCGTCTTCTCATCGGGTGTGCTCAACAACTCCTTGCTGATTATTTTAAAAGAAAAGGAAAAAAAGGAAAAAAAAGAGGAGGAAAGAAAAAATAGAAAAGAAGAAAGTGTCATGAGCAGGGAGAAAAAAAATTCAAACGTCAGTTCCAAACAAATAAAATACAGGCAGAAATGAGAATGCAAGGACACAAAAGCCAACAGCAGTCGGCCAAGTCTCAGAGCTGCACATACATGCTAATTAAGCACAAGGACACACACATACAAAAAAAAAAAAAAGATGACTGCATGGGCAAGAAGCATCTACCAGCAAGACTACCGCTGCACAATGCATGCTCTACAATGTCATCTTTCATGTAATAGGCAGAAAAAAAAATTTTCACACAACAACATCGTTTCAGCATACAAACAGCCACTGATGTGGTAACTATCCCGAGTTTTCACTTGCTAACAGGAATTTTACTTACCATTGAATTCTTTCTGACCATTCCTTTGTACAGGCGATCAAGAAGACAAGACCGAAACAACATTTATGTTGGTAGCTGCCGATTGATTTTTTTTTTATGCTAGCACCAATAAACAACAGGAACAGCATGCACAGGTGAAGATTCTAAGCACTTGTCAATGAAAGCAGGCACGTACAGTGCTTATCATAGTTACATGTTTTTTGGTCAGCACAGCAGTGACCACAAACTAAGTTGAGCAAAAGCCGCAAACAACCTGCACAGTTGAGGCCCACATGTCATGCAAGTAATACAAACTGTAGCACCAGCGGCAGCCACGCCACTTTGTGGGCAGTTGCAATTTTCAACAGCCGGCAAGTAAACTTGCATGGCTGTAAGCAAGTAATACAGTTTCTAGATGACCACAGTGAAGTCACAGGTAGAGATAGCCACTTCAGTTCAGTCAATAAAATACGCTTATAAGTGGCACCAGACAATGATAAGGAAAGAAGACACAAAGACAACCGCAAGTCAGCTTATGGTTGTCTCAATCAAAAGCATGCAAACGAAAAAAGCCTCGGCCAGAAGCCAATGCACTGACAATGGGATTTGTCTTCTTCATGGCAGCCTAACGAAGAAACTAAATATTGGTACTTTACGCAGGAATCATCATCATAAGCTTATTTTCATCATCACTGCTGGACGAAGGCCTCTCCCTGCAATATCCAATTACCCTGCCCTGCGCCAACCGATTCCAACTAGCACCCACAAATTTCCTAATTTCGTCGCACCACCTAGTCTTCTGCCGTCCTATGCTGCACTTCCCTTCTCTTGGTACCCATTGTCACCCTAATGGCCCAACGGTTACCTAATCTGTGCATTACATGACCTGCACAGCACCATTTTTTTTCTCTTAATATCAATTAGAATATCTGCTATACCTCTTTGCTCTCCGATCCAAACTGCTCTCTTTCTGTCTCTAAAAGTTATGCCTATCAATCTTCGTTCCATTGCTCTTTGCGCGGTCCTTAACTTGTTCTCAAGCTTCTTTGTCGGTCTCCAAGTCTCTGCCCCATATGTCAGCACCGATAAAATGCACTGATTGCGTACCTTCCTTTTCAATGATAATGGTAAGCTTCCAGTCAGGAGCTCACGATGTCTGCCGTATGCAATCCAACCCATTTTTATTCTTTGAATTTCCTTCACATGATCAGGGTTCCCTGCGATTAATTGACATAGGTAAATGTGCTCCTTCACAGACTCTACAAGCTGACTTGCGATTCTGAACTCTTGTTCCCTTGCCCTGTTATTCATCATTATCTTTGTCTTCTGCATATTCATCTTCAACCCCCCTCTTACAATCTCTCTGTTGAGGTCCTCAATCATTTGTTGTAACTCGTCCCCAGTGTTGCTGAACAAGACAATGTCATCTGCAAATGGAAGGTTGCTGAGATATTCGTCGTTAATCCTTACTACTAAGCATTCCCAGTGTAATAGTTTGAATACTTCTTCCGAGCACACAGCGAATAGCACTGAGGAGATTGTGTCTGCTTGTCTGACGCCTGTATTTATATGTATCTTCCTACTTTTCTTGTGGAAAATTAAGGTAGCTGTGGAATTTCTGTAGATACTTTCCAAAATATCTACGTAAGCTTCCTGAACTCTTTGATTACGTAATGCCTCTATGACTGCTGGTATCTCTACTGAATCAAATGCATTTTCGTAATATATGAAAGCCATATACAGAGGCTTATTGTACTCTGCGGATTTCTCGATTATCTGATTAATGACATCGATGTGATCCATTGTAGAGTATCCCTTCCTCAAGCTAGCCTGTTCTCTTGGTTGACAAAAGTCCAGTGTTGCCCTTATTTTATTGCAGATTATTTTGGTAAATATTTTATATAATACTGGGCGTAAGCTAACGGGCCTATAATTTTCCAATTCTTTAACGTGTCCCTTTTTGTGGATTAGTATAATGTTTGCATTCTTCCAGTTTCCTGGGATTCTGGAAGTCGATAGACACTTCGTATAGAGAGCCGCCATTTTTTCTAGCATTATGTCTCCTCCATGTTTGATTAAATAGACTTATTCCGTCTTCTCCTGCCGCTTTTCCCCCGTTTCATGCCTTGCAAGGCCCTTCTGACCTCATCTCTAGTTATAGGAGGAGTTTCTGTATCCTGTTCATTATAGTTCCGAATGGGTACTCCTGAGTCCTCTGGGTACTGTACAAGTCAGTATAGGATTCTTCCGCTGCTTTTATTATACCTTCTAGATTGCTGATGATATTACCCTCCTTATCCTTCAGTGCATACATCTTGGTTTGTCCTATGCCAAGTTTCCTTCTCACTGATTTCAGGCTGTGTCCATTTTTTATGGCTTCTTCAGTCTATCTCACGTTATAGTTTTGAATATCACTTATTTTCATTTTGTTGATCAGTTTTAACAGTTCCGCGAATTCTATCTTATCTCTTGAGTTGGACACCATTTTTTGTCGTTTATTTATTAGGTCCTTTGTTACTTGGGAGAGCTTGCCTACTGGTTGCCTTGGTGCCTTGCCTCCCACTCCAGTTGCTGCCTCTGAAGTCAGCCTCGTTATAGTTTCATTCATTAGCTCTATGTCATCATCATCATCTCTCTGTTTTAAGGCTGCATATTTGTTTGCAAGTACCAGCCTAAATTTGTTCGCTTTTACCCTTACTGCCTCTAAGTTGACCTGTTTCTTCTTGACCAATTTTACTCTTTCTCTGTCCAAATTGAGGTGAATCCTAGCCCTCACTAACCAATAATCACTGCACTTTACCCTACCTATCACTTCTACATCCTGCACTATGCTGGGATCAGCAGAAAGTATGAAATCCATTTCATTTCTTGTTTCACCATTAGGGCTTTCCCAGGTCCACTTTCTGTTGCTATGTTTCCTGAAAGAGGTGTTCATTATTCTCAGCCTTATTCCTTTCTGCAAATTCTACCAACATCTCTCCTCTAGCGTTTCTAGAATCGACACCGTAGTTGCCAATTGCCTGTTCACCTGCCTGCTTTTTTTCCCGCTTTTGCATTGAAGTCACCCATCACTATTACCCATCACAACCTGGGGTTCTTTTACGAGTACCTAAATCGAAGTGTATGAGCATTTTTGCATTTTGCTCTCACCAAAATGCAGCTGCTGCAGCTGGGATCGAAACCACTACCTCCCGCTTAGCTGCGCAATGCCACAGCAACTGGGCCACGAAGGCCCAACAAAGACAAGTTTCATTGTGCAAATATTGGCTTCCATCCGGGACGTTTGCACTGCCAGTCAGTTCAAGTCTCTGCATTCCTAGAATCTTTGAGCATTTTTGGTGGTCGCCTGCCTCTCATGTCGTTTGTATTTTCTGGCGCCATATGCAAGCTATAGCAAACCAACTACCCCAGTTGCATGTTCTTACTGCTAAAATACAGAAGCTATGTTTTTTCAACACCACAGAGATGTGTAAACAGTGCCATTCGGCTTGGCAAGAAATTTTCTATGGGGCAAATGGTCATGCAACCTGGGTTCACTGCAAAAAACATCTACTGCAGGTTTTGTTGCTCAGTTTGGTGCAAATGTGATGTCATTTTGCCACTTGCACTAAGAATGCAAACAGTACACCTGCCACTGCTGAGGCAAGGCAAATGCAATTTCAACATAGGCGGTTCGTGGATTGATCTACAAAGGCAGTCACCACTGATCATCCTGTTAAAGAAAAAAATAATAATAAACAAGCAAATAGACTCAGATTTGAGTTTAGTTGCAATGAATGAAACACAATGACAAGAACTGGTGTTGCCTTGTGACACAAAGCAAAGTCGGGGCAAGAATACCTAGAAACCATCAAAGAGATGGGCTTGAATTAAAGGGGCTCCCACCACCAATAACCGATGTGAGAGGAAATATTTAAGCACACCAGAACACCAACATGTATGCAGATGCAAGATGCGTCTATCAGAATGTAGGAGGACCAAACAGAAAAATAAAGAGGGGTACCCAACACCGTTCTCAGAAATAGATTTGGCACTGCCCAATGGAGAGAGAGATAAGGAAAGAGATGCCATGCAAAAATGTATCAGACCAACTCGGCTTTCCTTTCACTGAGTGATGAAAATGCCCAAGTGAACACTGCTTTCAGAGTGGCCTTTCAAGTGAACATTTGAGCTTAGGCCTCTGCACCACTAAGAACTGGCTGGCCTAGCCACTATAAATATTTACTATGCCCAAGGAAAATAAGGATTAACTTGCACATTAGTTCCAAGGATACGTTTCTAGAATGTGTCTGCAATATTATCCCCAGAAAGCAGCAAAAAGGTTAACCAACAAAAGACCGGTGTGATGCATCTTGTCATCTTCAGTTAGTAGAGCCAAACAAGAGCCGAGCTCGAAACCTGCACCAAACCAGGAGAACAGTGGATGGTCGCTTGTCATCTTGAGTTAGTAGCGCTGAAGAGAGCCTGGTAACGTAAAACCACACCAAAAGACGCCCGAGCTTTGGCAAAATGGTGGGAAGACAGGATTGAGCGGTCTTACTCAGTGGAAATTGACTTCTCAGCCTTCGGCTTTGTCTTCCCTCCATCAGGTTCGGTCACTGTGGGAGGGCTGCAGCGATGGAGGTACAATGCTTAACCACAGTTCGGATGAACAAGGTAAGGGGGGGGGGTGAAAATCACTTTTTTGTGGACTCCCAGCTGCATGTCAAATGAGAATAAAAATGACATCCAAGAATGAAAAAAAAAAGGCATGTCAGCCCCATGGAAGCTTTGATGCCTTTGCTAACATGGTGACTGGGATTAGCCCCGCAGAGCTCCCTAACTAGAAAAGGAACTACAAATGAAAGGGCTAATCATTGTGATGTAAACAATAATTCACTGCTTGCTAGCAGTCCGGAGCATCCTACACCTGGCATTGCGCCTCCAGTTTTACAATTGAATCTTTCACTTGCAAGTAGTCATGAACATAGAATAGGTTCCTCTTCTCAAGAGGGAAAAAGACACAAACAAGAAAAGCACTGTACCACTACAGTGTCAACGGTGGTAGTACTCCACTTCATGCTGTTATGCCCCTTACCTACCCCAAACTATCAATCTTAATTGCATGGTATGCTTAAAAGAAGACAAACAGGACATCACAGGTTTTCTAGGAACAGTCAAAGTTGCTTCATGACTAGCCTTGATTCTTTAACGTTAAATTCAGCAGTGTGCATTGCAAGGTTGTGCGTTGGACATTAGTCATACATACATTTCACCTAGTTGAAGTTGCCCCGGGACTAATGAAACAACTAAAACTGCAAGCTTAAAAGGCCACTGCATGTCTGTGAAATTAAAAAAGAAAGGAAAAGCCTTTTGGTGTCAGATCAATAACACCGTGCAACAATTTAAGCAAACTTGACTCCCATAAACAATAATCCTAAATGAGCAATAGGAACATGCATGAATTCTAGCATTGTGGGATCTTGTATTGTCACATGCAGCATCTGATTAGTGAGAATGCCCAAGTTATGTAGGACTCATGTGATCATTTGTGATTACTGGTTATGAGGGTCATGGGGCATACATTTTTTTTTCAGGGAATTGAGGAACTGTCCAACTCGGCACCCAAGATATAAGTGTGCAAGTGCACACACACACGCGTGTGGAACATTTTCGAGCCATGTTTGCTTTTGTTACAACAGAGGGCTTAGCATTGCTGAATATTTTGATCTTTCTTCAGAACAGAACTTTCATGCTTTATGCTACAATAAACAGCCCAGATGTCTACAGAACTAGTAGAAAAATTTAGCTTGGATCTTTGCTGGTGGTTATGCTGTGGTAGTGTGATAGCACCAATCCCACTGCGGGGACTACATTCCTGAAATAGTCACGGTCTTTTCTGTGGTCAGAGATATTTTCAGAGGCCCTAGACATTGGCAACTCATCATGCTGAAGGTAGGGACAAAAGGCAAAAGCCCTTCGTTCATTCCGGCGACTGTGCTAGACCCTGTGTTAATCACGCATCAAAAGCGGCAACACGATAGCCGTTACGCTGCCTGCACCACAAAAATAGCAAGTTGAATTTGGCAAGAACTAACAGACCTAGGCAGGTCATCACGTGAGGGCCACGTGGCCGCTGTCCCAGCCCCTCTCAGACTCTGGCAAGCAGTGCACCTGAAGCGAGCGCTCCTGCTGGCCATCAGCGAGCTGCACCGTGGCGCGAACGCACCTGCTCTTGGCGTCATCCGCGACGGGCTTGGCAGGCGCCTGCCCTCCACCGCACGAGTGCCGCAGGCAGTAGAGGAAGCCCCAGTGGAAGCGGAGGTAGCAGACCACATCGAGCAGCAGCAGCACGAGCAACACCGCAGCCACGACGATGATGATGATCGTGGTGAGCGGGAGGCCCAGGCCGCTGAGACGGCTCTGCTGCCCGCCGTGCTCCTCCGTGGGCACCTCGCCTGTCGGGGCCGAGGCACGACGGAAGGAGGCAAGACGAGGAAAGGCAGCAGAGGGAAGGAGAGAGATAAACAAGGAGGATGGGGAGAGTTTGCGCAGAAGGAAGAAAACAGGGTGCACAGAAATGAAGGAAAGCAATAATGCAAGCAGCAGAAGGTGGCAAAGACATGCATAGCAGTTGAAATTTAGAGGCACCGTGCCAGAGGTAAGAGGAATGAAGGAAACAGGGTGACAACAGGACAGCAGGTACAAGCAGTGAATACCAGAAAAATCCAGAGTCACGAAAAGAGTTTCAATGGCGCAAAGAATGAAAAAGTGTTACAGGCCACAAAGGTGGGGTCGTGGGAGCAGGAAAAAAAGACAAGAGTGAAACACTTGTTAAGTTCTTGTTCACAATTGTAAGCACAAACTATGAGCATGCATCAGGTGACAAAAGCAGACAGGAAAATCAGCTATAGCTATGCTGATAATGCATTCACACTACACTCTTCAATTTGAATCTAATGTAAACGGAGGAAGATTGCCCCATCTTCAAGTATATGTTCTTAACGAACATTAAAAAGTAATACATAAAAATAAAGATATGCAAGTACACCACTTGGGCACACTCCAAAGTGTACAATAAGTTTAAAAAGTAAGGTACAAGTCTTGCAAATAAATTGGAGTAAATTAGTACACCTCAGTCATGTTAAAATTGACGGCAGCATTAATCCACTAACCTTCAAATGATAATCACCAAAGACAGCACAAACACTCAAGCTTTGACAGATTGCACAAAAATGAGGAAATGAAGAGAATGCAAGACTGCCAATGTTGGTGCATGAAGCTGGCGAAAGCATCACACAAACATTTTGCAGACTTGATCCCTGCCTCGACAGCAATGTGTGCACGCTTCGGGCTGGAGCTCAGCGCTGTCCACACTAGTGCACATTGGGAACCCCTACGAGTGGGCCTAATGTACGAGACAAAACACTCGTGCGCAGGCAGCATGATAAAAGCAAAAGTGACAGACACGCACAGCATGCTGACATGCATGGCTTTCATCTGTACAGGGAAGAGCCGAGTCCAATGCATAGCCACTAGGTATTGCCTAGCAGATTGCTTGCTTTGCCGCCTTATCAGCTCATCACTAAAGAAACGCAGCCAGGCTTCTAATTGCTGTGTATCTTAAAGAGAAGCTCACAGTATCAAAATGTAAAGTGCTTATTGGATAGGCAAAAAATGGGCAGAGGGGTGTGTCCAACCCAACAAATTACTTTACAATGCTCTCTTGTCAAGATGCTACATTTTCTGCGCAGCTGCAATCCTACTTAAAAATGGGAATGCCTTACTTTTAAAACCAGCTCACAGGTAATATAAACAAATAAATGGAAGAAAATTTTGGCTACATGGAAGTAAATTCCAGATGCCTGCCACCACTTCAGTACAAGAAGTGTGTGCAATAAATGCCTGAGGAAATCTGCCCTGTGTGTTAAAGTGCCAGTGTCCAATGAAAAATATAAGCTGCAGGAGAGCATGGGCTAGCCATCATATATTTGTCAAAGGTGGAAAGATCATGCAAAGAAAGGAGTGGGAAGACAGTGTGCGAGAAATAGAAGCAGCTCCAAGCAGGTGTTGGCTTACTGTGCATCAACGGCCTTATTTTGCATTCATCCCAAGATGACGGCCTATCTCGGTAACCCTTTCTTGCATCAGCAGAGCGCATCCTAAACTTCCAAACCACATCACGCCGCCTCCACTGTCCTCGATAGCCTTGTCTCCCTTTGGCACCCCTGTTCTGGCTGATACACCACTGGCCGTCTGGTCTATGCGTTAACAAAACTGCGAACTGGCTTGCTTGGTGTGAATTTATGGTTAGGAAAGTGTGAAGGTACAAAGACTGCTGAAGAAAGCAGGTCAAGAGCCTACTATCAACTGAAAGGGATTTGTTGGAAATAAGGTTTTTTTTTTTGACCGTATGGAATCTTTAAAAATCATCTGTGCCAGATAGCATAATTGTAGTACTTGGGCTCGATTACTCAAAGTGACGGACATTATTCGCAACGAGAAATTAAAGTGCACAATTGACTAAGTAATAAAAATTACCTAATTAATGAATTAACTTTTCAATCACTTACTTTATGGCACATTTCAATTTGCAAATTGGAGCCAGTTAATTTGTGACACATATCCAGTTAGAGCTAATACTGAGGATGGCGCCAGTGTAGAGACACGTACCGCCAGACTTGTGGTACAAATGCACTGTTGTGCCGCCTACCTTCTAAACGAAATCTCATTTTACGCACTGAAGCACAAATTTAACTGGAGCACCAATGTATTTCGTTTCCAACTTCAGAAATTTATATCTCTCGACAGGCGTCATCCGGCAAATTTGTTCCAAGTGGATGCGCCTTGCAAACTCGCCAGCTGCAATTTGTAAATTGCAATATGTGCTGTAAAGCACTGAATGAAAAAGTTGGTCAATTTTTATCAATTAGTCGATTATGCATTTCAATTTTTGGTGCAAGTAATGTCCATTTCCAAGCAATTCAGCTCAATGACTAAAATTACGCTATCTGCAACAGGCTGTTTTTAAAAATTCTATATAGCCTAAAATAGAAAACACCCAGTGTACAGTGAACCCCAATGTATGTGCAGTCCAAAAGAATACCTTGTCAGTGGCCCAGACGAATGAAACCACATGGCTAAATTACTCGTCCCCACTCAGAACAGGCTTTGAGAAATCTATCTCACTACGATGCAAAGTCTCAGATGCTTGGCTTACAAACATATTTGTTGTTTGCAATGAAACAAGCCTCGGTGATTTCACATTCCAGTTGATCTGTATGCTTAAAAAAATGCCTCTTCCAACCTTGGGGAGCAGCTGCAATTTTAAGAATGACAAGACAAATTCAAAGTTGGCATTTATTCCTGTGTTCTCCAGTCTTTGTCCTTTTGCGCTTTCCTAATCATACCATAGCAGTATGTATTACACAACATGGGTGACCTTAATTTCCTCTAAAATGTAAATTACTGACATATGCTTTCTAATCCACACTGCTATTTTTCTGTTTTAACATCATGCCTGTTATCTCCTTTTCACTGTATAATCCTAACTTCCTTTTCTTTTGTAATCGAAGTTTAGCCCCATAGGTAGTTGTTGACAAACAGCACAGAATAAACACTTTTCTTCTCAATGTTTCTCTTCTGGACCTGGGAGTGCCTGTAAATAGTGCTTCAACCTATTTCACTTTACTGAGTTGACAGAAGGAATAAGGTACAGGACACAATAAAGGCAAATCTGCTGATGCAGTGACCAAAGTGCATGTCCTAACTTTACACGATACGCTGACTTGGACGGTTGCCATAAATGAATGATAGAGGAGCCACTCATGCCTCGTTAACTGTGTATCTGCAGTAAAAATTAGTCAAACTGCCAGCAACTGCTCCATTTCCATGTGCTCTGTCGACAGTTTCCCCGCAGTACTCGTGCACCTTCGCAGAGAAAACCAGACTCAGGTGGTGCCTTCAGCAAGACTAGCGCTTGACAAAAGCGAACCTACAGCCACAGAGTTCCATACTGTGGATGCGGGGGGGAAGCCTGGCACGAATGTCTACATGCACCACCAGTACAGGACTTCAGCGGGCACGGGAATCATATGTTGCAGTACACGCATTTGTCTACACTTTGCTCCTTCGGCGTTGAGTGATGTTCCAGTCCTTTAGTCTGTCATCACACATTTTTTCTGCACAAATGATAAACCTCTTTTGGCCTCCAAAATTCTACCATTGTACTGTTCGCAGAGTATTACACACAGCAAGAAATGTCCAGAAAAACAGGAACTGCCCATGGTGAGTCTTGTATAATCCAAACATCATCTAGACCTAGCCACAAGTGCACTCAAAAGTGATAACTTGATGGAATGAATTAGTCATTAATGTGAAATACTCGATTGCGCTTGGAGAACTTCATGTGTCTAGCAAACACTACAGCTGAACCAGAAGAAACAACAGAAGTAGCTGCAGTGTTTGTAACAAAGCTGCACAATATCAGAAAAATTCATGTACTACTACTATCCATCATTCCCACGGCAGATCAACGGCTGCTACACCAGATTTTCTCCTACTGACGCATTAATGTGATACTACGCCCCCAGCATGTGTGTCCCAAGTGAAGAGCAGATGCTCGTAGACCACACAGAGAACACAGTAGTGCCCGTGCCTTGAATGACTGCAGTTTTTCTGGCAGTGCTCCTCTGATGCGGCACAAATAACCAATTTCACAGAGGGTAGCACAGCATTCGCTCAACAGTGTGCTGTTTCACAGGGAATTTATTAGCTGGCGGGATCCAACATGCCCATTCCCACACGCCAAGGGCTGCTGCTCTGCTATGAATGCTAACAATATTGACTAATAGAGCGATGAGGCTTTACTTCTCAAACAAGTGCAGGGCCATGACACACACCACATGGGGGGATTAGATTTAACCACCTGGGGTTTTATAATGTGCACGCAGCAACACTCAGGGCATTGTCAAACTGTTGCTGCCGTGGCCAGGAAGGGACCTTGGTTCTGCACAGGAAGGCCACAGCCACTGATCAGGTCAAGTACAAGGAAATTTCAGACTCTGTATAAAGCCTAGTTTAATATAGTGTTGATATAAAGGAGCCTCCGTGCAAAATTTGATGTTTTAAATACGAGTAGAGTCACGAAAAGCTTAAAAATAATAGCCGGTTTTGGTACCGAAACTAGAAGAACACCATTACTGCTCACCAGGAGTGACGCATGACCTAGAGTGTGCAGCTTTTCGGCCTGACTTAAGAGATAAGGTGGTGTCCCGTGGCTGTCCGCAGTGCACTGAAAAATCCCTGAGGTGGCGTGCCGGGACTTCCGTCGCAGCGATAGCCGCCAGGTGCACGCATTGTCTGCTTAGGTGCTGTCTGAAGGCTGCTCACAAGAAAACTATGCATTTACCAGCACTGTGGCTTCTACAAGACTGCTTTAACGGCATGTATAACAAATTTAGCCAAAGCGAGATTCCAATGTGGCTGACATGTCCTGAAAGTGCAGAGTAAGTTATTGAGGGCCACCAGAGCTCTGGATTCATTTCGACCCCCAGGGGAGTAGCATGGTGCGCGAGCACTCTTGCATTGCTGCCCTCCCCCTTCAGGAGGCGGTTGCTGCGACCCTGCGACTTCATGCTGGGCAGCACATTGCCATAGTGGCCGACCCAAAGTCACCGAGACTCAATGACATGTTCTGCGAGATGGTTATCCTACACTTATGCACGTAATTCTGTTGTAAAAACTGATATGCTCTTGGTGGATTTCCCGCAGGACACATGGAGCCTTTTATGTTTCTATAAGTGGGCAATTTCTTCCAGGAATTACATGCAAGGGCTGTTTCCGTGCATTTATAGTCCACCAACATGGATTACCACCATGCACTGCCACCTCACCCATCACATGCACAGTTTGAACTTGCAGAGCTTTTGAGTTGGCAGTGCTGCAGCTGCAAGGCAAATGGTGACAAGCACGGTAGAAAAGACCCTGGCGGGTGTGAAAACAATGTTCGGACCAACAGGCAGGCAGAGAGGTGACATGCTCAGGCAGCAATGCTCAAACTGTTTCCATGGTCTTGCAGCAAGCAGACAAGGAGCAAGCAGCCACAGAACAAGAGATAATATCAAGTAGGAAATGTGATATGTACCAGCAAAGTTGGGTGGGATCACTGGTGTTTGGATGGAGGGGTCTAGCCGGGAGAGAGAGAGAGTGCGTGGGGGAAAGAGAGAGAAAGAGAGATGGCCATGGTGAAGCACACAAGATGTTTTAGCCAGATAAAACAGAAAACCCCCCAAAAGGCTTGTGGAGAGACCTCAACAGTGCAAAAGTGAGGAGAGAGAGAGAGTGTGTGTGCTGTGTAGGCACCAGGAGAAGACACAGAAGAGGTTGCTGCAGAGAGTGGCTGTACACAAGGCCAGTCACTGGGACAGGGTGATCAATTCTCTCTGGGCACAACAGGTCGCATCTCAGCGCACCGGGTGACGCAAGGCAGGCATATGCAGTGCATTGGTTGCTCTTCTGCTCCGCTCCCTTAACCTGCAACACCTTTTTCAACAAGCAAGTAGTGTGCCTGGTGGTAGAGGCACCTCATCGCGAATCTTTTCCAATCAAACATTTTTGAATGTGCCATGTATTAGGCTCCATTACTCAGCAATCAAGTGCTCTCCCTGTCACATCTGTGCAGCCATCGACCTCGTTTCGGTCTCCCTGCCGCAACCAAAGCTGTACACCATTCCCACACTGAATAACTGCCAGCATACTCTACACATTACTGTGGTGGCCTTTTGTATTGGAAGGACTGCGAGACTATGGTTCAAACCTTCACTGCACTGCTTACATTGGAGGACATAGTGCAGTGTTAAGACTTCACCACAAAATGGAACCACTGTGATTTCTCTGGTTTTGGCTCGGATAATGCTACATCTGCCCAGTAACCAGTGTGTATACTCTAGTGCAAAAGTAATGAAAAAGCGGCAAGGTTCTGAAAAGGCTGCAGAAAAGGGCACGCAGCTTTTCAGTGGAATTGTGGGCTCCCAGCTGCATGTAATAATATTTGGCTCTGATGTTCATGAGAGTATTGCCCAACGACTATGCAGTGCTTGCCAAGTTTCTAGAGTTGTCTGAATTAACCGGTGTGTTGCCAAATATGTCCGAATTAGCAGGAGTTCTGACTCTATTCAATAATAAAAACACCTACCGGGACCAGAGGACAAGTCCAAATTATAAAATTTTCCAAAAGAATGAGGGTCAAATTAAAGAGGTTTTATTGTATAAGGAAATGCTTGACTGATAGTGAGATCGAATGACTGCCTTCCATCATGGCAGCCCAATACTCAAACCCTTAGGCCACGATAGCAGGCCTGCATCTCTCCAAACTCTTTTTGAGACGTCTGGCACGAGTGTCACCTGCTAGTTCCTTGAATTATTCCACTGTAACAGCTAGCACTTTGAAATGCCGTACTGTGTTATATTGCACTGCCTAGGCGGTCGGCCCACATTTCGAGTGCGAGGTACAGCTATAATGCTATCGCATGAAACAATTGACCAAACAAACCACCGAGCATTAAAACATGGTGCACTCTATGCCTTATCGTTACAAGTGACAGGCTGTGCCAATGATCCGTATCTGCAAACTGCGCTGTTTGGCATCACTGCATGTATACAGTCGACAGTAAAATCTTTGATAGTGAGGCAGCCATAACAAGTTTATGGCCAAACATTGGCATTATTTGTTAGATGAGCTCTCTACTGCCTTGTTAGCCTTCAAGACTATTCTGTTAACAGGGCACTGGTTTGGGTGAGCTTGAAAAGCAAATTTGTAAAGCTGGTTTCACATGACAGACGAGATTGCGGACCAATCAGTCATGTGAAATGCAACGTGAATCAGATCTCTTCACTGCTAGGATTCACACGACAGAGGATGACAGCTCATATGAAGCAAACGTGACCTAGCCGAAAATCCCAACAGTGATTTGGCTCTCGGCCGTATCACTAAGTGGCTCACGTGGACCGAGGAAGCACTGCGGGAACACTTGACACATGATCCTGTAATATGCAATCTGCAAGCTTAAATTCCAATTTCCTCTGTCATTTGGACACACCTTAACGGGCAATCAGTGCAGAAACAACACAAAACCACAGCAAAAAAGAAACAAACAGACACAAAGCTGTCCTCCAGCCAATGTTTACTTGGAAATGTGTACAGATACATATGTTTTTATTTACAGATTAGCTGGAAGACACCTTTGAGACAACAATTCTTTCTTCATTCGTGTAATTTGTGTTATTTTCTGTGCCGATTGCCTGCCATGCTTTCTTACTTTTTTCGAAGCTCCTGTGCCTTGGTATGGCTCAGTCTTGAACAGCGAATAAGTAGAGAAAGCACCAGGTGCAGAGGATGAACAGGTGAAGCTCTGCTGTGCTGTTCATGCCGTTGGCATGAATGGCGACATTCGAATGAATGTTAGCTGCTTCCGCACAGCTATATTGTAGCCAAGGGTGGCACTGGTGCGTGCCGAGGACAATTAGCCGAGGTGTGCCGCAACGTCAAAAATAATGAAATGCTTGACCCACACGAAATGTACTGTCACTGGCGAGAACTATTGAACTAAGTGGTTTAAGACATTCGAACGAATCAAAAGTCAATACTATAACTGGAGATGAATATATGAGAAAAGTGAGCTACATTAACGAGAGAGCTGTTAACCATACATTGAAGCACTCCATCCTCATGACTGCTGCTCGCTGGTATACACACTAACACACAAAACTGTTCCTGCACACAAGGTTACAATTCCAACGCAATGCCACAGAGCAATAAGCTTTAATAACGAAGGCCCATTGTTGTGTTTGTTCGGTCATCACTGCTTTTACTAGTGCTGCATGTTAGAGCACAGCAAAACTTCACAGCAAAGCAGAGCATGTTTGCATACAAGTTTTGTCTTAGGGCAAATGCAGCGATGCTACTGGTCCATTTCGGAGCAGCTTTTGGAGCAGGTTTGTGAAAGTGATTGCAAACTATATTATATGGGGCTTTTACACTGGGCAACGCATGTGAAGTCAATAAGTGGCCACTGGTTCATAAATTCAATGTAAACACTAAAAATTACCACCGTCACCCCTCATCTCGGCTTCTGGCCACCAGTCGAGCCCGTGATCTCACGCCCAATCGCCGAAGTGGTTTACTGGTTCGAACATATTGTAGGCAATCTTGCCATTTTGGTGCGACAACCTACTTGCCACCGCATCAGCTGGAAGTGAATTTTTGTCACGGCCATACGACAGAGCAAGGTTCAAGGGAGGAGTTGGGGAACAGAATTAACTTTTTTGTTTCTTGACAGAAAGGTCTGAAATTTGGCACACCCACTGCACATTGCAATAAAGAGACAAATCTAAAATTTCATTAGGATATCTTCATTAGTTTTTGTTTTATAAGAATCTATAAGTTCCTTGCTTGTGGAAAGCCTGGCACAGTAACGAAACACTATAGGGAGCTGGGAATACTTTTCATGTTTGCCCAAATGTCTAATCTACATCAAGACAGTGTTCAATTTTTTTTTAGCGCGCTAATAATTATTTGCTCAACATAACATGCACATGACTGTGCTTCACTGCATGGAGCCATGTAGTAATTGTGAAATAATTAAATAATGGAAAGATAAAGAAACATTTCAAGACTGTCTTTAAGTACAGCACAGCTTGTGGATCACAGCAAAACAAACTGGACCAAAATTGGTCCAGCCATTGTTGTGCTACGCTTTCCACGAGCGAGGTGATTGACAAAAAAAAAAAATGCAATTGAGAAAACTGGCTGCAAAGCTTTAAAAGCACTGCAAGTTTATTAAAAAGCACCAGGGCTGTAATATATTAATCATTGCTGTCAGGCATCTTCTTACACCTTTGCCTCTTTGTTTGGTGGGCTTTGGATGCCTTCTTCAGGCGTTCTTTATCCTTTCTTGAGCCGTCTGGAGTAGTGCATGACCACCATTTTCACTGCCAGACCGAGCATGGTATCGCAGAGTACACCCACAGAACGCTGTTGGCATCTTGGGCACAGAGTTTTGGAGATCAAAGAGTTCGTCACGGAAACAGGCACAATAATGAACTCACAGTCGCAAGGGGCCGAAATTTGTTCTTGGCCTTGCTGGTCCATTAAACTGAACTTCCGCTCAGTTGCGGACACTGCGCGAAGGGAGTCGCGAACGCTGTATGCCTGCGCTTCTGCAGTAACCGCTGACACAGAACGCGGCTTGAGGCACGTCTGAATCGTGTGACGATTCGTCTGGCGAGCCTTGAGTCACCATACAGTATGTAGCTCGTCGACAGTTGGGGCTCACTTGCAGGCTGCGTGTCCCTGTCGCACGATGCATCGGAAACGTACACCGTCTCTGCCGGCGATGGTGACCTTCGACCCGCGTCGCCTTCAACGTGATCTCTGTTGCTGACTTGTGCGGCCGTACGCACAGGTGCGAGAACCTCCGTTCGCACGTCTTCCGGTGGCTTGGTTATCAGTGTCGATGTCACAGGGCGATTGTCGGCTTCGCTGCTGGAATCACACGGTGCAAGATAACGCGGCATGTTATTCGCGTGTTCAGTCGGGTTCTCGGCTTCTCCCGCTGGCTGCCGTCTTTTTCTCGCCGTAGGAGGCTTGCGCTTTCGTTTTCCGAAGGCATGCTTCATTGAAAAGTTCTTTTCGAACGAGCGACGATCCATCACTGACCTGGGAGCTTTCATAAATCTGAATTCTGCGAGTGTCAAACGAAGAAAGACGCCGGCGTGGTTTTCAAACCAGACAACTGCGGTCCGCTGCGGTTGCCAGCTTGCCCGCTGCTGCAGCAGCAACCAATGGCAAGACGCCTTTCAGAACGGCGACCAATCAGAGGCCCGCTTTCATCGCAGGGCCCGTATGACCGCCTATAGCGGACCCGCGCTTCTTTTGTGTTTGTGTGTTTGTTACAAGATGGCGACGACCGAAGAATTCAGAAACGGAATGGCGAAACTTTGAGCATTCGAACGATACCAAGATGGCGGCGTTCGGTGGCGGGAAAGACGAGTTAGGGCTACGCGAACTGCGGTGATTTTACGCGATTTGAAGCTGTTTTCTCGCCCTATGCACTAATAAATAATTTTTTTTCGGGCACTTTGAGTGCGTTTTCAGTCAAACCATTTTGATACAATGTAGATTAGGCATTGCATATACCGAAATGCGTCGTTGCCAAAAATTGTTCTTTTTTGCGATTTTCGCGATCTGATCCCCACGTCGTCCCCCCTTAACCGGTGGCACTTCGTCAGTATCAAGCGGCTAAAGTTGCTGTTTGGTGCCGATTCCACCAAAATCCTGGTAGCAGCCATACACCATTCTTACTCTGTGCAATCTCCATGCGAAGAAAAGTGGGGGATTGGCAAAAGGTTGAATAGCGGAAAAATTGTTCCCGGACACCATGTCTGCACCGATATGTGCGTTACGTTCGAAAAGTCGAGCGAGAGACCATCAGCGTCCAATACCTTGGTCACTGTTTTACATTGGTCATATAAAAGCATGGAGTCTTGCTCGGAGCTAGCACGACTGCTTGCTGCCACCTGGAAAGAGGTTGTGCCGTTGCCTAAGCAACCCGCACACGTCAAGGTGGAAGGTATTGAATATAGACAGCAACCCACGGAAGAAAGAGCAGTACGATCCCTTGGCTCGGTTCACTATGGAGCTAATGCAGCCGCTGGTCCACGCCATGCCAGCTTAAGATGGCGCAGTAAAACGGCGCTTGAGGGCATATTACTATTTTTAAAAGCCCCGGCAGCCTTTCTGTGCAGAGTGGCCATAGATTTGTCATATTTCGCTGAAATGCAGCAGAGTTCGCTTCTTAGTGGGGTTCGGCACAACTGGCACTGCAGTAGCATCACTGCAAATGCACGGCTGTGGAAATATTGTGCAGTCACTTCTCAAGTCAACAGAGGTCAATGGACCCTTACCTCTGGCAGTGTGAAAGACCATGCTCTCAGGCTCACTGTAGCCAATGTCATTGTAGGCCTCGATTTCGGCCCGGTAGTAGCTCTCGGGACTGAGGTTGCGCAGTTCCACCCGAGGAACATTGTGCCACTCGGTGACCTGGATCACCTTGGGCTCCTCGGCACGCACAAAGTTGTTGCCCGGCCGCTTGTCCACCTGTGGATGGGAAGGGACATTCAACAAATGAAGGGACAAGTGAGGTCATGGCCCATGCCAGTTTACTGTCACAGCTGAACCAACTGGTCACTTTAGAACACTCCGGCAGCACTACCAAAGCACCTAAACAAGACAGAAGTTCACAGGAAGATAAAAGACTTGATGAGGATAACAGTGGTTGAACAAGGAATGTCGCTAGAACGTTTCAACAAAGGGACGCGTCTTCGTGATGGCAGCAACTGATAAAGACAAGTCCCTTAGTCAAAACATTGGCCAACAGGGTATGCAATGATGATGTGTGGCATTTAATGGCACAGTATTACCAAAGAGCGCCATTGATTCAAGATGGTGTGTTAATGAATTCTGCATTAAAATGAAAATATTGAGTGCTAATGGTCAGAGTAACATTGTCATAAAATCTCTCAAAATCTGTCACTGTATATGACGTAAAATGTGCATTTTTGTGTGCACAAATCCATGTATTCATGGTGGACCTGTTATGGATCCATTTGCCATTGCAAGTTCATTCAATTATTACTTCTGTTCAGTGTTCACGAAAGATGACGGCAATCAGCCACGCTTTACACTACCTCACGCATGCCCTACTATAGGTCGTGTATCAATAACTGAGGAAGGTGTTTTCTCGCTTCTTTTGAAAGTGGACAGCAAAAAACCTCGTGGAATAGACGGCATACCGAACGCCTTCCTCGTTAGGTATGCCTAATGGTGCTCGAAATATTTAACCATAATATTTAAAGAATCCTTACGGCGAGCAGAACTTCCACATGATTGGAAGTATGGAAGAATTGTCCCCGTTCCTAAATTGCAAAATCCATCACATATTGCGATATACCAGCCTATTTCCATTTTATGCACATGTGTGAAGACACTTGAACATGTCATTTTCAAACATATATTGGAGTTTCTTGAAAATAACAACTTGATCGATTCCAGACAGCATGGTTTTCGCAAGAACCTGTCAACGGTAACACAATTGCTCGAAACCGTTCATGATTTTGCCGCATCATTAGATAAGCAAAGCCAGGTACAGTCGCCGACCGTTTATTCGGACCTCACGGGGACTGCGGAAATGTCCGAATAAACAGGTGTCCGAAAAAGCAGATTAAAAAAAAAAAAAGAAATCCTTTATTTCCACGCACTTATTCGGGCTCGGCAGTAGGCTTGAAGAAATCGTGAGTGCGCCGTTGCACGCTGTTCCGTTTACGCGCAATCAGATAAGCCTGAATCTCGGAGAAGGTCGTACGGTCACTATAGGCGGCTGAAAGCACAGTCACTGCTTGTGCACACTCCGCGTGCGACGGCAGCGTAGCACATGGTGCGTCATCTTCCGACTCTGAGTCATCTTCCGGCGGTGCAGCAGAAACCTGACGAATGATCTCGCCGTCGTCGAGTTCTGTGCATGTCAGTACAGCAGTGTCAGCACCTGTGAAACTGTCAAATGAGACGGTGTCCCGAATCGCAATGCAACCACTGCGCAGGTCTCGGCAGAACATTTTCCGCGTCAGTAGGGAGCACATCGGAAGGCGACAAATCCTAGGCCTCCCGGCACCCGCTTGCTGGCATTTCCCAGCGCAGTCTGCGCGGGCACTGTCGGCGCCATTAGACACTTGACGCGATGCTTCCGTACGCCGCGTTGGTTCACCGAAACCTCGACACAGCACACAAAGCAAACACCACCGTGCCGACACCAGTCGCACAAACGAAAAACGTGGCCTGCTCGCAGCGTCGTGCGCGAAAAAAACAAATCAGCTGCTGGATTGTCTTGACATGGCTTACTAAGCTGAAACCGGAACTGCTGTACGGCCACTCTATCGAACCAGGCAGAAACGATGATGATGAGCGGGGATTTCCAGTAGCGCCACTTCATGGGGCAGCAAGGAGGCTCCGTTCAAAACAAAAATGGCGTTCAGCAAGTCGAACTATGCGCCGGTCAGGGTTGGTGCATGATGCCCTCGATCGAGTTGGCTCAAGGAGTGTCCGAAAAATCAGACAAGAGGTTGCAAGGTGTCCGAACTTTCGGCAGTTGTTATACATTATAGTCTATGGGGAGAATGGCGGTGCCGCGAAGCTGACCGAATAATCGGGCATGTCCGAATTTTCGGAGTCCGGAAAATCGGTCGGCGACTGTAGACATTATATTCTTAGATTTCGAGAAAGCCTTTGATCGCGTGTCCCATTCTAAACTTCTCGTCAAAATGAAATCAATATTCAAGAACACTTCATTAATAGCCTCGATAAAAGCATATCTTTCATTGCGACAGCAGAGTGTTTCCATCAACAGCATTAGTTCGAGTCCGGCCCCAGTTTTGTCAGGCATACCGCAGGGATCCATCCTGGGACCACTGTTCTTTTTAATCTTTATTAGTGACATTACTCAAGACATACCAGTGAAAACTAAGTTGTTTGCTGACTATTGTATATTGTATAATGTAATTCAGTGTCCGAATGACCAGGCTCTTCTAAATTCATCTCTATCGAAAATAGACCGTTGGTGTTCTGAGTGGTAAATGAAGGTAAATGAGAAGAAAACCGTATCAATGACAATAACAAGAAAACGGATTTCCCTACAGTTCCTATATTCAATAAATGGCTGCAGTATTTCTTCATAGAAAGTTATAAATACTTGGGTGTCATGATCCCGTCTGATCTCAGGTGGAACACACATATTAACCACATACAAAAAAAGGCCATGAAGAAGCTTGGATATCTGAAACGTTCCCTACGTCAGTCGACGGAAGAAATAAAGTTACTGGCACATAAAACATTAGACCGATTCTTGAATATGCTTCTGTTTTAAAGGATTTACTGAAGTAAATATAAGAAAACTGGAAAGTGCCCAAAGAAAATCAATAAGATTAGTCTAATTCATACAGCTGGCACTCAGCTGCTAGAAACAGCTAATTTAGAAACACTTCAACTAAGACGTCATCGTGATAGGTTGAAATATATGTATTTAATATATCATGATAATCTGCATATCAATAAGGAATTGTACATTCAACAGGTGCCTCGTCGGTCCCCACGAGGAAATCACACGGTCCACACGAGGAGTTAAAGAATTCGCCTGCAGAACCGATTGCTTCAGTAATTCATTTTTTCCGCGAACTATCCGAGAATGGAACCGGCTGAGTGCACACATTGTCAAGAAACCCACCATACAGCCATTCTTAAGTGCTTTATAATTCTTCCATCAGCCTCCAATCTTTGGCAACACTTATCTCGTGACATATGCTATGGTTCTCCCGTAAATGCTCCAATAAGTGATGAATTCCAGCAATTTGTCACATCGTGCGACGCGCATGGGCAGCTTGAATGGTCTGTGTTCTTACCTAATTTTTCCTTGTCAAGCACTCCATCAATATATCAGTGCACAATTTTATATCTGTAGCACGGATTTGTATACAAGCGACATGCGAACTATTGGTCTTTCGCTGCTTTTCAGTGCGTCGTGCGAGCCTTGTGTAATGTGTTCTTGTCTTCTTATTTTTGATCATTTCTTCATATGTACTGTCCACTCCTGCCCACGGCCTTCTCTGAAGGCTGGCAGTATTTATCAAATAAATAAATATCAAATAAATAAAAACGACGGTAGAAACGTGGGAATGGCAACACCGCAATAAACAGCATGCACAGCAATACACCGACTGTCCATAGTTGCTGGGTCAATTTAAATTGCTGCTAAGAATGCAAAAACAAGAAAATAAACGATTAACGCATTACAAGCCTTTAACAATGGAAAAAAATGTCTTTAGGTTCTGCAATCGCCAAGTGTAATCTACATACACAGCTGTTTTAAAAATGCTTTTTCTCTTGCTGATCTGACAAGCAGCACTATTTCATTCATTCATTCATTCATTCATTTGCAGAGTCCGTCTGAGGAACCACCTAAAGAAGTTAGTGCAGTGTCGTGTATCATTGGCGCAACCCCTTTCTGCAAAGGGTCCTTCAGAGTAACAAGAGAGGTTTACTGCAAAGGACTTTACTTTTGCCCGTGTGCCAGGGGTATTAGAAGCATCGGTATAAAATTCAGCACAGGAATACTTGTCTTGAAGTTCACGAAAATGTCAATGTATATGTGCCTAAAGAGTTCATATTGATATTCCGGCAAAAGATGGATTGTCAGCCACTCCCACGGCAGTGGAGGCCACATAGGATGTCCTCTAGAAGAGGGGCGCGCCCGTTTCTTCCAACTGCTTCCAACCGAAGGGACAGGGGAGGCCTAGTGGCTGGGCGGTTATGGAACAGCCTGGCAGTCGACATGTCGCAAATAACTGAATGGCATGGATAATGTACATGCGAGTTCCCCTTACCAGGGTATGACAGCATCTAAGCTTTCTGCGAGCATAAACAGGTTCCAATGGCACAAAATGAAGCCTGATTAGAGCTAGTGCACCCAGTATTCTAGCAAAACAGCTTTAAGCATGTCATTAACTTTTATGGCACTGCCAGAGCATTTTAATATAACCGGTCAACTGTACCACAAGAACCTTCTTAACGCATTGCCTAATGATACAAATAGATAGCACCAGAGCAACATAAAGACAATAGTGTTTACTTAACAACACAGTCTAGCACAACTGTTAGCAAAAGTGCTCGCGTTCAACAAGCAAACAATTTGTTTGCCGCCTAGGCATGCTACCTATGATCAATAACTGCAGCCTGTACTTGTGCCACCTTGTGTAAACAATAGACTGCATCTACAAACCCCAAGTTATGTGCCCAGCCTACAAGGAAATGTGGTCTTTTCATGTAAACCATGGTGCTACTACACAGCCTTGCCCACCAGCTATAGCAACTGAGAAACCACTGTTAACTTACCCTGCACACAGTATGTATTGTACGCTCTGGTTTCAACACTGGAAGCATGCAATGAAACTAACAGCAATAAATGAAGCTGGGCAAGTCACGTCGCACGTAGAGCAGACTATAGCAAAACCTCACTATAACGAAGTTGAAGGGGGAGCCAGAACTACTTGGTTAAATCCATTACTCGGTTATATCAATTGTTGCATGTACTGCAATATGAATTTCTTAGATGATTTCAAGGGGAATTTCACTTATCTCGTTATATCAAGTTTAATTATAATGAGGCTCGAGTGTATTTGTGGTTTACTACAATAACAGAATGGGTGTCAAGGGCAGGCACTTGCAATTGAGGATGGCATAGAGCTAGATTTGATGTCAACAGGAAATTTGCAGGCATACGAGATTCAGTCAGCTTACAAAAAGAAAGCGATAACTGAATATAGGCGAGGGAATTGAACTGAATCAAATTCTGGGGTTTTGCGTGTCGAAACCACAATTTGATTATGAGGCATTATGAGGGATTCCTGTTAATTTTGACCCTGGAGATATCTTAATGTGCTCCCAATGCACGGGACACCGGCGTTCTTGCATTTTGCCCCCATGAAAATGCTGTCAGTGTGGCCGGGATTTGATTTGTTCGCTTAACACCATATCCGCAAAGCCACATTGGTGGGTGTATAGGTGAGGGAAGCTCTCATTTCACAGGGGGAACATAAAATCGGCTGGAAGTGTGAAATGGGAAAATAAAAAAAAAATGAAAGGGAAATAAAACACGGCAAAGATGTCTGTCAGCAGACGCACCTTGAAGTAGGTGACACGGAAATGGCGGACGGGGCGCCCATTGTCACGTGGCATGGCCCACCGGATCTCATACTTGTTGGGGTACATGCTGTTCTCGTTGCTCAGTACAATGGGTGGGTCAGGTGCCATCTCCGGGGGAGTCTCTCGGGACAGGGTCTCAGAGTAAGGGCCAGTGCCGACCGCACTGTGGGCCGCAAAGCGGAACCAGTACTTGTGCTTGGGCTCCAGGCCATCTACAGTCACTGTGTCTGCTCGGTCCACTGAAACGACATGCGAGAGTTCACGTGGAGCAGAAGACTCGGGGGAAGGCTGCCTGCAATTCAGTTAATCGCAGGAACATCTGGTTATAATCAAGGTTAATTGCAGGTCAATCAAGTAAATTGCGTGAACATCTGCTGTATTCCCCATTTTCATTAATAAGCTTAATACTAATCTGCTAGAAAGAATATCAGTGCTTAAGCTCAATTACCACGTGATAGGAAATGTAAATGCTTAAGTTTGGATATACTGACTACCCACTTTCCCAATTCCTCATCCTCTCATGCAGTCAAAAATTTCAGCCATTTCGGCCAGCAGCATCGCTGGGTCACTGTCAATGGCTGGCCACTGAATAACATTTATGAGACACATAGGCAAGTCGCTTGCATTGCTTCTGCCGTGTGGCTTGCTCGGGGAAAAAAAAAAATGCTCATATTGGTTGTGCCAGTATGCATGGTCTTATGCACTATAAGTTGCACTGCAGTACAAGACGCTCCGAGGAATGTTTCGAAAGAAAGAGAGAAAAACAAAAAAACACATGACTTAAGAGTCCGAAAAGCACAGTAATAACATAAGAGCACCCCTTGAGCAATGCTATCCACCACAGTATCACACTAATTGTTTGGTGTGAACAAGCGTAAAAAGATAATGAATACCGTGGACAAGTTCTGTGCACAAGGGCTTGGTAGTTTTGTGACACGCCACTGCCTTGATGTGTAGTGAAAAAAAAAAAGTGTTCTTTCACACGACATCATAGAGGTGCGACAACACTGTATTCGGTAATAAAAATATTATTGTGGCAGCAGGTGAATGGAATTTGTGAGGAAAAGCCTCGAACATTGGAACATTGTGGTGGTTTGCAGTGCGTAGGATATGTTTCTAGTAATGGACTTAGCACGAAAAGGGTTTTTGAAAGGCATTACCTAACACATTTTTTACTGAAAAAACTATGTCGCACTGTGCTATGCTGTCAGCCACACCTGTACAACTTTGATTTCAGGCTTAACATAGAATTTAGCTGTAGCACTTCATGCTTTCATTTGTTGTTAGCATTATCATTTCCTTTTTTTTTTTTCATGTATGCTGAAACTTCTACAAGGGGCCAAAGCAGTTCCATAAGTGCTGAGCACATTCATAAGCCCCACAGAAGGTTGTGGACCTGGAGTACTTTGCTTCTCAACAAAGACAAACTACTGTAAATAAAGTTACCTGTAAGCTTAATATAGCATTTGAAAACTGCTCAAGAAGGACCACTTAGATTCATCAATTTAGTGCCATCATTACTCAATTCATATTCAAACAGGTTTCAAAAATCACTCATCCCACAGCCTTGATAAACGTCAAAAAAGCAGCGCTTTGAAATAGTTCTCCTGGATGCAGTGAAATTCATTTATAACGAACTCAGCAGCTACGTGAAAAGTGGTCATTATATCAGCAGTTCATTATATAAGGACTGGCCCACAAAAACGACCGAAAATTATTGGCACACTGACACTAGCACAAATGGTTTTAAGCAGAGTGCACTGACATGTCATTCAGGCAAGCACTACACTGGCACCAGCATCAGCAGTTATGATTCAGGAGCACTTTGGCCCAAAAACCAAATTTTCAGTGTCATTTCTTGCTCCCGGTGCGTTCCCACGCCTAGCTGCAACCTTCCGCTAGAAATGTCCATCCAAAAAACAAAATGTGCAGTCGTATAGCTCTTTGAAAATGACACCCCGTTCCGATCACCAATACTTTCGAAACTGCGAGCGCAGCCGGCATTTTATTTCCCCCCAAGAGCTTGGGATGTATTTTTATTAGCACCGGGACATGACTGTATTCTGCACACGAGAGCAAAGCGTTTTAATTGGCCGGAAGCATCAACTTCGGTAACTACTGCTGCATGCTGACATTCTGGGAAGGCCTTGGACATCAAGGTCTTGGCGTTACGACTGTGAGTCAAGCATGCAACAGCCCTAAAGTAATGCATGTGGTGCCGCAAGGACAATTCGGCAATAACAAGAGTCGTGGCACCCAATATCGCACCGGCACATGCGCCAATGCAACCACAGTATGCCCTGCACTATGCTGTTTATGCTGTATGCCTCCTCTTCTTGAAAGCAGTCACGTTCTTCGTGGCTTCTGAAATATATGCATGGCAGTCGCTCGCTCATCTTGAAGGTCGTATTATTGTTGTGATTGAACTGGAGCAGTTCGTGCGCTGCCTTGTGCCCAGTTTGGTCACGCTTCCGTGCTTTGGCACAACGCGTGAGCCCTCTTTTTTACCGTGACCTGGTTCGAAGCGTTCGTAGTAACAGTACGGCAAGCTAAAAAAGGTTTGCTATTAACTCTTTTTCAAATCAAATCAAGTTTATTCATCAGTTTATTCCCGACGATCTCGTGGACACCGCTATGTTTGATCATGTGGTGACGCATCGATTGCGTGCCTGGGCTGCCTCCGTTTCTTTCGTGCTTACAATGGATGCACATGACACCAGTGTGGCTGTGTTACGGCTAATATCATAGATGATGATTCGGCTACACCTTCAAAGGACACATAAGCGCTTTCGGGGGTCATTATGCTTTGTCCAAACGGCACGAGCAGCATATACGGTGCTTGTAATAAAAAGCAGGGCTGAAAATATGTTCAAAGCTATCCTAAGTTCTTGCTCATGAATTGAAACAGTATCAGTGTGTTTAGCTCTTCGTTCTTTATATAGCAAATACTTTTACGCAGCAGCTTGTCATGTTTCTGACTAAGTAAAGTTCTCCGAGCAATCACTATCTGATGATATTTTGCCTGACCACTCGCGGATGTGCTCAGCTGCGGCAGATTTGTTGTTGCTGAGAACAAGGCTAGCAACGTAGATTCGCCTCTGGTTAACCTCCCGGCCTTTCCTCTCTCTTTCTCTGTACGTTGTAATAGCTTGTTGCAAATGCATATTATCACTAGTCACTCGCTTACTGCATGGACCGCTATGAAACCTTCAGCTTCGAACATTAACCAATGCTTTGGCGCATTGATTCAAGTATGCACCCGTTCATTTATTGTTGATACGTTGGTCATAGAGCAGGCGCAAGTTTGCTTGCAAGTTGAGGTGGATGTGCGTAGATAACGTGCAAGAATGCCAATATGCCAGGAAATGGGGCTACTCCCTCTGTCACGAAATAACGAGCAGTACTCACTCGTGCCGACATACTGAGGTTCAAGTCTTTTTCTTGGAGGTTAGTGCTACAATGCTGGTGGACGAGTGAATTTTTTAAAAATCTTCGAGGGAAGACATCCACCGCAAAGAGCTGGCAACAGAGACAGTTCCTACGTAGCAATGGTCCGCGATCTTGGACACAGATTCATTCCATTCCTTAATATGCCAGCCACAATTTTTTGCAGCCAACTACAGCACACGTCTTCACTCCACCACTCCATATTTTGCAGCATGAATGGAGCACAGTGCGTTAGCAAAAACCCACTTGCATTTCCAACAGCTGATCACACAGACGCAGAGCAGAAGAGGTAAGGCTTTCGTATCCGCACACTCTCGCTGACGCAACGTGCGGCGCGCAGCAGAAAGCGCCATCTTGTTTCTCTAGAGCAAACTGCTTCACGAAAAGGGTCAACATCTGCAAGCGGTTTTAATAGGCAGAGCCGAAAAACCGTAAATGCAGTGAAATGTGATTGTTATTCATGGGTTTGACTGTAGTATGTACACGAACACATTTCAAGTAGAAATGTTAAGCTGTTTTGCCCACAGCAGCAATTCAAAATCGAATTCACCACTGGAAGGGCCGGTTTTAAAAGCTCTGATGCCACTTGAAAAATTTCCTACGGTGTCATTAATACAGTCGACTCTAGTTACAATGGAACCTGATAATCTGACAAAAACTGTCCGTTTTATCCGAAGCACTTAATATCCGAAACGCCTCACTTACGAAACTTTGGTCGCGATGTGCAACAACATTAATGCAAAAAGTGAGTGACGAATGTCCAAAGTAAACAAACAAGCAAAAAAAAAAAAATAACAGGTGCAGATTTGCCCGAAAGGCGAAGCATCGAATGCAATAGCAAATTAGGTAATAGACAGCTATGCTAAGTAAGGATAGTAGTTTTATCGGCCATATGAATTTGTAAGCATGAGCTCACTAACTAAATTAACAAGCACCGCGTCACGCACACACAGGTAAACAAGAACACATGTCGCTCGATGACCGTGGAAAGTCACTGTCTGAAAACGGAGTGAGGAAGTGCGGCAGCAGCAGCAATCGAATTGACCTTCGTGCATCTCTCACTTAAACGCAAACTAAATGTCGAAAGCACAGCGCATACGAAGCTACCGGCACTATGCGCATTCTGCAAACATTGCAGCTCTCTGAAGATGAGGCGAGTGCGAACACGCACTTTGTCCACATCACAGATCGCTTTCAAAATACGGCGCCAGCGCAGCCGCGCCGTTAACAGCAGCCACCGGAATAAAACCCTCCTCTCCCTCGCCTCCCCCTGCGCCTTGCGTGCGAGAGATGGTGCGCTTCTGCATCGCTTTCGTCCCTCCCTTGCGTGCACAATATTCAGCAAGTCAGTTGCCAGTCTGTGTCGATACAGCAAAAGTCCATCTTATACGCCCGACTGACAAAAATTGCCGCTGATTTCGTTCACTGTAGCCGATAGTCCATTGTAGCACGGTCCCTTAAACGCGAACATTGTTGCACTAATAAAATAGGTAGAGCGAACTAAGGTGCGTTATATCCAAAAGTCTGTTGCACGCAGGTCCGTTGTAACAAGTGCAGACTGTATATCTACAATTGTAAAATTTCTGTAGCCCAACATTCCTAGGATATATGAGATTTCATATGGATATGTCCAGCAGTTGACCAACAGCTAATGCTATAGCCCCATTGCAAGCATTGTGAACTTACATGTCACTAATTTGATAATTTGCTACGGCGCGTGCAAAAACAAGCCCCACTAAAATTTTGGCCGCATACAGCCAAAACCACTCTAAGGATCCCAGATACAACAATTTATCGGTTATTGCAACCACATCAAAAGCTGCGATTTCCCGGAACTGCCTATTGAAACTGGGTTAAGATATAATGAACGTTTTCACAAGTGTTGTACTGCTGCAACAAACACTTCAAACACTTCTGAACTTCGCCGCACATGACGTTCCGAAGCACGGAAGCGTGGCCAAACTGGGCACATGGCAGGCAGGGCATTTCCAGACCAAAATGGTGCAGAACCGCAACTGTCAACACCAGCTACAGAGTCATTAATTTTTGTGCGTTTTGAAGAGCGAGTCCACATATAACTACTGATATAAAGACCACTTTTTGTAGAAATGTCGAGTTCCTTGAAAATGGATTCAACTGTATTCCTCCTAAGACACATTTTATCCCTCACAAGTCGCAAGTCGCAGGCACAAGAGAACTTGTGAGAACTTTCCACAATGCCCCTTAACTGCCCACTTACAGCTGTGTACTTAACTTTGCCCACACATCATTTTAATATGCCCAAACAATACTCAATATTTCATTGGGCTCGCTTAAATGATTTCCTATACACAAATACCTTGTTAACTCGAACTTGCATATCTCGAAAACTCAGCTAAGTCGAAACTTTCCGTGGCACCGAACCCTTTCTCATACGTGCCATGTCTTTATTACCTTTTATCTCTGTATTTTTGGGCGCAAACTGCGGATATCTCAAGATCTTGTCCGAGAGTGGAACAATAACTCCGCCACCGGAACATTTAACAAGCTTCACGTAAGGCTGCCACGCCTACCACAAAGCAGATGTTATCCCCAAATATCAAGTCAGAACCTAGCAACATAACTTTGTCAAGCAACCAGGTGGCATGTCATGCAGCGGGAGGGATGTGTGCAGAGGTAGGCCCTGCAAACTAGCACGCTTGGCACAGTTTCTTTAGCTTGCTTTATGCATGGAAGAAGGCAAATCTATAGCTTTATGCAACACAAGTGATTTCCCATCAGAGGTGTGATTTCCGCTTAAATTTAATTCTACACAATGCACGCAGAATGGATCTTTTATTATACGCAACGTAGAATAAAAACGCACGTGCCGCGTACATTCTGACACATCCTGCCTGCATAGCGTGTACTCGTGCTCATGTACATTGCATATGCAACGCACTTGGAACGGACTTACCACGAACGGTGCCACAGAAAGCGATTCGAGCATTCATGAGTGCACGCTATGCGGGCAGGATGTACCAGGCGAATTTATTGTTGCCAAAATCGCTGAGATGGCTACAAACGGATGAAACGGTGAAGGTGGCAACGGCGAAAGACCTCAAGAGGTGCCGACATCAGCCAAAGCAAGAAACATGCTTCGCTTGCTGCAAAATAAAGTAATGCGGCAGGAACAATTGGCCCATGTGATGTGTGAAGCAACTTGAGGATGCCTTTCTAGGTACAAGTGCCACAGTGAAGCAGACCAGCCTTATGCAGTTTTTATGCACTGAATAATATGGCAGTGCCGAAAAGCAGAGTTGGTTGGTATCTCTGGTATCTTTCTATTTTTATTTTTTTGAAACCTTTATGAAGAGCCAGTTTAGAAGCTCTTGTTGAAAAGCTGGTCAGTAGTGGTGAAGTTTATTCCACACCTTCAAGACGTAGTCTATGTCGACGCAGCAGAATACATAGAACGCAACTGTATGTCCCTTGCAGCGGTGGACTCCTCAAGTCAAATACGCGCTGGTGGTTCAATCCGCACCAGAAGCTCTGAAACAGCGGAAGAGGCGGCTATCGTTCTGGCAATAGCCTCCACACATTGTCATTAGATCATTAGCAATTCCAGAGCAGCAGTACGCAATTTTGCGAAACGCCGGGTCTCGGTTCCCGTAAAACACATCTAGACACCAATTAACACCCACGACCAATCCAGATCATTTGGGCACCAGCACACTCCTCCCTACCCAGCAACGATGCCGCCCACACCGCCGCTCGAGGACTCGCTAACCGAGCACCCGGATGGCTCACGCTAGAATCAGAGAGGGATCGCATGGTCAGTTACCAGGAAATAACTCAGCATTACAGGTTAGCCAGGGCAGTGTACCCGCCAGCACACAAATCGCTTAACAAGTGACAAGAAGTAGCTTGGAGACTACTTCAGACGAACACCTACCCCAACCCCGTAGCCTATCACTACTACTACCTGGACATGTAACCATAGTAAGAAAAGAGGGGATCTGTTCTATATTATGTGGTCGTGCGCAGCGGAAAATCACACAAATCCCGAAATAAGTAATACTGAGCAGTGGGAGGCCGTGTTACTCAGCTCCTACCCTGACTTGCAGGCCAAGGTCATCAAAAGAGCTGAAGAAGCTGCCCAGGCCCAGGGGCTCATGGCTGCCTAACAATGAGGTCATCTGTCAATACCTTGTTTTCAAATAAAGTCTTTATTCACTCACTCACTTAGAAAAAAACTCAACTTTTCACTGCCATTTCCATAACTTTGCCTATCTCGAAATTTTTTTTTTTGTTTTTACTACTTCGAGTTAGCGAGGTATTACTGTAACTATTTTTGTCGACTTCTGAAGTGACCATATGAGAGTCTAGGCAAGATAGCGTTTTCTCTTTCCGCCTCAGGCTGCCTGTTTACTAAAACTCACTGACAACACACGACCACTGTAAGCGAGGAAAACCAGAAGACAAAAGGTAGCACATACTGTCGCTCCACTCCTGGATCTTTGCCAGCTCTTCGCGGTCCCCGTCCTTCCAGTACTTGATGATGATCTTTGTGGTGGGCATGCCCCCGTCGTCGGCAGTGTGGATGAAGGCGAACGTGATGGTGGTTGGCGTGAGTGACTCGACCCGTGGTGTGGGCAGGGCTCCGGGCAGCCGTGCCTCTTCCAGACGTATGTCCACTGAGCCCTTACCCAGAAAGTTCTGCGCCTCACACACATAGGTGCCGAAGCGGTCGGGGAAAGTGGGTGCCACAGTGAGCTTGCTGCTTCCTCGGCTTCCCTCCACCTTGAAGTATTGTCCCGTTCGTTCCTGCAGCTGCTGCTTCCGGTAGAACCAGGACAGGGTGGCATTGGGGATGGCCTCCGCTACACACTCGAGAACAGCCGGACGCTGGCCCCATGTCTTCACAGGGTTCTCGCGGGCAAACACCTGTGGAGCAACTGTGAAAAGCGATGGTGGAGAGGGAAGAGAGAAAGGCGTTCAAGCATCCCAACAGGAGAAAAATTAACGCAACTTGCTCAGCACTGTGCGAGTAAAAACACATGCCCAATTTACAGCACGACAAAACATGTAAACAAGGAAAAGTAGCAACAACATGAGCAGTGCACTTTGACGGAAGCACTAACTCACCTATCCTGATCACACGTAACAACACTTGGCCCCACGCCCGTACATACTTCTACAATAATCATTTTGCCTACTTCTGTGTAGGCTTCCGTTTTGTACGGTACATAGCCAGCCCACGTTTCCAAATAATATTTTAGCTCAAAGGCAGTACTCGTGCTGTCCCTACATTTCCTTGTCTTTTTCTGTGCTGTGCATAATGCGTGTTCAAGTGCATAAATGTAAATGACTGTTCTATGATCAGACCATTGCACACCACAAGAGCTTTGCAGAAGTAGGACAAAAGCTCTCAGTTGTCCTGAAATTAAGAAGATTAGCAACCGGATGTGAGCAATCCTGCCCAACTACAGCTTGATTTTATGATCATGGGACAAGTACCATACTTATTCGATTGTAGTGCGAATTCTTTTTCACGATTTTTGTTGCTTGAACTTGACCCTCGCATTACATTAGAATAACAGCAAAATTGACCATTTGAAAACAATCTAAATCTCGCAGTTTTCAGCGTTACTTTGGCAATCTATAACTTTATGTCTCAATTTAATCTCATAAACAATTCAACTGAGGTCAAAACATGTTTTTTGTTCTAATCGCATTCGTTTTGGCTGTGCTTCTATGTCACGGTTAGAAAGCTGCAGTACCTTTTGGCCTTTCATGCGACTCCAATCATTCATTACGTCATAGCGATGCAGTGCATATGGTATGGTGTTGGCTTTGAGAGATGAGCAATTTTGATGGCCAAGGAGCTGGGAAACTGCCGTAGCTCTGCCTCAACAAGTCGAGTCTGTGATTTACGGATGGTGGGGCCAACGGGATGCTTTCTTTAAATGCAGAGGTCAGTCAAAAGGGTTCTGTTGACTTCGTAGTGGCCTGGTACGGCGCACGAAAGATGGCTCGATTCCCGGGCGATTACTTTCGTAGATAGCTTCACATTCGCGAGGCTCGGTTCGGCTCGGTACCGAACCCCTTGAGGTATACAGCTGAGAGTGCTATTGATGCTGCGTGAAGATAACGAGCTTGGCCCAGTGCCAGATACACTTGTCGGGGACATGTTCGGTGTCGAGTCGTGAAAAATTTCACAATAGTTAAGCCACCTACGAAGGTGAACACTCGAGAATACCACCCAAAGAAATCACTGTCTCCTCCTCAGACGACACTGATGAGTTAAGAAAACTCATTTCCAAATTGTGATTCCTTTAATAAAGGTACTATCTGTTTTTCCATTCATCTCACATTACATTCGTAGTTTCATTTTACATTTATTTTGCAGTCGACCCTCGGGTGAGAATCACGGTCGTGCTACATTCGAGTAAATACGATATGCGACAACATTCTTGATGACAACCAGAAATAAAGCACGAGCAAAAAACAAAGTTGCGACATACACTGCACGGTGAGATGCCCGACCCGCTCCACCTTGTCCGCCTTGTTCTCTGCTGAGCAATAGTAGAGGCCGTCCATCTCTCGTGTCGCGCTCATCGCGGTCATTGTCAACACCGTTTCCTGCTGGTCGTTTTGGGTCTCCTGAAACTTGAAATGCTGCAAGAAGAGAGGCACAGAGGGTCAATTATCCAAGACCAGTTTAACTCGCAATAATTTTTTGTATAATGCAGGGTCCCCACACACATGGGCACAGGAAAAAATGTTTCACAATTGACTGAGTGGAAGAGGTCAACAAGGCCCGCGCAAGGAATGCCTCACCTCTGAGGTAACGTTTTGGCAAAAGGGCTAGTCTGACAAAGACAAGCCTCATTGTTGAAATGTTTCCCCTGGACTGAGGCTGCTCTCGTGCAGCCACGGCTTATCATTCCTCTTCCTGTGCCACTGCTACAGCAGCGCCGGCCATTGTGATGAAGAAACAGACAACGCCGTCTTTTTTCTTTGTACAGCCACTTTCACACTCTGCCCAAAGACTTACAGCAGTGTGTCTCAATAAAAAAAAAGCATCCTTATTTATACTATATAATCTTGCTCAAGTGGAAGACAAATCCACTGCATGATTCTGGTATTTTCCAATTTCGGACACGTCCTCAGTATGTGCAGAAATGTATACAGGGTGTCCCACCTAACTTTAGCCAGAGCTAAAAGATATGCGTTCCGAAATCTCGCAAGAACGCCAACATAATCTTAATCCATAAGAAAGGGGACGCCAAAGACTTGAAAAATTATAGACCTTTCAGCTTACTGTCGGTTGCCTACAAAGTATTTACTAAGGTAATCGCAGATAGAATCGCGAACACCTTAGGCTTCTGTCAACCAAAGGACCAGGCAGGATTCCGTAAAGGCTACTCAACAGTAGAACGTATTCCCACTATCAATCAGGTGATAGAGAAATGTGCGGAATATAACCAACCCTTACATATAGCTTTCATTGATTACGAGAAAGCGTTTGATTCAGTCGAAACCTCAGCAGTCATGGCAGCGTTACGGAATTGGGGTGTAGACGAGCCGTATGTAAAAATACTGAAAGATATCTATAGCGGCTCCACAGCCACCTTAGTCCTCCATAAAGAAAGCAACAAAATCCTAATAAAGAAAGGCGTCAGGCAGGGAGATACGATCTCTCCAATGCTATTCACAGCGCGTTTGTTTACAGGAGGTATTCAGAGACCTGGATTGGGAAGAATTGGGGATAAGGGTTAATGGAGAATACCTTAGTAACTTTCAATTCGCTGATGATATTGCCTTGCTTAGTAACTCAGGGAACCAACTGCAATGCATGCTCACTGACCTGGAGAGGCAAAGTAGAAGGGTGGGTCTAAAAATTAATCTGCAGAAAACTAAAGTAATGTTTAACAGTCTCGGAAGAGAACAGCAGTTTACGATAGGTAGCGAGACACTGGGAGTGGTGAGGGAATACATCTACTTAGGACAGGTAGTGACTGCGGATCCGGGTCATGAGACTGAAATAATCAGAAGAATAAGAATGGGCTGGGGTGTGATTGGCAGGCATTCTCAGATCATGAACAGCAGGTTGCCATTATCCCTCAAGAGAAAAGTATACAACCAACTGTGTCTTACCAGTACTCACGTACGGGGCAGAAACCTGGAGGCTTACGAAAAGGGTTCTACTTAAATTGAGGACGACGCAACGAGCTTTGCAAAGAATGATAGGTGTAACATTAAGGGATAAGAAAAGAGCAGATTGGGTGAGGGAACAAACCCGAGTTAATGACATCTTAGTTGAAATCAAGAAGAAGAAATGGGAGGGGGGGGGGGGCATGGGCAGGACATGTAATGAAGAGGGAAGATAACCGATGGTCATTAAGGGTTACGGACTGGATTCCAAGGGAAGGGAAGCGTAGCAGGGGGCGGCAGAAAGTTAGGTGGGCAGATGAGATTAAGAAATTTGCAGGGACAACATGGACACAATTAGCACAGGATCGGGGTAGTTGAAGTATGGGAGGGGCCTTTGCCCTGCAGTGGGCGTAGCCAGGCTGATGATGATGATGATGAAAAGATATGCGAATGCCATGTAGCTGGACAGAACCAAGGTAACGCTGTTTGCCGTTGTTTGTCATTGCTTGGAGATACAGATTTTTTTTTCATTCTACCCGACTACATAATCAGTCCGAATTAATCTACTTCTCAAAAATTACAATTAGTGTCAATTATGTTATAGAAGTGTCAATGAGAAAATTGTACAGAAACGTGAAAAAATCCTGATGCAGCTTTTTGTTGCTCAATACGTGCTACATAGCAAGTGCTTTTCCGAGCGTGAAAGAAGCCCGCGAATACACGCAAAGTGCCTAAAGCGGCCAGTTGCGCGGCTATTTTGCAACGGTCACAGCAAATAGTGGTTTCATTTTCGCTCGGTGTAAAGCTGCTAAGGGTGAAAAACATCGGCTACATTGTGATGGATGGACTATCTGTTGCTCACTGGCACCAGCAGATCTCAGATGAAGACGCGTACCGTGGCCGCCCTTCGAAGGATGTTGCGAGGCCTTCATCGTTGCGGTTCGTAATCAGTAACAAGATGACTAGAATTTCAACATCCGCTCAGCTTTTGTGGAAAAGGGAAACATTAATTGCCAATTCATTTAGTAAGTAAAGGAATGCTGATGTAGCAAGCATTTTTTATTGATACCCTCGATAATTCGACACTCAGTTAATTCGGAAATTTTTCTCAGTTCCGTAAAATCCCAATTAACAATGTTTTACTGTACTGTACAGTCAACGACTGAATTTTCGAACCTGCCTGATATTTCGGACGTCTTCGCGGCACCGCCACGAGCCCCACAGAATAAATGTACAAGGACATCTGAAGTTTCGGACGCTCGAACCCCCCGCCGTCCAATTTTCCGGACTTTTTGACGCGACGGAAGGTCCTTCGGCTCCTCGCGCAGTGCACTTGCGAAGGAAATAGACTTGCAGCCGAAGCATATCACTGCTTTGAACCAGAACTAGCCGAATCTAGCCATCACACACCGATTTGGTCTGGCCACGCTGGCTATGTTCACTGCCGCACTTCCGCCTTCAGCGGAGTTTCCGGAGCGGCGCCATTTCGTTTGTTTGCGCAGGCCACGTTTTGGCTAGCGTGATGTGTGGTTCTGCTGTTGTGTCAAGTGTGCTCTGTGACGCTAGGCCTAGGTGCTTCGACGCTCGTCAGCGAACTCCACTGTTCGCAACTTTGAGGATTTCGCTTGCCTTCGATGGGCCCCACTCCGTCTTCGTCGTCCTCGCCGATGGCATTGAAGCGCGGAAAGCAGTACCGTCGGTTAACGATGGAGAAGAAAGCCGCCATTATTAAGCAAGTCGTGAGCGGCCGATCGCCGGCTGACGTGAGCAAGGAGTTCGGAATTTCTAAGCAAACAGTTTCGTATTTCCTCAAGAACAAGGGCAAGATCTTGGAAGCGGCCGAAAAACCATCTGGTGTCCAAAAATAAATGCAAGCCAAGGTGTTCATCCAAAGCTTGAGGAAGCTCTCGTCGTGTGGCTTGATTCGATGATATCAAAGCGTTTGCCGGTCTCGGGCTGCATCTTGAAAGAAAAGGCGGGAACTCTCGCAGTTTAAATGGACATTGAGGATTTTAAATTTAGTGATGGATGGTTGAGGAACTTTAAACATCGGAATGACCTCAAGTTCAAGAAGATGTGCGGTGAGAGCGGCGCTGTCGACAGTGCAGTTATTGAGCAGTACCGCAACGGAAAACTTCAGTCTTTATTGCAGCAGTTCTCTGCTAACAATGTTTTCAACTGCAACGAAACTTTTTTTTTTTTTAAGATGTTGCCGGAAAGAACGCTCGCTTTTGCTGGTGACCCATGCCATGGTGGCAAGCACAGTAAAGAACGACTGACCGTTCTTGTCGGCAGCAACATGCCTGGCAGCAACATGTCTGTCTGGCTGACCGTTCTCGTCAGCAGCAACATGTCTGGCAGCGAGAAGCTTCCCTTGTTAGTAATCGGGAAGTCAAAGAACCCGAGGTGCTTTAAAGGGGCAACGCTGCCAGTGTTGTACGAAGCCAACAGAAAGGCATGGGTGACTCAGCAGTTGTCCGAAAATTACGTCCGCAGGTTGGACAGGAAGTTTGAGCTTCAGAACAGACGTGTCGTGCTCTTCATTGACAACTGTGCCGCTCATGGTCACATCAAGAATTTGAAGGCTGTCCAGCCGGAATTCATGCCACCCAACACAACTGCAGTCTTCCAACCAATGGACTAAGGCGTCGTCCGCAATCTGAAACTTTTGTACCATTCATGGGTACTAAACCGCATGGTGCTGTGTGCGGAAAACGGCGAAGGCTACAACGTTGATCTTCGGTCTGCTGTTGGAATGCTTGCGGACGCATGGAAGGCAGTGAGGCAAGACACGATTCGCAACTGTTTTCGCCACGTGGGCTTCGTACTCACTACAGAGGAACCAGACTTGCCTGAAAGCAACAACATGATTGACATGTGCCCACCCATGGACAACGTGATCAACAACCACCGCTCTACTGGGGTTTCCATACCCACGGAAATAACTTTTGAACAGTTTGTTGACACTGACAACGAGCTCGACTTCTGCGCAGAACTGACTGACGAGGAAATAGTCCGTCTGGTTGTGGGGGATTCGGAAGACTCCGATGATGAAAATGAGGAGCCAATGCCTGTGCCGCCTACAAGCGCCAAGTTGACGAGAGCACTGTTGACTCTTTCATCGGTGTACAGTGCTGACATTACCTTTGCTCAGATCAAGGCAAATATGAACATATGCAACCGGAACGCTGTCCAAACAACAATCAACAAGTTCTTCAAGCCAGTGCAGCAATAACACTGGCTGCCCGATGATGTACATGTACATAATAAACCGGCAGTCGGCTGCATACAGTTTTTTGAACCCTTCTTTTTATAGCCACTTCACTGATGCTTTGGCAAGGTTTCGGAAGCCTGGTACTTCGCCCTTTACCTCTAGATCCGAGAAAAAAAAAAAGGTGAGTTTTTTTGCATGCAGTCATTTTTTCGGACTGCCTGAATTTTCGGATGTTTTTACGTTCCCTAGAGGGTCCGAAAAATCTGTCGTTGACTGTATATGAATACGACCTTTGACTCTGCAACGCTGTCCGATCAGGCTGTGTTGCGCGAATTTAGTTTGGCGAAAGCGTTCGCAGTGGTTGCTGGCATACGCTTGGCCTCCAGCCACCAGTCTAGTCCCCAATTTCACACCCAAACACTCATGCACACTGGTCTCAACATATTGGAGGCCACCTTGCTGCAACAACAAGCTGCTGCGGCCATACGATGAAGCTAGGCCTGACCAGCACTGCTTGGTCAGAATTCAGCATCGAAAGTTCTACGTAGTTTGGTGCAGAGTCAACCAAATTCTTAGTAGCCGCCGTACGTAATTTTAAAAGTAATGAAACTGCCTTGCCAACAAAAGGGAAAGATATACGATAACACGAACAGCGGGAAAATTGTTTATTGCCACTATGTCTGCAACATTGCGTACATTATGTTTTGCTCGAAAAATCGAACGAGACACCATACAACGCCTGAAACTGATCACCATACCACACTGGTCATACAGGAGAGGAGCATGTAGTCCGACTCAGTGCCAGCATGATCGATAGTGGCTGCTGCCTGGCAAGCAATGCTGTCCCGTTGCCTAAGCAACCCACATACAGTGGAATGGAAGGTACTGGAAACAGACAACAACCTGAGGATGAAACAGCGATATGGTCCAGGCTTAATTGGGAAGGCTTGGCGCAATCCACCGAGAAGTTAACGCAGCTGCTTGTCCACACCTAGCTGCTTTCGATGGTGCGGGGGAACGGCACTTGAGTTTTCAAAAGCCTGAGCAACCCTTTCGGAGCAGGGTGGGCGCAGATTTTCTCATGTTCTGCTGAAATATAGCAGGATGTAGCAGGGTTCGCCTCTCGGTGCAGTTCTGCACAATTTGCGCAGCAGTAGCATCACTGTACTTCATCACACAAGTATAACAGCCGAGTGCCAATATACATATACACAGAACAGACAGTATGCAAGTTTTCTGTGTGAACAAAATCAAGCAGACAGAAGGGCTTGACATACAGTAACAAGCACATGAAACCAAATGTCAATAAAGCCAAGGAGAGCATATGTGAAACGAATTACTCTTTAATTGTTGAACATGAGAGTTAAGATTTGTGATAACCTTCATACTCTTAAAACAAAAGGAAACAAAAGTGCTAGAAACAGAACTTTGTGGCCAGTGGGAGCCAAACCCCCAACCTCTGCACGGTGTGTACACTGCACTGGCAATTGAGATACAATAATGGCTGTCCCTTCATTCAGTGGGCCTCTTCAATTTTCGATGTTGTGGCAGCCCGCTGGCAGCCAGACGGCAGCAAGCTAGTTCTGGTGCCGGTGGGACGTCACGTGGGATGAGATCTCAAGAGAACCTGAAGCTGCCTAAAGTTTGCAGAATCAAGCATTGGGACAGCTGGCAGCTGGATACACGTAAACAGGCTACCAGCATGGGAGCGGACGGAGAGGTCGGCACTAGCTCGGAACAGTTGGCCCACTTACGTATTGCCAGCTTGACAAGCAGTTACATTTGTCGAATAGCTGAAACGGTATTCTCAAGCGTTTGGGTATACGATCACTTTAGCAAGATTTCGTGCAGCTCGGCACATGACGCACACTGTCAACCTCACTTTGCACAGAGTAATTAAACGGTTTCAGATGCGTTTCATGCCAGGATGCGAAATGACGTGAGTGATCGTATCCCCAAAAGAGATCGCTGGAAGATGCCTGCTCACAGCGATCATGTTGCCCACAGGTGTACATTGATGAGTTGGCGTTCTGTCATCATTTGACAAGACACGAAAAAGCAGGATATTGGGTACGTCTCACATGCATAAAACTTGGTGCCGGCCTGTTTGGGCTTGGAGTTCAGAAAGTCTGTTTCGGCGGATAGTGCTTCTCTTCTGCCCCCGTGCTGAAGGAGCTGGGGCTGCATCTGGCGCATGAAAGTGCACGCCGCCTGTGACCAATGAAAAGTTTCGCACGAAAAACAGTATTGATCAACCATGAGGGCAATATGCTAATATAATTGTGGCCATTACTCAACTAGTGCTTTTCATTATTTCAACAGTCTAGTTCGAACAAAGATTTCGAGCTCGCCGCCCTAATAAGCATCGGAGAGGCGAAGCAAATGTTGGCTAGCCGTAACGCCTTCACCAACTGCTGTACAATGAGGTATTACTGCATATACACAAGTGATGTGAAAAGTGATACCACCAGAGAAAGATGAAGCCAAAGGGCACCACAGGGGATGGAAACAAGCGGCTACAACTTGCGCAGAACACGATGCAGATATCACGCACGCATGGGAGTGCGGCGCACTGTTCACAGACAGGACGAATGGAAAGGACGTTCTCTTCCCAGGACCCAAAAAACATCAATAATATTAAAATGTTCGCCACCGCTCTTATCGCACCGCCTCACAAAGCGTAATGGTGCGTCAGAACTATTAGAAGACGATGCTATAGAAGTAATGAAACCCGAAGGTGACCGCAGCCAGTTGGCTGAGCAAGGTCAGAAGACGTCCTCAAGCACCCGTATTGCAATCCGTCAAGTCCCCACAAAGATGGCGGTGAGCGCTCATCACCTCTTCTCATCACCTCAGAGAATTTCCGGAGAGCAGCCAGACCAAAATTGCCCCTGGCTGGTTCTGGCAGCCCGTAGGTAACCAGAAGCGGAAAATTGCTGGCCGAAGATTCGACATGAAAGCATGGTGCATTCGCAAACTGAGGCTTCTTGCAGAAATGTTCCTGTTGTTGTATGCAGTTATTTCTCCGGTGTATGTGTGCAGATTTTTTCGTTTCCAGCCTTCGCATGCTAACCTCGAAACAGTGTCTGAACTAGAGTTGAGACCCTCTGTATGATTCCAAAGATTATCTCAATTTTAACCCTCTCATAAGAGCATTTGAAAGTTTAAGTAAAAGAGAAATTTTGCTTTTGCTTATGTCTCCTCTGGTTTCACTGCATGTTGTCTTCACATGCATTACCAAATCCTGAGCCCTTGGTTTTCATATTACTCTTGCTAATTGCACAATGCTTTATATCTGGCTGGTTTCAATGCTGCAATTGCACCATGTGGCTACACTGTACATAACTAAGGTTACTTAGTCAGCTCTGGTGATTAAAAAAAAAAACAATCTGACTGTTGCAAGGTTTCTGACATTTAGAACTGCCATAAACCTTTGCAAGCAACAATGATCCTTAGTCTCAAATGTGCTTTTAATAATCCAAAGGGATCGATGAGACAACCTGCATATATCTGTTTATAAATGCCTAGTAGAATTTGCAAATGAAAGGTAGGAATCTGCTTTAAGGAACTACATGACTGATGCCACAATGTAACGCTAACAAACAGTAGGGTTCGCTAATCCTTCATAAGCAGTGTTCCCATAGCAGACTTAAGCCTTTCCAGTCCACAAAGAAGTCATCATCCCTTCCATCTAGTGGGAATTGTGAAGGTTTATGTTTTCCTGCGCTCCTACGCGCGCCTTGGACGTGAGGAGAGCAGACACCTTCTTCTTACACGGGGAACAAGATTGCTTTCTGCGTAATGGCGCAACCCTCTTGCATACCGATCGCAAACGTAGATTGTCACGTGGCAACGGAGCCCCGTACAAGTTGGCCCGAGCCAAGAACAAAGCGGGGCTGTCGAAATCGGTGTGGGCGGCAAATGCCGGAGAGGAGAAGACTGAGCCAGGACGAAGGAAGGACCTCAGGCAAACATTTCGTTCCTATCCTTTGTCATGCTCTGCCTTTGTTCACCACACGATCGACCCCAACAAAAGTCCTGGTCCTAACTAGCCTGCTTCCAAGCAAATCCACTGGAGCAATAAACGTTGTGTTTCTTATTTAACAGTGTTGAAATTAAATTCAAGGGCTCTATGTGCCAAAACCACGATACGCTTATGAGGCACGCAGTAGTGGGGGAACACTGGAATAATTTTGACCACCTCGGGTTTTTTAAGGTGCCCCCGATAGGTGTTCTTGCATTTCACCACCATCAAAATGTGGCCCCCATGGTCGGGGTTCGATCCCGCGACCTCGTGCTTAGCAGCGCAACACCAGAGCCATTAAGCCACCGCAGTGGGTTATTCAACAGTGTGTCATCATGTTTCTGCTGTCTTGGTACCGCCTAAGCCTTACGCACAAAGGCAGCTTGAGAGAACCCTAGTTTTAGTCGAATGTGACTACAGTGAAACCCCGTTCATACGTTTTTCACCGGACCGAGGAAAAAAACGTAACAGCCGGGAAAACGCAACAGTGAGGAAAGCTCCGAAAATGAATGAAAAAAGTGCAGCTTCAACTATAGACAATTTATTTCCACAGAGTGCGCTTAGGACTTAAAAAAGTCTAGAATGGTGGCTTGCCATTTCTTTCGCTCGCTAGAAATCACCACACATTTCTCGATAGCCTGGAAGGCCGCATTACTGTCAGTGTCGCTGTGAGGTGCGACGTACCTGCGGAGGAGGTCCAGAGCCGCGACCGCTTCTCCAAAGCTAGGATTTGGCAACTCCCCGGCATCATGCGGCTTGTGCTCCTCCTCGTCACCGCGCCACGGCAATGGCAATGGACGAAGGAATATCCGCGGGAAATTTTGCCCTCTTTGGCGTAATCATGCTAACGTGGTAACGATTGTTTAGTATTGCTGCGGAGCGCGCGCATCCGAGCAGCCCGGTTGCGCGCAGCGCGGCGTGGTTTCGCGAGAAATGTAAACAAGAGAGGAGAGCTGGCCTGATAGGCGGAGCAACGCCAACTTCCGGCTTCCCTTTATCTATAGCTACACAAAGAGTGACGTCAGGGCCTCTCCCGAGTTTCCTTCCTCTGTGAGTTGACCCGTCCAACAAACTATGCGGTGACCGTAATCACAGTGATGATAGTGAGAGCATTTTTCACGAATGGCCACCTAGTAGCGGCCTCTCGAACTGGCGTGCGGCTTCTTGCAGCCAGTTGCATAGCCAAGCCCGGCCAAGCCCGGTCAAAACTCGTCAAAAGCCAAAACGGCGGTTGGAGCGCATTGCCTACTTTAGCCCAGGCGGGTTCGGGTGGCGACGCATCATGCGGGAACGTTTTCACAGCTACTACGTAACAGCGGGGTTCCTTATACATTGGATCCTATGGAAGCTATGCCGGGACCGGATGAAAACGACGTAGCAGCCGGGAAAATGCAGCAGTGAGGAACGTAACAGCGGGGTCCTACTATATATCGAACTTGTTTATATCAAATTATTGTGTAAATCAAACAATGCCGGAAAACGGTATAGTTACAATGAGTATATATAGCAAAAATTACACTTACACTAAACAAAAATAGCAGCGACTCCCGATATATAGAACGCCAAGTGGCACAAAAGTGCCTCCAGAAGTTGGCTTCCCTCGTGGGGGCGGGGAAACCTGCCAACACATCCCAAAAGTGGCTAAGCACGGTGGTGCAGCTCCATCCACCCGCTATCCTTACCGTGACCATGCTGCATTGGGCAAGCTGTCGACATGCCCCTGCTAAAAATGATCCTGGCCTGTCCGTAGCGCTTGCTGAGGCAGCCAATCAGAGGCTCTTGTGCCTTGCTGTGCAAATGCGAGCTGTCTCGCTGCTCTCATACATCGTTGTGCTTACGCCTTATGGGCCTTCTCCCGCAGTGTTGTTGTAATGGCTAGTGCAAAGTGGCAGAATTTGTCTTTCGCCATGAAGCTCGAAACCACGAATAGAGTCTAATGCAGTGAGAACAGCATTCAAGATTCCGAAAAACACTGTCAGCACAATCTTGAAGAATAAGGGGAAGATTAGGGCTAAAGCGAACAAACTCGCGACCTGGTGCCCGTGGCGCCTGACGCATACGCATGGCTGTATATAAGACGTTGAGGTGGCCGTGTACAAGTGGTTCATCCGAAACTGCTTCAGACAGCACAAGTTCCACGTGCCCGGTGTGACTAATAATTCTGATGAGTGTGACTAAAGCCATTGCCGGTGTTGCCAAAGTATGGAGCGAGCTGTCAGAATTTCCGGAAGCTGTTTATGGATCAACGGTCAATGAGTTTGTGAGTGCGGATGATGGTGCCACGACCATGGGAGAGCCCGGAAACGAAGACTACGTCGTACCGAGCACAAGTGATAGCGGGCACAATGAGGAAAGCAACGTCGACCCTTCGCCCATATCCTCCGATGTGATCGGTGCACTCGCACTAGTCCGGCACTTCTGTGCGAATGTGGAAAGTTGTGGCCTCAGCTGCTCCACCTCTTCAGACAATGTGGAGAAGTGCCTGCTGTCGCAGGCAGCAAAGTTGCCCAAGTAGAAGATACAGGACTATTTCATATGAAACTAAGCTAGTTTCATCAATAAAGTGCTTTTATAAATGGTATGTGGTTTTATGATGTCCAATTCTTTAGCAGGCTTATACCGAATTATGCCCGATGTTGAACTGATGGGTGTTTTTTGTGAGTTCGATATAACCGGGCTTGATTGTACTATCTGTAGAGCAATTGAGTTTCTACTGTCCTTGAACTTTTCCCACCACTCGTGATTTGGTTTCTATCACACTGTCACAGCAATGCCAGGCAAGTCTCTCAGCTACGGCACGTCGACAAGAGCACAAAGTATTTCAAAAAGTGCGCATGCATCATAGGCGGAGAGTTCATTTTTCTGTGGGGGGGGGCATCTTCCCAACCCCATATATATATACACACATTCCACTTGAAGAAATTCGTGTGACCTCGAAGAATTGAGCGCTGAAGTGACGGCATTATATGTGTATATACAAGACCTTTGCGGTGAAACTGCAGTCTCTCTCTCTCCCTCTCTTTTTTTTTTGTGAGTCTGCTGTTGATTCTGATTATGAGTGAACCTGGCTTGGCCTCATTTCAGTTGCCGAGTGAATTATACAGTGTTCCCCAATTATGCACCAATAATTAAAAAAGGAGCAAGCAGTTGCATCACTCGAGGAAAACCTAGTGCATAATGTTTCCAGGACACTGGAGTACCCGCCAGTAATTCTTTCATTATTGAGATTTAATGCAGTAATTCAAGAAGTACTGTCCTAATTTTCGAAATGTCAGTGAGACATTTGTAGGCACCCCAAAAGGACATCTAAATGAGGTGTTTTGAGCGACGTACTAACTGCGTACAATTTTTTCCGATTGGCAAAGAAATCTCGTGGAGTATAAAAAAACCACGTGAGTACTCCCACTCATATGATAAAACAGCGCCCTCTAATAAGCCGATTGAAAGGGTGGTTCGATTCGTTCTGCGAAATTATGACGAAAACCTCAGTATTACTGAAGGCAAGCGCAGACTTCATTGGCAAGATCTAAAGGACAGAAGAAAGGGCCTCAGACTCAAATTTTTTTCACAGTGTTTACTATTCTAAAACAGGCATTGACAGGAACAAATATATTACATTACCATCGTATAGCGTATTTACTTGCATAATGATCGCACTCGCATAATGATCGCACCCCTGAATTTTGTCGTTAAAATTCGATTTTTTTTTTTATTTCCCATGTAGTGATCGCATCCCGAACTTGCCGCAGCGATATGTGGTGTGCCAAGTCTAGCTAATATTGATCACACTTACCATCTGTCGAATGCTACGCGAACAACTCTTCCAAGATAAACCAAGCGGCCTACATGCACCAAACATCCTTAAGTAGATGCCTCATTTCATTACTTTCATCACTTTCTGCACTTTCATGACTGAAAAAAAAGCTACAACCATATTGCCTTTATTATGTGTAGGCTTTATAATGGTTGTGGTCAGTAACAACAAAAAAGGCGCCTTTCGGTTCTTCTCATCTGCACTCGTGGGCACGCAGCAAATCGCAAGCGGCAATGATAGTAGCCACGTTTACACAGATATGTTGAAAGTGTACCCTATTCATATGCCGACGCTTGTAACACAGCTAAGATATTCAACCACCCTTAGCGGAAACATGCCGTATTAGGACAGTAGTGAAGACGCATGCCGCAGTTTCTGCAGCATGCCAGCCATGTGTTTCTACATCACTGGCAGCTAAGCGCTCCCATCTGTTTCTGTCCCCTCAAAGTGGACATGGCTACGTTATTGCCGCAAACTTGCTGATATTAACGATATTATTCATTACTGACATGGAAAAAAACTGTTTCAATGCACGTAATGTACTCACGAGAAGGAAAGAAAATCGCGTTCGGCACGTTTGGCTTGCTTCGCCTGGCCGCCATATTAATTTTGGTGTCCCACAGCAAACATGGGACGAAAAAACATTCTTTCTTTTCGCGGGAAATTCAACCCATGTAATGATCGCACCCCTGATTTTGCGTCAGTTTTTCTCACAAGAAAGTGCGATCATTATGCGAGTAAATACAGTATCTCATGTAGAAGAGACCATGCCTTGAAACTCCTTGAATTTCCTTTTAAAGGTGACACCTTGCGTTATGAATTTTTTATAGGACCACGAGGGAGTGGAATGCTCTCCCATCAAATATTGTTGGTATACAATGTAATGAAAAGTTTTACCGCGCTTTGTGTGTTCAAATGAGTGTCAATTGATGTAGATATGCATGTACCCCCCTGCTGTAATGCCTTCCAAGGCGATGCAGGTACTCAATAAAATAAATAAATAAATAAATAAATAAATAAATAAATAAATAAATAAATAAAGTGCCTGTTGCAAACCTGAAGAGACAGCGCATCACCTTGATAATCGTACAGAAGGAGCACCAACAGCAGGTTTTGCGGCTTCACAGCCATTCCTTCCTCTCATTTCTAGTAGCACTGATTATTCGTCTCACAAGGCCGACTGATCGCATTGATAACAAAAGTCAATTGATAACGTGGCCGAAGCACCGCTTCGACACACAAGAAATGCGAAAAGCAATGTAACAGGCATAGAATGTTTCAAAATACCGGCAGTGCTTGCACTGCATCGGAAGAGTGCGCGCATAGCTATATTTAGCATCAGAAACTTGCTTCGAACCAAAGCCAATTTAATGTTACCGTTTTATTTTTTATGAAAGTGTACACATGCTGCAAAACCAGGTTTGTGTCAAAAAACAAAAGCGAAATAAACAGACCGGGAAGCGACGAACGTGAAGAGAAAAAGCAGAACCAATGCATTCAAGAAAGTAAATATACCACTTTTAAATGAGCCGAATTGGCAATCAGGATGTCTGAAAAAAAAAAAAAAAGAGGAAAGGAAAGAAAGAAAGAAAACCGTCAGATTTCATTGTGCCCTTATTATCTATGAATTCATAAGCTCCGTTGAACACCAGCCTAGAGGACGTGTTCAAATAGGTCTCCTTTTGCAGCTACAGTATTTACACGATTGTAAGTCGACCCCTTTTTTAAAATTTGAAAGTCTGAAGTTGGGGGGTCGACTTACAATCGAAACCAAAACATGGCCCCGCCAAAAAAAGCGATACCCAACGAGAGCTACAACGTAGTTACAATTTTATGTTTGCTCTATGGCCCTACCCGTATCTTTTCGCTATCCCGCGTGTTTGTTCGCTTTTCGGAAGGGTTTTTCAAAATTTTTTAGAGTCTTACAGTGCATGCAACACTCACGGGGGGGAGGGGGTCGATATTTGATGGAAGCGCCGCTGTTCCCATTTGCGGCGGCACCCTCAGAACGGTGGCGCTTGCGGGGAGTATCGGTAGTTCATGGAAGAGCAGACACCGCTCGCGGGTTTCTCTTTCTCTGTTTAAAGGCATTGGTATTGGTTTGACCAACTTTCTGACGCGTTCCACTTGAACGCCGGCTACGTGCAACTTCTATGCTTCCCCAGTCGTCATGGGTGCTGCAGGCCCACTAATCGTTCGGCACTCGTTCACAGCAGTGTTCAAGAGGGCTGCCATCCTTTACGCCGAAGAAACAAATCACTGCGCAGCGGGCCGCAATTTCGATGTTTCTAAACGGGTGGTGCGAGAGTGGCGACTGCAGCGAAGCAAAATTTTCACCCTGTGACGGCAAGTGAGAAATTTCCCACGTGCCGAAGTCTGGACGCTTTCCGGAGCTGTAGGTTAAGCTTACGGCGTACGTCGCTGAAATGCGTGATCGGTCCCTGCCATTGAAGTGCGACGTGGTCATGAAACAAGCCCGGACCTTCGCCTTAATTTTAAGGTTCCGCTCCGCCGTGAGTACAACGAGTGGCTGGCGGCAGAAGACTGCGAAATTACGCCAACCGGACCTGTCAAAAGAGCCTCCCTGACGGCTGCGTGTAATTGGGTGCATTTGGCGTGGGCTGCTGTTCTGCAAGATGTCCTGGTGCGGTCATTTGCCAAATTTGAAATTTCGCTGGACCACGACGCGCTGTGGGACCGCAGCAACGATGACGATGGCAGCACTAGTGAAGACGAGTAGTCCAGTGACCATGTCCGCTACTAATAAATTTTCGTTATCGAATGCGCCCTCAGGTATGCTCTCTTATCTTTTTTTTTCCGGTCAAGCGCGATATGGGGGGGTCGACATACATTCGAGTCGACTTACAGTCGTGTAAATACGGTGCACAGTACTGTGTCCGTTTTATCACATCTTCAGCGGTTTTTTTGATGACTGAAGCCAGAATTTTACGGCAGACATCCATTATCCTTGCCTTGAACTAATCTGATGTCCGTCTCGATCATGTAAGCATGATCTTTCACATAACGCTAAAGAAAGAAATCGAGTAGAGAGAAGTCAGGTGACCTTACCGGCCAATTTACAGGCTCGTCCCTTCCAATCTATTGCACACGAAAAATTGCATCAAGCCAGTTTCGTGCTCAGCTGTTGCTGTGTGTTGGCGTCCCATCTTACTGATACCACAGAAGTGGAACACAAGACAGCGGGACTTCGCTGAGAAACACATCCACCACTCCTTAAAGGATTTCATCCACGTAATGCTGTCCAGTCAGTGCGTCATCAAACAAGATGGGCCTGATTATAGCACTGGCGAAAATTCCGCACCAGGCATTGAACGACCACTGGTGCTGGTGCCGATTGCACTTTACCCTGTGTGCATCGGACTCACTCCAATAGTGTGCATTATGTAAATTTACCTGGGCGTTTCTGCAAAAATGGGCTTCATCTATGTACCTGATGTTGCTCAAAAAGTCCGGTGACTCATTGGCTCTTGTGAGGACCCAATTTGAGAAATCTAGACAATTCTATAGGTCTCTATTGTCCAAGCATTGGTGCTGGTTAAGGTGGTAGGGCTGAAACGACGTCACTTAGAATCCTCCAAACTGACAACTTGGAAATTTGTACCTGGACGGCCACATGCCACATGCTAGCATGAGGGTTTGATTCTATAAATGCTAGAACATCCGTGCGTAGGCTAAAACACAAAAATGGAGTCCTCCGCTGCTGTTTCTTGAAGCTGCTGGTTTGTCTGAGGTTTTCATAATTTCTGATGATAGTTGATGCGTTTGGTCTACAACTGCACTTCCATGATTGATATATATATTTGCTGCCTTCCTCTTGTTGCCATTTGCAGATCCCAAGGCAAGAGTCACGTTTACCTTCTGCTCATTAGAGAAACGCATGGCGACTGGGACGAAACAAAACACATCTTTAAACCTTTTCACTGACATTGTCAATTTGCTTTTGTGATGATAGATTTTGTGGCAAAAAAAAAAAAAGGAAAGCATCCGTGCACTTCATCTACGCTAAGACAACAGCTATCACGTCTTGTCTCCAACTAACACCAAACGCCACATGTTACTTCAGTTGGGACATGGCAAATAAGGCACTAGCTCGCTCACCATGTTTTTCTTTATTTCTTTTGTTTCGTTCTGGATAACTCAGAGGGAGCCCTTTCGAGGGCACTGCTTTATAATCCGGGTGGAAGCGCAGTCACGTAGTGTCCCCCATATTTCGCGGGGTTTATTTATCAGTCGGAAAAAAAATTACTGCGCAATTAGAACGTCGCTGAAAATACCACAGTTAGATATCCCTTGGCTGTGCCTTCAAATACCTAATTGACACTTTGATAATTAGGATAGTACATCTCGAGTTAGATAATTAATTACAATTACCTAAATAAACCTCAGTAACAAAAAATTGACTGGCAGCTACTCCACAGTACTGTGAACAATATGCACTAGGTTTTGTTCGAGTAACGCATTGCTCTTTTTTTAAATCTTGGTGCATGATAGTTAACTGGGACGCCCTGTATATATTTATGGCTTTTGCATGCAACTGACTGTGTTTCCATCCCTTATAAATGTTGTAAATTATTAGAAGAGCTTTTTTTTCATGAGTCATTATCAATGTTTATCGGAAAGGGAAGCAATACTGAGACACAACATTCACGTGCATTTCACATGCCATTAATAAAACTTTCTGCCGAAGGGGTCACTGAAGTCTATAGGTCTTTTTTTACATAGGTCAACATATAGGTCAACAAGCACGCAAAACAATTTTAAGCGTGGTGAACATACAGCAACATATTCATTCTCTAGGCATAGGCTATCCATACCTGTAAAAATAATTTTTAATTGGCTACCTCCATCTCGTTAAAAAACAGAATAAACTTTGTCCTATGTATACATTTAAATATATTGTGCGCGTGCACGCTGTTTACAGTGGATATTTAAAACAATGTCGAAGTGAAAAAATATGGATGAGGCAGCCACCGCTAATGCTTCTAATGTGCGAGTCCTACTATTGTCAGCATTTGCAGAAATAAAGCAAAAGTATGAATTAAAAGCTGTGCACGTCCGTGCCAACAATGATGCAGTAAGCTATTAGCCCCAGTAAAATTTTAAGTGAAAAGGTCGAGGAAAGTCAAAAGAAACCTCAAACGATGTGGGTGGCAAAGCTCTGGTAACGGCACTTCAGTTGTGGGGGGAGGGGTGTGCGAGGGGTCTTCTGCATTGCCCCGGGGGAAGGGGGGGCTCAGCCCCCACCGGAAAACTCCGGAGGGGGATCGGGCCACTGAGCCCTCCCCGTAGTCGGCGCCTACGGCATGCATATCTTGCAACAGCATGTTACAGCTGATATGCTAGCGTCTTTGATGCAGCTAGTACATGTAATAGTATGGTATAAAGGTCAATGCCAGCCTTTCTACAGTCCACAGACAGGTAACGATTTCCACATGACAACAATAACTGCAGAGTTATCGAGCAAAAGAATGTGCATTCCCTTGAAAGGATCTTTTTAAACCCTCTACCCTGCTCAGCCAAATAGAATGAGTGCCAGTAAATCCATATTCCAAGCTGCACAAAGAAACTAGTCCTAAGTACGTTGCTAGCAATGGCAACAGAAGATCACCATGTGAATCAGTGAAAATGTTATTCTAGTTCCGACAGACACTGACAGCTACACTATAAAGACTTTATATTGAGCCAAGGAGTGCTAACTTGTGCAGTTAGTTGCAATATTAATCAGCAGATTCACTTAAATGGGGATTACAATGTTAATGCTTACCTGGTCCAGAAGGAAGTGAGTGTTTCCGTCCCGACGGATCTTCATGTCCGGTATGGGCTTTCCATGCGCACGGCATTCAAGTTTCACCTCTTCTCCGACCGACACTGTCGCATTCTGGAATTCCGTAATTCTAGGCTTCACTGAAATCGGATAGAAAACTTGTTACACCATGCATGCCAATGAAGGATTAATGCAGTAAGGTGCCCACAGTCAAACAAGGTACACAGACGTAGATGGGAGTCAGACTGAATAGGCTAAAATAAGATCTCACTGGAAGAATCGGAAAGGAAAAGCAAGCGCTGAATCAGTTGCTATCGATTGACTGATTAATTGACTCTTGTGGTTTAAAATCGCGACGCGATAGACTTATGAAAGGCAGCTTAGTGGAGGGCCAAAACATTAAGAGAAAGCCTTACCAAATACATGAGAATAGAGAGAATTTTTTCCAACAACCATATCCCCAAATTTGATGAGGTTTGTCGCATTTAAAAGAAAAAGTCAAATTCTAGGGACTGCAGGAAACTGATTTTTTTTATTTAGGCTATCAATCTTTCAATAAATACTGAAATTTCCGAAATTTAGAAAATAAAACTCACAATTATAACTCTAACTTGGCAATGAAAAATGATACTGCAATATTCTAAACTGCACATAACACATCTAAGGCGGACAAGATCGGTGTGTTGCGTCCCGCTCTGCCAAATATCATTAATACGCGAGTAGTACTTTTGCAAAACCCTTGTAAATGTAACAAATTCACCTAAGCTGTAAATATTTATGTAAAATTTGTTTGCTTGAAACACTTTAACCAATGCAGTTTGCAGAAATGTGATGTGTTTTTGGTGCAGAGTTAAACTTTGTAAAGTTACAGTGCATACAGTGCATACATTCATTGCAATCATGCATACAATGTACAGAAACACGGCGTACAGTCACGTGGTATGGAAAAAAAAAAAAAAAGCCATGTGACCTTCTCAATGGCTCACACCCCTGTAAGGCTGAGGCTACAAGTGCTCAGCAAAGTGAAGCAAACAGTGCATGCATTCACTGAAATCACCCCCACAATACATAGAAAAGCATAAGTTTCAATTCCCTGCTGAGAGGATGCAACGTAAAGTCAAAGAGAAACGTCGCTGGCATGAGTATGACCTTGCTAAACGAGTGCGCGAAGCCGCAGCTAAGCGCTGAAAACGAGCTGAAGAAAGCGAACTGTGAAAGCAGCAACACGAGAATGCAAGATGGAGCATTACCAAGTGTGCCAGCAGGCTTTCACTTTCGTATGCTACAGGAGTGTACCAAGCTGCCAAACGTTCTTTTGGAATCTTGTTTAGTTGGCATCTTGCCAGATAACTCAATCTTGAATTAATGAGTTAACGGAAGCCAACTGTAGCTGTCCTGAAAATCTGTTAAAAAGTGCATTTACATTACAGTTAAGATCATCCTGAACTGCTTGGTGCATGCATTTGGGAAACAAAACTATTAACAAGAACACTAAAGTATTTCAATTTAGCCATTGTATTGTGTGCCCTAAAGCAAATAATTAAAAATTTAACGAGTCATTTTGATTAGCTACGCTGACATTGCGATTTCTCATACGGGCCATTTCTGCCTCTTCAGAAATGCACCTAGGAGGGTGGAACAATGCTATTTCTCACAGATAATTCTTCAAGAAAGTCTGAAATAAATGAAAAAGATTTAAAAAACAAAAGAAACGAGCATTATGTTGTCATCAAAGTGCAGAAGTGCAGGACAGTTGGTGCAGCACTGTCATAGACGACATAGCAGCACCAAATGACAGGACCAAGAAGTAGGACAACAAAATCAATTATTCTGACCGCCAAAACCTAAATGTACCAGTAAATTGAGCCTGCGACTTCACATTTCTGCAGCACGACACCACAGCCACCGAACCGTAGAAGCAATCACCTCCCTAAGGCACTTCTCCTGCAGTATGTGAGGCCTACTTACCGATGATGGCAACAGCTATCTCGCGGGAGTCTGTGCCAGCCGGGTTCAAAGCTTGGCAGCGGTACGTTCCTTCGTCCTCTCTCCTCACACTTGTCACCTGCAATGCAAGTCCCCCGGTCACTCCACAGCTGCATACCTTGCGGCACACTGTGCGCAAGAGCTGTACACATGGGAAATGCGACAGCGCAGAAGAAAAAGTACTGATGCTGCATATAGTGAAATTCCAATACAACAAATATGGGTATATGACATGTACCCACAATTATAGGCGCCCCCCCAATTGTAGCAGGGTGCTCAGGATTAATTTTGACCACTTCGGGTTCTTTAATGTTCACCGTACAGGAGCGTTTTTTGCGTGCTGCCCCCAACGAAATGAAACCGCCGCAGATGTGATCCAACCCGTGGCCTCATTCTCGGCAGCACAATGTCAGCCACTTAGCCACCGTCGAAGGTTAATGGCCATAAGTCCTTCATTACATTAATATATGTGAATTTTCACTGATAGTGAAAATTCACAAAAATGGCATTACAGCTAAATTGAAATTAAAGGACCTAGCGTTGCACGCAGGATATGTACAGACAACAAACACAAGAATAAAGAAATTTTTGAAATATCCGAGAGCTGTGTTCAAGGAAAAGAAACCAACATTTTTAGGAACTACAGATAAAACTGTCTTTACCCCGTTTCAATACAGCTTGCAACGAACTGAATAAAAATATTAGGGATTCTAGGACTCAGTACTGCTCTCCTATTTAAGTCAGTGGCTTAATCAGATGTGCTGTGTACCTGGTGCAACATTCTATATGTCAGAGCTTATTGCTAGTTGCAGAGGTTCAAATTATGCACACACACGAAAAAAGAGAGAGGACGGGAGATTGAAATTGATACCTGAAGAAGGCCAGCCTTTGGATCCACTTGAAATCCATTCACTGTACTCAGGTTGCGGTTGGCCTGAAACAATAATTGCAGGAGAAGGTCTGTTTGTACAGTACACATGACCAAGACGTCACACATCTATATAGAAACTGAAGCGAACAGTGCTATCTGTTTAAATGCTACAATATGTAGAATGCATTAACGATCAAAACCACTGCCACATCGGGCAACCCATCAGGAAATGCACAAAACACTGAGCAAGATGGGAAACTGCAGCAGTATACTAACATAAGTGATAAACAGATGCCAGAAGATCAGACATTTCATAACCAAAGAAAGCCAATATACAAACAATCTTTATGCAGATCTTTCAACCTCAATTACCTTCTTTTCACTGTGAAAAATAATGACAAAAAGTGGGCAAGCTATAAGCCAACTCGACTGGGAGCTTTTAAAAAGTCTTCTACTAATTGTCTCGATTTTTCTTTAACATTGCACCCAACTGCATTCAACTAAATTATAGCATCACTGGCACGTGCAAGTTTTCTACCATGCAGAAACTCTAAACCACTGGACGTACTCTTGAACGATCAGTTTCAGCAATGTCACTTTCAGTTCGCACTTATTGGCTGGTTGAGCGAAACCAGATGAGCTGACTGGCTGGGTGAGCAGTAAGTAATGCAAAAGGGATAGCATCGCTGAAAGTGATTGTCTGCGAATACATCCACCTTTTTGCATCACTGTGAAGACAAAAGGCAACATTATCTGCAAGATGTGAGCATATGCAACTTGCCTTGCAATCATGCTTTTTAATTTAGCCATGCTGTCAATGTGATCACGTTTACTTTCAGAGCCATGAAATGTTCTTGCTGCCAGGAACATTCGGGATTTACAATGAGAACACTGTGACAAACAGGAAGATAATGAAGAGAACTGGAAATAACTTTGTGTCTCTTACTTGATGACATAGTAAGCGAATGCAAACATGCACACCAAAAAACAAAAATGAACCGGAAACAAATGCTACTCTCAACTGTTTTATTCCATAATGTCGTCATGAAAACAGTTGAAAGTAGCACTTATCCTGTTTGTCTTGCTCTTCGTGCGCTGTGTGTTTGAACTTACCATGTCAAGTATGTGCCAATTAGGCCCTAAGAAAGTCTATTTTAATTTTACTTTATGTTTACTTCATCTGTTCCCTTTCCTTTCTTTGTGCCACTTTTCTTGTTAGAAATCATACGCTTAGTCCAATATGAAGTCTTATTAGATATCCTTTAACGGCATTCAGGTTAATGACTGAGTGCTAAATGTGCAAAACATTAACACCCAACACTGCAATAAACCAGTTGGTAGTCTGCACTCCATCTTTCTGTATGCCTCTTCTTGTGTGGTGTCCTATTTCCCTAATATTGCGCATTTAGCAATCGGTCATTAGAACGAACCAACCAGCATCTCAAGACATTCTAATCGACTCAGGTTAATTTGATTCGATCCCAGCCAGTGCCCATACATTCTTATAAACCCAAACTTTCATTACAGTAAAAGCTCATTAATTCCCAACTCGTTAATTTGAAATTTTGGATAATTTGAAGTAGCCACCGCAGTCCATCAAACGATGTATTGAAAACAATATGTAACTCATCCCACGAATTCACACCGAAATCTGCACTGCCACCGATAATTCCACCTTCGTGCCATCATGGATGGGGAGAATGCTAGCGTGTGGGAGCACGTTGGCGACAACTGTCGCTGCGCAGCTTTGCTCTTTCCATCCGCAGCCGTCTGTAGCAGGTCGATTCTCTCGCTCTCTCAAGACCTTCAAGATAAAAATGCAGGCGCGGCACAGCATGTTTTTTTATTTGTTTAGTTATTGCGAGCGCAATTATACGGACACTCCAAGCACATTTCTGCCATCGACACGGGCTTCGGCGTCACCGTGAGGTTCCGTATAAAGTCCAAGGGCGATAATAATGCCGCTGTGCGCCCTACGCCGTATGTGCGAATGAAAGCGTGCGAGGGGAGCCGACGAACTTCAGCTCTATTTCGCCCACGCGAAAGGGATGAATGCGAAGAGGAAGCGCACCATCTTCACTCGCGTGCAAAGCGCCCAACGTTGCCTGGTACCGAGGGGGCCGGGAGGGGGGGCTGGTTCCCTCTGGCTGCAACTGCGCATGTGGCAGCTGCGCATGGTCTTATCTTGAGAGCGCTCTGCGTTGGGGTCAGTCCAATTGCGCCAGTGCTTCGTAGCTTTGTGCATGCTGCGTGTTCTCGGCGCTCACTTTGCATTGACGTGATTAACAGCATGAGTGTCAATTCGGTCGCTGCTATTGGCACGTTTTCTTATGCCAGCGTTTTGACAGCGAGTGTCCGTAGTCATCGGCTGTGATGTGTTTGTGTTTGCTGTGAGCGCTGACACCATACTTACTATTTTATTTATCATGCGATTTTTTACAAGTGGATGCTGCCGACAACAGTTACTATCCTTAATTAATACGGCTGCCTTCTAATTTGCAATCGCAATTGATGCTTTGCCTTTCAGGCAAAACTTCGTTTTTTTCTTTACTTTTTTTTCGTGTTACATCTTGGAGGCTATGCTCTTGATCTACGAGGTCTTCTGCTGAGAAGTGGCACCAGGTAATGCCAATAACACAGTGGCCATGACATTTATCGGCGCTCACAGTACCAAAAAGCACAACCTTTGAGAGTCGTGGCTATTACTCAAAGCAAAGCATCGCTGGCTGGATGGATGGATTTTATGAGCGTCCCCATTGGAACGGGGCGATGGGTTGCGCCACTAAGCTCTTGCCTAATGTCCTACCTAGGATAAAAATGAAAAAAAAGGAAAGAAAAAAGAAACATGATGAATTTTCCGACCTTCTAGTGAACTTTGTTTTGTACGTCTCCGTTTTTTGTCGTTTCCCTACTTTTCTTCCACCAATCTTCCAATCGCATATTGCGGACATGTTTACTTTCCCCCTGCTCTGGCTGAACCCAAGGGCTCCAAGGAGGCCAGTGGTGCCTAAATCGACCGCTGGGTAGATGTCTTCGCATTTTAATAAACCATGCTCCATCGTTTCCCTAGCTTTACCGCAGCAAATACATGCTACTTCTTCCTTATATCTCGCTTTATAGGTGCGTGTTCTAAGGCATCCAGATCTCGCTTCGAAAAGTAATGAGCTTCCCTTTGCGTTATCACAGATTGTTTCTTTACTGATTTCGTTTTTTTCCTCTTAAGTAGTTACTCATGGCAGGTTTATTTTCCTTTGCCGCCATCCATGAGATCATTTCGGCCTCTCTGACTTTGCGCTTGACATTCTTGGTTGCTGTGTTGCCCACCTTACAGGCCGCATACCTGCTGGTAAGCTTCCTAGTTCTTTTCCTCCACTGTGAATCAATCACCCTCTCCATCCTCACCATGTACATCATAAACAGCAGCGGGGATAAAGGGCACCCTTGCCTCAGTCCCTTATTGATATGAACTTTCTCCTTGCTCCTCATCCCTTCCCATTCAATGCAAACGGTATTTTCTAGGTAAATCTCTCTCAAAAGCTGTAGACAATCGTCGCCTAAGCCCTCCCCTTCCAGAATATTCCACAAAATGTTGCGGTCTACATTGTCATATTGACACGTGTACTTATCTTTATCGAGTGACCACGTTTCGCCGCTTAACAACTGTAATCGCACAGCGAGGGACGCGCCTGCATGTATCCGACGTTTCTGGAAAGTTATCGATGCTTCTACCCGGCCGTCTGTTGTCGCCGAACCTTGTGTTATCTGATTTCATCGCGTAATGCGAATGGTGTAGAACTTTGTGGAAGGCACGCGGGTCCGAACGATTAGTCGGGAACATTCGACGACTGCTCTATAAAAGCCGACGCGCTTAACCCGCTGGTCAGATTTACGACGATCGCCGACTGTGTTCGCCGCTCTCGTTGTGCTTTAAGTGTAGCCTGTTTTGTGGGCACAGGTTCGCCCAATAAAAGCTAGTTTTTGCCTTTCACAGTATTGCTACTGTGTTCTTTGACGTCACGACCACGTGACAATATGCTCCTGTAATGTCTAAAAAGACAACGTGTAATGGTCTGCTTTCTAGTCGTGATATTTCAATACACTGAGTAAGAACAAATAACTTATCATCCAAATCCTACCTATTCTGAGGACATTCCGAAGTTCTCCCAAAATGCCATTATTGTCTGCCCATGCTTGCAGCTTTAATTTGATTGCCTGCATTGCTAACCTGTATAATATTGATGTAATGGTCAATGGTCTATACGAGTGAAGTCTAGCTCTCTGCCCCTTACCTTTATAAGTTAAACTGATTCTCTTTTTTCGCCAACTGTCTGCTATTCGTCTATCTTTTAAAGTTTTTCCCACTGTTTTCACCAGAGCTTCCCTACTTCTTGGTCTAGTTCATTAATCATCCTAACGGGAACCTCGTCTAGCCCTGTCACTGTGCGCTTAGGAATTTTCCAGTTGAAATTTGCCAGCATCAGGTGCTTTTCCATCTGGTTCTCTTTCATGCTCTTTTTCTCCAAATACAAGCTTGTCATTGCCTAGGAAGGATTCGGCTGTTATTTTTCAGATGTAATTTAATGCCGCTTCCCCTTTCAGTTCGTTTTCCTCTTCGTCTAGGATACGTGTTTGGACGCCACCCATATGTGTATAGTGGAATTCACCGGCATGGAGCCGGTGCATCTAGGAAAGTACAACGAAGACCAACGTCACGGCGGGTGGTGATGCGTTTCGAGAGTGCATTTTAGAGCTCAACAGCTCTCGTTCCTGCAGCGAGCATTGGTGCGCGTCGTGTACAGGCCAGCCATGCTATGGTGCTTGCGCTGCACCAGCAAAAATGCCGTACCCGCTAGATGGCGACTCATGTGCCGTCGGCTATTCTCGTTGGAGCACATGCAGAAAGATCCCCAACCCGCGCGCTGCTTTGAACAGCTGCCTGTGACCGTCATCAAAGCAGCATGGGCACCTTTTTTTTTCCCGCGCGATGCATTGTGGGTCGGCACAGTTGGCGTGACTAACGCGCAGATGGAGCAAGAGCCATCTCGACGTCTGGGTGTGCAGTTACGTTGGTTGCGACAGTGCTTCGAACTATAGACGTTGTTCTCGCGAAGGTGATGTAGCGTGTGCGCATGCTCGCTCACGCTCATCATCATCATCATCATCATCAGCCTGGTTACGCCCACTGCAGGGCAAAGGCCTCTCCCATACTTCTCCAACAACCCTGTTCATGTACTAATTGTGGCCATGTCGTCCCTGCAAACTTCTCGATTCCAAGGGAAGGGAAGCGTAGCAGGGGGCGGCAGAAAGATGGGCCTTAATGACCATTGGTTATCTTCTCTCCTCATTACATGTCCTGCCCATGCCCCCCATTTCTTTTTCTTGATTTCAATTAAGATGTCATTAACTCGCGTTTGTTCCCTCACCCAATCTGCTCTTTTCTTATCCCTTAACGTTACACCTATCATTCTTCTTTCTATAGCTCGGTGCGTCGTCCTTAATTTAAGTAGAACCCTTTTTCGTAAGCCTCCAGGTTTCTGCCCCATAGGTGAGTACTGGTAAGACACAGCTATCATACACTTTTCTATTGAGGCATAATGGCAACCTGCTGTTCATGATTTGAGAATGCCTGCCAAACGCACCCCAGCCCATTCTAATTCTTCTGATTATTTCCGTCTCATGAACCTGATCCGCCGTCAGTACCTGCCCTAGTAGATGCATTCCCTTACCACTTTCAGTGCCTCGCTACCTATTGTAAATTGCTGTTCTCTTCGGAGACTGTTAAACATTACTTTAGTTTTCTGCAGATTAATATTTAGAGCCACTCTTCTGCTTTGCCTCTCCAGGTCAGTGAGCATGCGTTGCAATTGGTCCCCTGAGTTACTAAGCAAGGCAATATCATCGCGAATCGCAAGTTACTAAGGTATTCTCCATTAACTTTTATCCCCAATTCTTCCCAATCCAGGTCTCTGAATACCTCCTGTAAACACGCTGTGAATAGCATTAGAGAGATCGTATCTCCTTGCCTGACACCTTTCTTTATTGGGATTTTGTTGCTTTCTTTATGGAGGACTACGGTGGCTGTGGAGCAGCTATAGATATCTTTAAGTATTTTTACATACGGCTCGTCTACACCCTGATTCCGTAATGCCTCCACGACTGCTGAGGTTTCAGCAGAATCAAACGCTTTCTCGTAATCAATGAAAGCTATATATAAGGGTTGGTTATATTCCACACATTTCTCTATCACCTGTTTGATAGTGTGAATATGGTCTATTGTTGAGTAGCCTTTACGGAATCCTGCCTGGTCCTTTGCTTGACAGAAGTCTAAGGTGTTCCTGATTCTATTTGCGATTATCTTAGTAAATAGTTTGTGGGCAACTGACAGTAAGCTGATCGGTCTATAATTTTCCAAGTCTTTGGCGTCTCCTTTCTTATGGATTAGGATTACGTTAGCGTTCTTCCAAGATTCCGGTACACTCGAGGTCATGAGGCATTGCGCATACAGGGTGGCCAGTTTCCCTAGAACAATCTGCCCACCATCCTTCAACAAATCTGCTGTTACCTGATCCTCCCCAGCTGCCTTCCCCCTTTGCATAGCTCCCAAGGCTTTCTTTACTTCTTCCGGCATTACCTCACGCTACGGCGAACTATATAAGCGCCTTAACGGCAAAATTTTTTTCTGACTTTCACTAGTTTGAATTTTGCATAATTCGAACTCTCGTAGCATCCACACGGAAATCCAATTAGGGAGGTTTTACTGTATTTCTATCCTAAATTTGGCCTTCGTCGAACAATTGAAACTTGACGAGTCAGCACGCACGTGCCCGACCCCTAGAGGAACCCAACAGCGACCCCTTTAATGGCAGAATCTGTCTCGGCGGAGCTTAAGGAACAGTGAATGTGCTGAACACACGTCATCTTCCGTCAACAACACCTATTTTCTGCCTGCCCCTAGGAAGATTTTGAAGTGACAACCATAGCTCACAATGTCTTATTACAATATTTACCCAATTCTAACACATTCCTTTTCTTTTTCGTGAAAGCTGCCTGCGCGGTGACAATCGGACACAACATCAAAAGCGCCTTCGCAGCATCCGAGTGCTTCACCGCATTGCGGCGAAACAGACTTTAAATACCGTGCGACGGAGCCGACTTTAGAAAAGTGACCGCTGCTGTGAAACACATCAAACCCTTGCTCACTTTTCTTGCTAAAAAATCAGGTGCGTGTTAGATTTCTGCTTTGTTTAAGTGCAATATCATTTCTACGTTAGTTTTCTGTTTTGGTTTGATTCAGGGGAGCGTTAGCATCTGTAAAATACTGCGAAATGAAATGAATCAGCAGCGTGTTTTGACATTTTTTTCTCAGCATCTTGTTTAATTGGACCCACCAGATAATTAGGTCAACTTTTTCGGTCCCATCACGGTCGAATTAACGGAAGTTGACTGTATTGCAGTTCTTATAGGCTTCACAACTAAGTACAGACACTTTGTGGCAACCTTTTTGCACGCCACCGCGTCCATAAAACAGCATTCAAACAAAATGCAGCGACCACCTGCAGTGATCAATTCCTTGAAATTTTGATGACTTCAATGTCAAGCTCCACGGAGACGTACGCAACACTGGCTTGTCTCACTTGCATAGCTACATAAATAATGAACACAAATACCGTATTTACTCGCATAATGATGGCATTCGCGTAATGATCGCACCCTGAACTTGTCGCAGGGATATGTCGTGTGCCAAGTCTAGCTAATGATGATTGCGCTGACCATCTGTCGAATGCTACGCAAACGACTCTTATATAGACATACCAAGTGGTCTGCACGCACCCAGCATCTTTAAGCAGATGCCCCATTTCATTCCTTTTATCACTTTCCGCACTTCCATGAAAAAAAAAAAGCAGCTACAACCAAACTTGCCTCAGCTTTATTATTTGTAGGCTTCATAATGGTTTTGGTCAACAACAAGAACATAAAGGGCGCCTTTCGATTCTTCTCGTCTGCACTCGTGGGCAATGCAACAAATCGCGAGAGGCAACGATAGTGGCCACATTTACACTGATATGTTAGAAGTGTGCCCTATTCATACGCCTTGTAACGCAGCTAAGATATTCGCCCACCCTTAGCGGAAAAGTGCCGTATTAGGATAGCAGTGAAGACAAATGTCGCAATTTCTGCAGCATACCCGCCATGTGTTTCTATGTCACTGGCAGCTAAGCGCGCCCATCTCTGTTTCTCTCCCCTCAAAGTGGACATGGCTACATTAGTGTCGCAAACTTGCCGATATTAACAATATTATTCATTACTGATACGGAAGAAACTGTTTCAATGTGCGTAATGTACTCACGAGAAGAAAAATAATCGCGTTCGGAGCGTTCAGCTTGAAAAAAGTGCGATCATTAGGCGAGTAAATACGGTATACGCAAATAGTATAAACACACTAAGCAAACCTCGTACAACTGCAATTAGGGACATTGCTGACGTTCGTGCAGCACAGGTGTGATAGATGTAGCATAACAAAATACGCCTGTTTGATTTTCAGGAATACAGTCAGAAGCCTCCACGTGTTTTCGGAAGTGTCCATCTCCTTTATCCATGTATTACATGCAGCCCTGTCTATATGTCCAAGACTCGTGCACGGTAAAAGAACACCACTTGGCCACATGGGCAGGTAAGAGGAAGGAAGTAAGAGCTTACCTGGTCAAACCAGTAGAAAAGAGGCGGTGGGTAGCCCTCGGCAGAACACTTCAGGCTGCCTGGAGACCCCTCAACAAGCTCACTAGAGTCTGGCACCGTCGGTGAAATTTTTGGTTGTGCTGAAAGTGAATCACCATCCCCATCAGCCCATCTCGTGTGCACTGTACACTGCAGGGAGGAGGCATCTCTCACAATTACTATTTACCACTGCCTTGCATCAACAAGTGTCCCACTCCTGCAAATTTTGAACTCTCATCGCACCCCGCAATCCCCTGCTGCCCTCAACTGCGTTTTGCTTCTCTCGACACCCATTTTACTACACTAGGCCACACCTGTTATCTGCTCCCCTTCCTCTTAATCTCAGCAAGATTGTCAACTCGCACACATTTCCTCTCTTATCCATTCTACAGTCTTCCTCTTAATGTTACAGAAAGCCCTATCCATCTACATCCCTTGTTGGGCAGCCCTTAGCATCTGAAATTTGTTACTCTCAAAATTCTTGCCCTATAGGTAGGGACATGTAAAATGAACCGATTATATACTTTTGTCTTTAACAATGTTATGCACGAGAAAAAAACGCAAGAAAAGATGTACTAATAGAAGAAGTACGATCCCAAGTGACTAAAAAAGTTGACGGACTCAACTGTAGTTGGCATCTACGTAATGCGAATCCTTGTGCACGAGACGTGCATCGAACGGGGGAGGAGGGGAATGACGGCTTGAGGTACATTTTGTTTTCCTGTTGCATATTGTTTTAGCACGGGGACCGAAACGAAGCGAAATATGACACTAGCATCAGGCTGCCTGCACAGCGGCGCGTTCGCATTATCGCCCACTAAAAGCGTGCAGCATGCTACCAGCGGCACTACGCCCCACACGCTGTAAAACAGATACGTGAAGGTGCTTATCATACTACATTTGGTGGCGACAGCTGTGAATGCAATGGCCCTACCCGGGAGGAGAGTTGCTGCTACCAGAATAAGAAACTGAGTGTGCGCCGGCCTTTTCACGTAAGATGGGCGGGTGAGTGTTGCGCAAAAGCCGATGCAGCGGGCAGCTACTGTTCTCAATAGTGTGCGCCTTGCGAATTTGCTTGTTAACATGGCATCTTGTGGCCAGAAAACGTATAATGCAATCGCAGTTTGCCGACTGATTGAAAATTGGTGCCGAAAGGTCGTGTTTTCCAGGAACGTATGAACTGGCAAAAAGTAAGCGTAACTCAATAGGGTAATGTTTTTTTGTTCTCAATTGGTGGAAGATAACTGGGTATGCTTAAAGAATAAAATGTCTGCTCTAATTAACAAATATATCCCATTGATCTTGATAACAAATGACAAATCTAATCCTAGGTTTAATAATGCCCCTACGTAAGCTCAGGAATAAAAAGAAACGTCTGTACAATACCGCTAAATGCATCCATAATGCTCCTTCTTTGGATAGGTACAGGCTTTGCTTAAAAATGTACTGTTCTGCCTTAACTGCAGCTAAAAATAAATATTTCTCCGCAGATTTACCTTCTCTCTTGCACTCGCATCCGAAAACGTTTTGGCGAGTTATATCACCTGACCGCGACTAAACGTATAGCTTTACATAGTGAGACAAATACTCCCCTCTCTGACAATGAATGGTCCTCTGCTTTTAAAACGTTTTTTTTTTTCATCAATTTTCAGCCACGAGGATCATATACCTGATGTTGCTGATTATGAATGGCAATTCATGGAAAGTACTGAAATCTCGGTGGAGGGAATTGCATGTCTCATTAACAATCTCAAGTTATCTACTTCATCTAGTGTTGATAATATTAGTTCCAAGATATTAAAAAATACCATTTCTACATCCAGTAACATTCTGTACCATATATTCAAGCAGGCTTTGTCATCGGGAGAGCTGCCAAATGACTGGAAGATGGCCAAAATCATACCAATATTTAATACTGGGAATAAAAACTCCCCGCAAAATTCCATCCAATTTCAATGACCTGCATTTGCTGCAAGATGCTCGAACATATAATTGCTTCTCATATTTATAATCACCTAGAGTCCAATAGTGTTTTTTCACCATCAACATGGTTTCAGGAAAGGATTATCATGTGACACACAGTTACTCGAATTAACGACTGACCTGCACCTTTACATGAACAATAACGAGCAGACCGATTGCATTTTCCTTGACTTTTCCAAAGCATTTGATCGTATAGCCCATTATGGCCTTATTGCAAAATTAACTGCACTTCGAATTGATTCCTTCACTTTATAACATGGCTGCGTAATTTTCTTTCGGATCGTCAACAGTTCACAGTAGTTAACAATATTGTTTCCTCTCCCTCTTACGTTACTTACAGTGTGACTCAGGGCAGCATTCTGGGCCCTTTCTCTTCCTAATTTACATAACTGATTTGCCACTTAATGTTTCTTCTCGCTTACGTATTTTCGCTGACGACGGCATTATTTACAGATTAATTAACAGTACTGACGACCTGCAAACTAATTCATAATTGGTGTAACACCTGGTTAATGGCTTTAAACGTATCAAAATTTCAGGTAATTTCTTTTAGTTGTAAGCGTGACGACTCACATTTTTCATACAACGTCAATAATAAAGAATTGTTACATGCAGTATCATAAATATTTGGGTGTTCACCTAACCGAAACCCTCTCCTGGACAGATCACATTGCAGCCATCTGTGCAAAAGCTTCGAAGACATTAGGTTACCTACATCGTAATCTGGGTAATTCACCTTCCACATCCGCAAATTCGCCTATCAAACATTTGTTCGTCCACAGCTCGAGTATGCATCATCCATTTGGTCCCCACATCCTACTTACTTAATCGACATGCTTGAAACAGTCCAGAACCGAGCTGACCGTTTCATCTCACGTAATTATAGCCACCACTCCAGCGTAATGCAAATCAAACTCGATCATGCCCTCCAGCCTTTGGTTCTTCGCCGTAATATCGCTCTGTTATTCTTGTTTCACAAACATGTTTATAATGCCACACGATCTACACTGCATATCCAGATCGCCTCAAACATGTCTCGCCGAATAAATAACAACTTAAGTTTTGCACGTATGTACGGTACCCCCCCGACACATGCTTTTAACTTTTCCGCACTCCCTACAGCCATTCGCTTGTGGAACAATCTACCTGATCACATTGCTTCCGAGTCCGATCAAGAAAAATTGTCATCTCCTACACGAGCATTTTTTCATAATAGCAATTACACATCCCTTTTATCTTGTTTCTTGCACTTGGCAATGTGCTTCGAACTTCTTGCGATTTGTATTGATGCATTGCTATCTCGCTCTTATGAATTGTTATATTATGCCGAGCCATGTGTTCACTTGTATGCCCTGTATATATTTTTGCTTTTCTGCGTATTTTTCCTGAAATATCCCTTGAAGCATTGTACTCCTTGATCTGCTCATTTTTCCTGTATTTTACTTTCTAGTATTAATGCCTTACATTAAATTTTACTCGTGTTCTTTCCTTGAAGTGTACCTTTGTGGCATTTTATTCAGTTTTTCCTGTTTCATGGTTTGATCTTTGTAGTAATGTTAATGAGCCCTGCATTGAGGCATATCTCTTGTACTGGACTTCAGAAGGCTGCTAACTTTTTTTTTTTAATTTTATGCCTTGATTTTGTAACCACCCTTACCATAGGGCCTGTAAGGTATTTTAAATTAATAAATGTTGGCACCGGGAAATCGTGCATAGCGGATGCATCAATGAGGTTCTACAGTGGTAAAGTAGTAACTGTTCCGTCACTTCATCAGCACATCATCAGCACATTTAGCAGTCATCAAAAAGTCTCACTGGCATAACATGTGGCTTGAGCAACACAGGGTTGAATTTCCAAGTGAACCACCTTACTCAAATGTTCAGCCCTCTCCAACCATGGCTGCAGTGGGTTCAATGCCTTGCTATGTTGCTCTAGTACTGCAGAAAGCCTAGAGTAGCAACAGACAACATGTTTAATTCCTGCACAGAATCTTTAAAATATCTGTTGATGTGCTATGTACTTCAGATTGCATCCTTGCCTAAGTTTCTAAAACATACTCAAGCTTTCTCTAACACACAATTTCCAAGTATATAATGTAACACGTAGGTGTTCCATGCTACTGTGTGTCCAGTGAACCAGTGATTACACGTGCAGAGGGGCTTGCTTGACTAAGTTTGAAAGAATGCGACATTATTTGTTTCAGCAGTACACATAATGAAAAGCACACACTACGAGCTACACCAGGCAATAATGACTACTGAATCCTAGCCTTGGAAGTGGCACTTCTGAAACAAGGTGAAACCATACTATAGTATCGCGCAGTCCAATGAGCTCAGGATATTGCAGTGCTGAAAAACTAGCATTATCACAGCACAATTGAGAGTGATGTGGTCACTTACTGTAGACATCCACAGTGATGTTGCGCTTCTGGAACTTTCCCGTGACAGAGACCATGGCCGATACCACATAGGTTCCACGATCAATGTCCTGTGCAGTCTGCACAGAGATGCCGTCCTCCTTGCCCTCATAGCGTTGGGGGTCCAGCTCTTCGCGGTCCTTTAGCCAGCTAACCAAGGGCACAGGGTTGCCTCGTACGCGACACCGAACCTTGCCTGGCTGGCCCAGAATCAGATGCTGGCTCTGGGGGCAGTCCTCCCAGGTGATGTCATCTGTACCAAGAGAAGGGACCAACGCTGGAGGAAATTCTGCATAATGGTGGTGAGGGTATAGTGCAAGGTACAACATCGCAGGAAGTGCTTGCGTGACAAGGCAGGGTTTCACGGTAACACGGAGAGACTTGAAGTGATTGACAGCAGTTCGATGACAAAGACAGGTAGGTCCTCTTGTCGAAATGTTGGGTTCAGCAACATCACTTGTTCAACCATTGTGTGACAAGTGTGTTACAAGCAAATGCAAGAAGTGGTGGTTCAATACACAAAGCTTTCTACAATACTACTGTGCAAGGAATCTGGCACTATAGTCAAACACAACTCAAGTCTGCAATGAAGCCCCGCCCATGTCCTCATAACCACCAGCCACTGTTCCTCCCGAGACTGCAAATAGTTTGTACTTCAAACTTTCCCTGTTACCTAAATAGGGCGGTAACCAAAAAAATAAAATTATAAGCGTGTAACTTTGTACGTTTTCCCTCACCTGTTATAGTGGAATGGTGAAAGCCTAATTCTCTATTGAACTGATATAAAACGCTTCCTTTGCTGCAACTATTTATTGTCAAGTTTTACTTCAGTTGACAGTGAAGTTTCATGAGTAAGATGGGGTAAGCACTGAAATAAACAGTACCACGGACTTTTGAAGAGTGAAATGCTCACACTCCATACACTTTGTCCATGTCTGTTGCACACCTCATCGCTTCCACCGATGAAAAATACTCTTCAAGAACAGCAGACGCTCCACAGGTATCAAGTAAGACACCATTTTGAAACGGTTGCGATTCTGTGATTGGTTGGCAGAGCAACAACCCCACGCGGTCCATGTGCCTTGGTTGCCAACTGCTGTCTTTTTTTTTTCCAGTTGTATCCTAGTATACAATCTATGAAGGTTTCCTGAAAGGCGCCGAGTCATCATGAAGATGCCAGGATACAAGTGTTTTTGCCTTATCTTGATTGTGGCTTGGTTGAAAACGTGGTCACAGCTTTCTGAATAACGCTTTAGTGGAATAAAATCTTTAGAACAAGTTTTAGCACTCCTGAGATACATCTTGTGGTAGCGATCACTCGCACATAGTACAAGAAAATGAAGAAACAAAAATATTATCAAAATGGACTTGCAGCAGATGTATACCGTATTTATTCAAATTTAGGCCTAAAGTTTTTTTTTCATAGAAGCATATACCACACTGTTGGGTCAGCTTAGGTTCGAGGATTTAAAAAAATAAAAATAAAAACATGCCAGTTTGTAATTGAAAATGATAAATATGGCACATAGCTAGCGCTATCTAGAAAAGTCAGTATTACAGCCGCTACTAGCTGTGCCAGTAGCCAACTGAAGTACACGAGCGACGTGGCTATTTTAACCTGAGTCATATAGGCACGTGGCATGGCCCTATAGCGTTACGTTATCGTAATGGCACCAAACAGGCGATGTCACTAGAGTGCCGCTTTCAAACGAAAAGTTGTGCCAGCCGTAGAGACATCGCCAAACGTTCAAGCCGCACAAGAATTCAGCATCGATGAGACGCTTTTTTCGTGTGCCACAATGAGGAGATCACAGCGATAAGGAAGGTAAGCGCGCTATAACAGAGAGGAGCTGCTCACCGAGATCGCGCCTCAATTAGATGCATGCGAGCTGTGCTGCAGTGTATGCGCATGCATCGGCGCGCATCCGCAAGCGTGCGTGCGGTCTGGGCTATAGCAACGATAACACAGAGTGAGCTCGGTATGTTCATATTAAATAAATGTTTTTATTTTGTGAGCGCTGTCCTCACTTTCTTGTTCGGCCTACATTCGAGGCAAGTTTTTGTTATTTTTTCTTGCTTCAGACATTCGGGGATCGACTTAGAATTGGGGCCGGCCTAGATAGAGTAAATACGGTACTTTATTAACTTTCCTTCAGCCTCAGTGACCTTCTCGTTAAGGTAAGCTAACTAAAACGGTACCCACAGCTTGAGCGCTTATGTTTTAAAGAGTGTTGGTGCATAATGATAGAGAGAAAAAAAACAGCATTTCATAAGCTGCAATAGTCTTAAAGAATGTACCCTTTTCAACAAAACTTACCAGGTGCAAGTTCAATGTGTCCTGGCTCTCCATCAAAAACACCAATAAGAAGTCATTTACCACTTGCTGGCATTTCCATGCATCCAACAGCATTGTAGAGCCACTCTTTCTGCTAGGTAATTAAAAGGAACTCCATGGGTTCACTACAGAAAGCACTTCTTCCCTTCTTTTTTGCTTTCTACGCACTTGCTACTCTCAATCTGGCAGCGACACTCAATGCAAAACATAATACTGGCCAGAATTCATCGTTTAGCAATTGACCTGCGGGAGGCTTTGAAATGCAAAACAGTATTGCAATTTATTTACACCTACAATCACAAAAAAAGGGTGTAGGGTGAAAAATAAGGATAAGCAAGATGAGAAGTATAATACACACCCATAGGGTTCAGCAAGTAACCACGGTGAAAATTCGGACAACTTGCAGGGCTCAGTCTATTGAAAATTCAGTGTCGAAAAAGTGCCAATGACATGAAATTGACAGGCTCTTGTAATATATTCCATTTCCAGGCTGTACACATAAAGCATGGCTAACCCCTGCGTGCTCAGCCGCTAGGCATGCAAAAGAGGCACTCACGGTAAAAGGTGATGTGAACTGTGATGGAAAGAGGGATGGTTTTCCCATAGAGGGCGCTGCACGTATAAGAGCCACTGTCCTGCGGGGAGGGGCTGTCGAAGGACAGGATGTAGCTCTCGCCTGTAGGCACCACTCGTATGCTCTCTTGGCTGGAACAAGGAGAGAGAAGAGGCACATTTTAGCAATGCAATCATACAACAACCAATGGTATGGTAAACGTGTACTGCACGCAGCAGAAGCAACAGCAGCCTCTTTGAAAGGGCACCTTCCGCAGGTCTGGCCACTTCGAGCTCACAAGCGCAGTGCATACAATGTGCACTACTATTGGCGGCAAGGATTTACGGAGTTGCCATCTGTCGGAAGCGTCTTGCTTGTGTAGTATGAGGGATAATGCGACGCGCTCCTCATAGGTTTGGCTGTCGGCACTCAATAAGAACACCATGCGGGAGCCCTCCTGGACATTTCTGCAAGTACTCTCAAAACGACAGAAGTGCTTTACTGTCAAAATAATAATCTTGGGCAAACAGAAAGCACATAATGGTGTACAGATGCTATCTTTACGGAATACGTACAGTGAACGCCCACTGCACGCGGTCGCCGCGATGGAGTCCCCCGAACCCTTGCGTGAAAAGTAGGCAATCACCGAGTGCAAACTATGTGAAATATGCTTTTATATGTAGTGGGCTGTCTGTATAAACAAATTGAGAATAACAGAATGAAGCCTCAATGCAGTGATAGCAGCGACCGATTGCGCCTCTGCGTGCATGTCTTCGCACAATGTTCCGCTTTTGCTGCGAGCGCGTTTTCAACCGTGCCGTGAGCTTTAGGTCGCAGCATATGAGCATTTGACAGTACATAAGCAACCACTGTTGCGTGGACGCTATCAGAGCTGTTCAAAAATAATTTCGTTGTAACTTCAACGTCTACGGCAACTTGTGATGCGCCATCGTGACGATTCAACCTTTTTTTCTTCATTTCTTCTAGATTATTGGCCGTGTCATTGTTATTTCTCATATTACATCGCACTGTATGTTTATCGGTCTTCTCAGTGAGCAATTTCCCGCTAATTTTTCTTAATCCAGTACAGTCATTGTTTGGTGCTAACAAACGTGAGCATATGCCATGCTTTTTTGTTTTAATTGTGCTTCTTACTGTTCGCTTTCCATTCTACTGAACTTGCCAGCACCAAGCATCATCAAGTTCATAGATCAAAGATGCATGACATTAGCTGGGCAGCGCGCACGGGCAAGGGCCTCAGTGCACACTTCCTGCTACAGATTGAACATCTCAGCCCCAACGCCGTAGCAGAAATCTTCCTTGCGGAAGTGCTTGCTGCACACCTGAGTTGTAGCCTATGACTGCTTGCCGCTTCTAAGCTTTGCCTACCATGTTGCATGCCTTCAAAGGTGGCCAATATCTATTATAGTGCTTTCAAGTGTTGTCAAGTGTACACCTGAAGCGGGAAAACCTCCCCACTTAATCAGAACCTTTGCACAGGTGGGACTTCAAACTTTCATTTTCAGCTTGCCTTGGCGCTTCTGAAGCGGCCTCTGTGTCCATGTCATCCCCAATTTCCCGTCACGCCGAAGGCAGCGCCAGCCTTTCCAGTGGTGGAGCTCGCCCCCAATATCGAACACGCCTGCCAAGTACGTGCCATGCAAAGAGCTTACATGTCAAAATTAAACGCCCTACGTCCTCGCGGGCACCATGCTCCCAGTCGGATAGTCGACGTCAATCACGCAAGTGCCCCTACATACAGTTGACCAAAAAAGTTTACAGACCACAGGATCTCAGCAAATGCTAAATATACGAGCAGCCTTTCAAAGCTGCCAGTAAAACCGCACATCACAATGTTGTTCGCATATATCAGTAAACACTGGAAATGGGAATACCATGCTGCGTTTGGAGGTGGCGGAGATATTCAGCTTTTTTTTGTCAGACCTCTTGCTCCCTAAAATTTTTTGGCCGACTGTACATAGCCGGGCTGTGACATCACTGATAGTGACACAACTCCGAGAATTATTCACGGCAACATCAGTTATTTTTTTAATCTGTTTCTTGAATAGACAAATTTATAAAATAATAAAACATACAAACCAAATGTCTGCGTGCTTTCTCTTTACTTCGGACCATAGCAAAATATGTACTTCTGCTGCATCTTCCACATCGGGCAGTCACTTGCACAGAGAGCGAATTTTCTGCCTACATCCAGCGCCGCGATCATGCTCTTCGATTCTTTCGCACCTGCTTCAGTGCTTATGATTGTGGCACTGAGTTGTACCGCTAATCAGGTGTACTCGTGCCGAGCGCACAAAATCGGCCGCTGCGCGAAAGGAGACAAACGCAACAGCTAACGCGCGAGACCATCACCAGAAGTGCACCACTCAGCAAGAGAGAGAGAGAGAAGGCGGGGCCCATGACGTATTCGTCACGCGATCCTCCGGCTCTGGTATGGGAGAACGGAGGGAAGGAATTTCTGTTGTGGATGCTAGACGGGACAAGTGGAGAGAGTGTACAAGGCGGTGATGCTCGCCTACTGAAATATAAAGTTTTAGAATAGTTTTAGAAAGAAATAGCATTGAAGCCACTGCGCATGCACGAGACGCAAACTGCGTTTGGGTTTTGTGTTGGGCACGCTATTTCACTGATTTAGCGAAAGCCCCAAATGCTGCCCCAAAAGGCTTCCGTAAACTAACATGGCGGCACCCATCAAAGTGACGGCTCTAACGTAGCACCAAACTGGGTTTGATACGTGGTACCGCTGAAGTTCGCAAGTTAGGAGAAGTGACTGCAGCTATCGCTTTCTCTCAACTAGTGTGTGTTATGAAGATTGATTCATTAGACGCTGCTGATTCCAAATTCAATTGTGGATGTTATGGCTCGTAGGCCTAACACGGCTAAGCTTGGCTGGTGAAGGCACGTAAAGTTGGTTACTCAAAACTAAGCGTCACTAATTTTTTGCAGCTTACAGAATAACCTAATTGTAATTAAACGTGAATACACGAAAGTCAATATTACTATTCTTATCATAAAATAGCATATTTTATTTAATTATTTCTAATAGCTTTTCTTTGATGCCATAGTGGCGCTGGCAGTGCAAGATGCTATGCGCAAACACAAAGCCCTATTCTAAAGCTCTTCACTCCTGCGTGCCCCAACGCTAACACCCGCAAAGCTCTTTGGGGCCCCAAACTATTAGGGCCCCTATTCCAAAACTCTACTGTCTAGCGTCGACAATTGTTCTGGAATTTCATTACTGACCAATAAAAGTCATTTGTCTTCTTACTAAAGCTATTCCACATTTTAGCAGCATGCTCATAGTACACCAAAAAGGCAGGAGGAATATAAACTAGCATTTAATTGCAAGGTACAGACATGACTCTGTTAATGATGAAGCTCTCGTCTGTCAAGAGAGTGCATGTTTGTTACTAGGCGCTTATAATGTCTGTCCATCCCTTGTTGTAGCCAGTAGTGTGCGAGTGTGGTACAATCTTAGGACACCTTGGAGTTCAGTGCAGCAAAAATATAGTACATAAAAACTTCAGGATGTTTTCAAACTGCCTATCTGGCTGCATGGAAGGGGTAAAATGACTGCACGAGGTGCAGTAAGCAGAATAAACTCTGAACAAGGACATATTTGTTACAAATGAGACACTTATTTGCAGCAGAAATTTATTTCAGCAAATACCAACTAAACCAAGAAGCAGTATTGTGAACAAGGAATTCACCAATAATTAAACTTAAGTGCATTATTGTACTGCCAGTTTGAATAACTTGTCGATGTTGCTCCATCCTGAGCACATTCAGCGCGTGATAAGTGTACTCTAGCAGCTGTAGTGGTTCCAATGTGTCAGGATGCAGAGAGTGATGGCACATATGATATCGCCCCCCCCCGCACCTCCCCCTCCTTTTTTTTTTTTTTTTTTTTTTTGTGGCAGCGAAGGTGCGGCTGTGTGGGCAGCTGCTACACCGCTCAAAGTTTGCTTTCACGCAACACTAAAAACGGGCTGCAAACTTCACAACGACTGCAGATGAGCACGGAGAAAAAGAACCCATCAGGCACTTGACCTCACGCCACGCAAGATGGCCGTTGATGAATACCGGGGCACAGGGTTTGCGAAGTGCGCGCGCACTCTCACCCGGCAGAGCTAAAGCCCCTCAATTCAGGGGCTTTAGGCAGAGCAAGCCGTGCCGAGAGAGAATGAGAGAGAGAGAGAGAGAGAGAGAGAGAGAGAGAGAGAGAGAGGCCAATCCGTGCCAGCGGCGAGTGACGCCTGCGCGAGATGAGCTCGGGGGAAAAACCCATCGTCCGAAACGGAGCCCGCGCGCGAGCGCATCAGACCCTTCTACAGCAGGTCACACACACACGCACAGTCGAACAGAGTTTGGGGAATGCGCAAGCAGTGAGGCTTCCGCGATGTCGACAAGCGGTGCGCACCAACGCGAATGGGTCGAAAGAAAAGCACGCAAATAGACCGAGGCCAGATGACGCGACTCTCACGGGAGCAGGCGTGCAGAGAATGGAAGTAAGACAAGCCGGCGATAAGGGCGCCTCCCAGCCATACCCGGCAAATGCAGTAGGGAAGTCGAATAAAGCAATACATAAACGGGAACGAAGCGAGGGGAGTTCAGCGGGGCGCCTATTCCGGTCCCGCGTCCGGAATAGGTGCTCGTCGAGCGACTTTCACGACCCCGCGCGTCGTCCCCCGGTGCGACCCTGAACCGAATGACGCGCGCACTTCTCGCACGCCAACCGACCTCGACGACCCACATTTCCCGAAATAAACAAAACAGACGCTGCGGCCAGGGAGATGACTAATCGCGAGCCGGGAGCACACAAGCGTCGCTTGTACGGCACCAGGCCAGCGCTTCACGACAACGTCGGTCACCGACGAATAACGCAGGTGGTTTGGAGGGCAAAATAATACGCGACGAAAGGCAAACCAGCGTGCACTTTCTAAAACGCTTGGAACGCCAAGGACGCCACGTCGCCGTTTAACTGCTCAATCTCAAGTTCGATTCGAGCTTTCCAAGAAGCAAGCGACACAATCCGAACGGTAAGGAATGTTGCACTACTAGATGCGGAACACCGGCCCCATGTGCACCAACAGAGAACCCTGCCAGCGGCGAGTTCCGTGCGCTTCCCGCGAGAAGAGGGTCGCTGCGTTCACCGCGGCGCTTATCGGCCAGCCTTCCTTCCGTACCACCGGCAGCGCACAACACGCCACTCGACCTGCGCGCGCGACTAGTAGTTCCGCATTCGGTCGACCCGTGCAAACGTCGCCTGTTTCGGCCGACCCGTCCGCAAATCGTCCCCGAGACCCGCGGCCGGAAGCGACAAGCGGTGTGGAACGGTCGCAAGCCTCGCGCGTTTCGAATAAGCAAGGCAGCCTTGCGCGGATATCGACACCTTGTCGCCATCCAATACTGGAGGGTGCTCTTGTGGCTCAAGGGAACCCCACTCACTCCAGTCTAAAGAAGCTGGCTCGAGGAAACTTGCTGAAAGCCAGACCATGCGCGTGTTCTGGTTCTCCGTACACGTTCGTTCGCCCATTCTTCTATACGAACGAGCGCACTAACATTCGCAGTACACTGCAGAAACGTGAGAATGCTAGGGCTTCAAACTACATTCATAACTGGGGTCTAACACAACGCTGAGACGCAGCCGCCGGGAACCACCACTCGTGTTTAGCAGAGCTACACTATGGCTACACTCGGAGGGCAAACGGAACAACACGAAGTTTCCATGCAGGGCCGATGGTAAGTGTCACCAACAAACGTGCTGGTGTGCAATGTGCCGTGCAGATCTCGTTTTGCACAGTTGTTGCCTTACAAACGTGTCGCGTAGCTTAGATGCAAAACAGAAGCAAGTTAACTTCGTATTTCCTTTTCTTCTGCTTGCTTCATTTTTCCCCCTTTCTGCCCACTTTAGAGCCGTGAGGGCGTCGCCGCCGGTCATGAAGTGGCGTCGTCAGCGGTTTTTTTTTTCTCCCAGACGAGGTTTTGTAACCGCAACAGCAGCTTGACTGGCTGAAACCAGACGACGTAGAAAAACAATGGACAAGAAAGGAGAGAACCTTTATATGTAACTTATAAGGGTTCTCTGTCGGTGCAGAGAACCTTCTATACATACAGAAAGGTGAATATATATATATGGACGTAGGATGCATGCCACAAGGTTTTGCACAGGAATCGCGAACGTCGCGCATAGCAACAATGAAAGCCTTATCTTCCGATTAAGTTAGGTGAGTACAGTTCACTGCAATTCTAGTGTACCATAGATCGGGGGACGACGACGGGTAGGTCAAGCACGCAAGCAAGCCACGATCGCGATGACCGCGGAATACAGCACTGTCAACGCCCTGCACACACGAGCGCGGACGCCCGGTTTCTATCCTCACGTCAGCTTGCTTTTATCACGCGCGGAAACTCGCACGTGAAACGTCCTCGCCAGCGCTGCTAAAAACGAGAAACACACGGGCGATTAAAATGACGCGAAGCTGACAGGCACAGCTGCACATGCTGTCGTTGATCGCGCAATCGCAGTAACACGATAGAGCACGACGCCTAACCTTGCGCGAGCATAACAATGCACGCCGGCTTCCTTGCGTCACTATTGCGACATGCGTTAAAAAAAAACTGTTTTCCCCACCTAACCTCTTCCCGAACAACGCTTCACACAGTGCTTACAACCAACCAGCTGAATTCGTTTTGAAAAATGCCTTTGTGCCTCGCAACTGCATCGCACTCCCGCCCATCCATTGTTCGCACCTGCGAGGTTTCCATTAGTGGCAATCCAAAGTAAGGAAGTAGGTACAAAAAAGAATCACGAGCAACAAAACGGCTTGGAGTTTCCCGTCATACTACCCGCGGCGCGCATTCTTCGCACCTCTGCGAACGCCGAGAGAAGCAAGTGTGACACGAGCCCGCGTGTAAAAAACGAAGGCTCGCAGGCAGCGGCAGAATCGCTCCGCTGTTTGCAACCGCAAGACGGCCACGCCAAGCGAGGCATTAATACGACGGCGCCCGGTTTCGAAACCCCTTTCTTTACAATTCCCTGCGCTGTCAGCGTGTTACACAAGGGTCCCGATGACGGCTCGCGTCAGGCATGCCGCATTGGTCCGTCATCAGCGGACGCGCACACACGCCCAGGCAAAAAGATGAAAGCCTACTTTAAGAACACGAGTTTACGTGAGGGTTAAAAAATAAGCCCGAGCGATTAGCGCGCTGGCGATCAGTGCTCGTTCGCTTGACAGATACACACCTGGCGAGAAGGGAACGCCAAAAGCGCAACATTTTAGATCGAGGAAGCGCATCATTACGTCTTCCCCGCTGCTGCGGCGGCAGTTGTGATGCGAACACATGAGTGCCTTCTTCGATTCTAGCTCTTTCTTCATGTCACTTCAGTGCGATTTCCGTAATCACTATACTGAAAGCTGATTTTTAAAGTTATGACTGGCGATGGTCTAAATATACTTTACACTTTGTCTTACTTTACGCTTACACTTCGTCCCTATCGCAGATCGCTTTCAAAATAGGGCCCGCGCGGCCGCGTCCCGCCTTCCTCCATTACGCGCGCGAGATCGAGCCACCATCGTTGGCTTACCTCGCACATACAGCACACGACGGAAATGGGCCTGGAATGTCCATATACTTGCTATCGCAATAAAACGCCAACTGCACAGGCGGCTTTCTCCATCGCAATTGCTATATTGTCCCAGCCCCACTAAAGATGTCATACAGTCTCTGGTGCGTTCAAGGGCGGAGTATTCGTATTCTGTTAGGGACCCTTATAGTAGCTCACATTCAACTATGGGGTGACAAAGAAACACTCTGCACGCTTTAGCTTGTCTAGGTACTCTCGCCCTATATAGTACTGAGACTGTGTACACTTAAACAAGAATTCACAGACGATTACGATACTCCCTAATGCAAAATTTGAGCGCAGCGGTATACGTGTTCTCGTTTCGCGTTATATTGGCTGACGTGAACAATGTCTCGTGCAGCACGTTACAAACGCAGTGTAGCGCGAGTGCCTCGCAATCGGGAGATAGCGAGAGACTGCGCGTGGGCACTATTCCCAGCAACCGCCGCAGACAAGACCTCTGCTCATGCAGCGCTTTGTTTCCATACAGACAACGAGCACTACTCTGGCGCCATCTCGTAGCCATCGTCGCCGCAAAGCGCGGCACTACATTTTTCTTCTCACGCTCTCGCCATATCTTCCTCCGCTTGCCTCCTCGCGGTCTCTTCGCTATCGCCGCCTTTCCTCTCTCGCTGCGCGCTCGGCGTTCGCTTTCATCCTTCGCTGTGTTTGTTCGCTCGGTTACGAAGGCCGACGCTCACCGCAGGAACGGGCGTCAAAGAGCTGCGATCTAAATACGTACCATAATAATGATACACGCCATATCTTTTCAGTCCTAGTTACATCTCGCCTCGCATATCGATCACACATTGAGAGTCGCTTAGCCAATGAGCGCAACTAAGAGCGGTTCTTTCGTGCCAAGAACAGGCTAGGGATGGAAACCCATCTAACAGCCTCCGACTATTACTGACCTTTTCATGCTTAAAAGAGTAGTGAACCACCCCTCCCCCTCTCGGGTTTGGTGAAGAAACGCAGTCCGCGGATAGCATGCGCTGCTGCGAACATCTTAGCAAAGTTTTGCATTCGTGCGCGGTGCGTGGAGCTCGCACGCGGAGCGCGCAGCCACCTTTCACCAAAAGCTCTCTTTTCAACAGAGGCCTGCTCCTCACTGTTTTCTGGACGCTTTATTTCGTAATGTACGGGATTCCCATACGCGGCTGCTATTGGCCAGTAACTGACATCCATCAAGAAAGATGTTTGGATCAGTGCGCTTTTTCCTACACTTGCTGAGCATATTCATTGGCGCAGTTTAATAACAGGCGGAAGTAAGCGAAAATCTGCTTTCGAATTTCGACGTACGCACTTTCAGAAGGCGCTATCGCCTGCTCACGCTCGGCCGCCCAAGTAGGAATTAAACTTTGCCCACCCTGCTTTTCGGTGTCTTAGCCGCCGGGTCTCGCCAATTTCGACTAGTTTTGGACACTCAACTATAGCCTCGAACTACGTGAGACACGTAAGGCCAGACCACACGCACGCTTGCCAGTGCGCGCTCACTCCACGCCGCTCCTGGTTAGACGCCTAGGCAGATATCCTTAGACTATCCGTCGGTCCCCCCCAAGCTGGCCCGCGCCACGAAGCACAGCCGGCCAGCAGCATACGAGCGCGCACTCTGGCCCTGTCGTGGAAAAAGTAAACGCGACAGTAGCACGTAACTGCGGTCTGCTACGAATAGCGTATACGTACCGCGGCGTGCCGCGACGAGTCCACTGGCTGAGCGCACTGCTGCTCGCCGAGCACAACCGCATTTGGCTAACGTCACTTTACTGGAGATAGCGCCATCGGTACTCCAGCTGAAGGTATCCATACTTTCGGCGGAAACAACCAGCTTTTATTCTCTGATTAGCCTAGCATTTACATTAGGAGCCAAAACACTTGATCTGCGGACGCCACTCAACAAGGCTCTATTTCAGAGGTGAAGTAGGGGCAAGCGCGGGCTTCAAAAAAAAGAAAAGAGAGAGAGAGAGAGAATGCAAATTTAAGCCTCGTTGATCAGGACAAGGGACGCGCAGCGAAGTTCGGCGAAGAAGGCACCCCGCTACTCCGCAGCGCGAGAGCATGCAGCCCCGGGCTGGTTAAATCCGAATGGTCCGACCACAAAAACGGGTGAAAGAGCCGAAGAAAGCCTCTGCACACCACCGCCACTTGGGGAACAAACTGCAGCAATCTGCAGCTGTGGGGGCTAAGCTATCGCGCAACTTTTCCCGCTCGTGACTGCCGCAGACTCCGGGAGCGGCGGCGTCCGTGTGCGCATTACGGACGCAACAACAGGCAGCACAGTTGATGCTGTAATGCAGTGATTTGGGCTTGCTGGTAACACATCGTGAGGCTTATAGCGCGTGAAAAGACAAGGACAAAATGAAGACGTGACACAAATAAAGATTATTGCAAGCTAACGCCTGTGTGTGTCACGTCTTCCTTTCGTCCTTGTCTCTTCACGCGCTATAAGCCTCACAGATGATGCGCCATCAACTTCCTGCTGCAGCTAGGGGAAGCCAACGGGGGCGGAGCTCCTGCACACGTGTTACTGAAGCCACCTGAATAAAACCAATAGTAGCGACATACGTGTATCCGGCCAGCGGGAGAGGGCGGGCTAGGAGGTCCAGGGGGCGCATACGCGCATCCTTGTTGGTGGCGCGGAGTCACGTGGTTGCGATCGCACCTTTCCCGCGCAAACAAGCGCGCCAGCATCAGCGCGCTTGCGGCCGCACCTTCTGTTTTCGTCATTTTTACAACGAAACTGCATACCCCTACCCCCCAATGCATTTGTCATGTCTGTGGGCAAAAACTCAACCAGTCACGGCGGGAGGCACGTGTCGCGTGCGCCGTCGGCTTCCATGCAGCAGCACCGCCAGATAGCGCTCGTCTCCGCGCGTCCGCGGCGTTGGCCGTGTAGAGAAAAGAAGAGAACTAACCAGACAGCTCGCCTGCGCGCACAGCGTTTGCCGCAAGCGTTTTTCGGTAAAGATTATGGTTGGATAAGCTGTAGTTGCCGTGAAGCGGCAACTGTGTGGCCGGTCTATATACAGGGTTTAGCAGCTAACTTTAGCCAGAGTTTAAAAACATGCTGATGCACTCTAAGACGACACAACCAAATGCATGTTGCCGACTAATGTAAGTAGTAAGTCACCTGCCGTGGTTGCTCAGTGGCTATGGTGTCGGGCTGCTGAGCACAAGGTCGCGGGATCGAATCCCGGCCGCGGCGGCCGCATTTCGATGGGGGCGATATGCGAAAACACCTGTGTGCTTAGGTGCACGTTAAAGAACCCCAGGTGGTCTAAATTTCCGGAGTCGTCTACTACGGCGTGCCTCATAATCAGAATGTGGTTTTGGCACGTTAAACCCCATAATTTCTTTTATGTAGTAAGTCACACTATTTTTTATTCTCCTTAATTGCATAGATCAACATCATCATCAGCCTGGCTACGCCCACTGCAGAGCCAAGGCCTCTCCCATACTTCAACTACCCCGATCATGTGCTAATTCTGGCCATGTTGTCCCTGCAAACTTCTTAGCCTCATCCACCCACCTAAATGTCTGCGGCCCTCTGCTACGCTTTCCTTCTCTTGGAATCCAGTCCGTAACCCTCAATGACCATTGGCTATCTTCCCTCCTCATTACGTGTCCTGCCCATGCCCATTTCTTTTTATTGATTTCGACTGAGATGTCATTGACTCGCGTTTGTTCCCTCACCCAATCTGCTATCTTATCCCCTTAACGCTACACCCATTATTCTTCTTTCCATAGCTCCTTGCGTCGTCCTCAATTTAAGTAGAACCCTTTTTGTAAGCCTCCAGGTTTCTGCCTCATAGACGAGTACTTGTAAGGCACAGCTGTTATACACTTCTCTTGAGGGATAATGGCAAGCTGCTGTTCATGATCTCAGAATGCCTAACAAACGCAGCCCAGCCCATTCTTATTCTTCTGATTACTTCAGTCTCATTGCATAGGTAGTCAAGATTAATTAACCAACTTCTGAAGCAACGAATTTAGGCAAAATATTCCAAACGGAAAGTTGTGGAGCGGTTTGCAAAACGTCCGATTAAAGTTTCTAGCTTTCTATTAAATATACGTTTTTTTTTTCGTTCACTGCAGATGCCCGCGAAATAAAAAAAAAAAATACCCCGTGACATGCCCGCTTACGCGCCGTGATTGCAGTGCTCCCAAACGTTCAGAACAAAATCTGAATATAAAAAAATTGTTCATATAGCGAAATACTTTAACAGTGCTGGTTATCATTTAACGGTACAAAACGGAGGTAATGTTTCGGAATAATGAAACTCTTCGATAAAGGGCACCCGAGCTACGAGTTAATGGAAGGCACCGCACGCAAAGTTTCGTGAAGCCTGGTATAGAAAGAACAAAAAACGTCCAAGTGAACGTACTCGAAAGCTTAAAGTGCGTCTTCAAGTTTCCTGCGCGCTTTCACGAGGAGAAACAAAGCTTCTTGGCCTCCCCCCGCCACCTCTCTGCCCGCGAGCAGCGCATCGACCGTGACAGCACGGCGACGATGACGAAAACGCGCTTCGAGCGTGCGCACTTGAAGAGGATGAACATCAGAGAGCTGTTGTGTGTCCGATATTGTGGTGAACGCAGGCGGATTGGGCAGATTAGATACGCACCATTAACAAGCATCGGTCAAGTTCTCCGAATGCAACCACTTTGCGTCGCATTACAATTGTGGTGCGCAGGTGCGCGTCGCCCATGCTGCCGGACCGGTCAGAGACAAGCTGGCTAACCCGACCTCGTGTGCCGCGCGTGGAGATTTCGTCTACCCACTGTGTGACGCGTTTCCCGAAAGTGCAACTGGAGGCCGGCTCAGTTCGAGGTAGTTGACCCTAGTACCAAGAAAAACTGTTTTGCAGCACTGGAAGGTCGTTCAAGGTCGACAGGTCTCACCTGCTGAGCGCCTACTAGTGTTATGTCTCAACACGGCCAAGGGCATTAATTAGACGTTTAACACGAGGCAACCCCACCAATTCATCGGCACCTATCCCGAAGCCAACGCAGCGTTGACGCCGACCGTTGACGAGTCAATAAAAGACCCCTCTACCTGAAGCTGATAACCTGGACTAATTGGTGAAAAGGGCCAATGTCGTATACTACAGTAGGAACGGCTTCGATCTCGGACTACCAGGTTGCTAAATATGCGGGTGCGAAGGTACAACATCGGAGGCGGAGTTCAGCGGAATTGTGGGATGTAATGAGCGGGATATTACGACCGATTCGACGATCGTTATTAGCCGCGGTACAGCCAGACTCCCTCGCCTAGTCACCTAGGGAAGACAAAGGCATTCAAGCGGATACTTTTGGTGCAGTGAGAAGTGCTGACGTGTCCTGATGTGAACTCAGACGTTTCATATGCTTCTACAGAGCGTAGGCTTCCGTATCTGGTGCCAGCGTAAATACTGTAAAATAAACCATTTTCCTTTCTTCCTACTACCGGACGTACTCGTCAAGGGGCTTGGTGGATCCCTAGCCATAACGCTACCTCGAGCAGCAACACCAGGCGAGGAGGCAACGCCGGACGGAGGCAGCCATCGGTGAATAGAGTCCATGGAGTATTGGCCGAACATGACAACACTTGCACGGGCCCTACGATTGGATGAAAATGACACCTGTACGGGCTCAACGATTGGCTGAAAATGGCATAACCCCGATAGACTCGAGGAGCTATATAAGCCCGAGAGCCACCGGGAAGAGACTCTTCTTGTCGCGGGCCACAGCGTCCGATTTGCGGCCGGCCGTAATGATGGCGCCGTTACTGCTATTTTGCCTTTTATATTCCTGTACATAAATAAACCTTCTGGTCGCAAAGTCCACCTCAACGTCGGCCAACTCCCGCACTCAACGGCAACATGAAATAGATCACATCGCGTGAGCGGCAGGACAGGTGGCGCAGGGCTCAACCGGACAAGCACAGTTTATATTGCAGTGACCAAAGCGTGGTGGCTTTGACAAATACCGTTTCGGATCTGTGGTCACGGGATAAAGTCCGCAAAACGGACGGCGAAGGGTTCTTGCGTGCGGAATTTCAGACGTTCTTGTACATTGATTCTATGGGGTACGTGGCGGCGCCGCGAAGCCGTCCGAATTATCGGGTCTCCGGAAACTCGGCCGTTGACTGTACAATGGCAACTTCTCCCGCGGATCCGCTACGATTCCTCTCTGTTACTTGAGCTTTCGTTGCCATTCAATAAAATTACAGCTCATTTTCCCGGGTAGAAAACAAATTCCCCGAGAATTCCCGGCTTTGCCGCAACGGAAAACGGCGGCGCTTCTTCCTCGCTTACGTGCACGAGCCGCGATTGCCCGCTCACCCTCGTACGCTTCCGTTCGCACGTACAACAGAGGGCGCGCAAGCAAGGGCGACCCTAGAGTTACTGCTACCTTTGGTAGCATATACAGTACGACCCTATCGCCCTTCGACCTGACACGGAACCACACGGCGACGGCGGAAACGCGCGTAGAGCGTCCGTATAATTGCCATCGCTATAAAACATTTACTTAGATGACAACATCGTGGCAATAACCCCGTATTCATTTGTCACTGACTCATTACCTTTACTACGAAGATGTTCTGAATTTCATTGCTGGTAATAATTTGCGCGCAACGCAGCTTCGTTGCGCAAAGCTGTCAGAAGAACAGCAATGACCGTATTACCATACGGTCCTTCCATCGTCCATGCATTCCATACGAATGGACGCGTTATTTCCCACCTGCACAACAAAACATCGGGTGCCATGCAACCTAGTTCCCGTTGGACGGTACACAAACTATGTCGCCAACAATAGCTATTTTCGGGAGCGGCCCACGTATGGGGAGTGCCTAACGCTTGCTTCCCCTTTGCCGCGGGTCGGCCAGATATTGCACTATCTTCAGGCTGGCCCGCGGTGGAGGTGACACACTTGGCTTTTCATTTGAGAGCTTTGACTGTCGTCAGCATTCGCTGCCATTCCATTTTCACAGAGTGAAATGGTTGTCAATCGTTTCACTCCTTTTGGTTGGCGGTAGTTATGGGCATCTCCCGGGCCGTGAAGGCGTTTTCTCGTCGATTCGGTGCCCGCGCGATTAACTCGAGATGAGTTCAGTTGTCACCATCTATTCAACGATCACGCGCCTCGCTGTTGCTTTGTTAGTTCAACCTTCTTTGTTTAGACTGATCCAGGGACCAGGGAAGGGATTCAGTTCGTAGTCAGCTGGTCTGCATGCTTGTGGAACGAGTTGCGGCCGGAGAAAACACGAGTTGCGTTTAACTTTTCCTTTTGCTTCATTATTTCCTCGACTGACGGCTCGGCGCGACGCTGGCAGATCTTCGGAAGCATATGCCCGCGATACGGGTTAGATAAGGTGGAAAATAAAATAATGCGAAACAGCATCCATCATCAGACCCTGCAATAACCGTTAAACCCATAAGCAATATGACTGTCACCCGTTACCTCGCCTGGCTTTTTCCTAGTTGTAGAGCACTTTTCGAGCAAAATTGGCAACTGGAAAACTGGCAAGGAGTTGAGAAATTAAGCGATCTACTAAGATAGAGAGCCAATGCAACAGCCAAACAGGGAGGAAAAGCGAAAATTTTGAAAACATTTATAGATCAACATATTTAAAAAGGAAGTAGAGAAAACGCCGCCGGAAGTGGACACTAATTCCGTGTGTTTTGAATTACGCTTATACAGTTATGAATCGAGCCGCCTGACGTAGCCACTTCTTTGCTGTGCTTATGTGGGTGTTTTTCTAACCTTCCGAAGTGGGCGCAGTACGTCTGGAACCGCAGCGCCCTGCGCTCTACGCGGTTGTACGGGACTGGCGGCCACGCACCGTTACGCAACTTCCCAAATAACAACCCGAGTCTGTTTTGGCACTTTAATTGGTAGAGCAGTAAAAGAGGGATCCAAAAGAACCTGTGATTGTTCCGGAAATATATATTTCTCTGTAATTCTTCCAGAGCTAATTAAAAAAAACGCTACTATAAAGAAATTATAAAAGTCTATTTCGCAGTTTCGCTTGTTAACTTATTCTTGGCAAGGTTCTTCCTGCGCATCTTTCGAGCGCGAGTCTATTTGACGTGGTTAGTTGTTTGCCAAGTAAAGGAGAGGTGCATCTCACAGGCGTACCTGTGAGATACACGTTATTCCAATTTTCTTTTGCGGGTTTTCGCATCTTTATGGCGAATGGTGGGCCTTGTTCACAATCGTACTAGTAAATGTACCTCCACCCCCTCATTTACATAGAAAAGTTACCCAAGGTAACTTTTCTATGCAGTACCGCTAGTAAAAAAAGGTACCCCCCCCCCCCGCCGAAAAAAAACGGAACATCTATATTTGTTCCAATACGTGCGGAGCGGCAGAAAATTCGATTAAAAAAAATATAATGAGACAGAGACATGACAAGCCGCTGTTTGAAAGTATTAGCAAAGCAAAGAACGAAAAGCAAAACACACTAATACTGACTTAATTCACAAGCAGAACAACTTGGAACACAGCCCCTGTTCTACAGCACAAGCCCGTACACGCGGCTCGCGGAGTTTGGACAAGGCGGAATGAGCTCAGAAAGCGCTTACGCGTCTTCGGAAGCTATGGCGAAAGCTTCGTCCGCCCATTCCCGGCCTACGATACCCGCCGAAACAGAGGTTCGCTGAACTGCACCGGCGTCCATACTGAGGCAACGGTGGCACCCGAGGCGAGCAATGGGCGCGTGACCACGTGTTCAAACATGGCAGCGCCCACTTCTTCGTGAGGAGAAGGCTCCAGCGCCTTCTCCTCACGTGGGGGCGCCACAGCAGCGCCGAGCGTAAGCCGAGCGGCACCACGCCCGCGGCACGGTGTGAGCCGCGCGTGGTGCAATCGGATGCCGGAGGAGAGGGAGGGAGACCGCGCCACGCGCACTGCTGTTGATACACCGAGGCCGGCGCACCCAACAATTTGCACTTCATTCGGGTCAGACTTCCGGCAATGCGATCGCCGCTTCGCCACGTCTCTGCGGGCGGGAAGGAAAGCCGAAACAATGGGGAAGAAAGTCCCGACACTGCGCGGCGAAGTCGCGCGGCAGACAGCAAGGGGTCCCCGCGGTGCTCTCGGCGCACGGGGAGCGTCGTCCGTACGAAGGGCCGCGACCGAGGGGGAGGCTCGCTGGTCACACGAGGCCACTGCGGCGCATTTCGCAAGCCAGCTGCAGATCGCGCGACGCCGTCAGTCGGCCCTCGTAAGGACGCACAAAAGGCACCCGAAATCGCCCTACGTGTAACGCCCAGCAGAAGACCGGTTCCAGCAGACGACCGCAGAGCCGAGGTGAAATAGCGCGCAAGGAGCGATGCCTGCAAAGTGCAAGTGCGTTCACTCTCGTGCTGAAATATTGTGGAGCTTCGTTCAGTGAATTACCGACCTTCAGGAAAAGCTCGTGTCCATCGCTCTCATTGTGGCGCACCGTATACAAAGTGTCAGCATGGGCCGCTGTTCCACGTTTCTGGGAAAAATACAGTTTTAATACACGCGGCCGCGGATTTGACGCCAATGTGCGTGTTTGCCGGAGGAGAGGCGCGCGTAGGAGACCGTCTCCAGACTGAGCTGCAAGAAATTACGGGAGATCTATTCCAGCTGGCTGACGCTCGCAAGGGCACTGAGGAGTGAAATGGAGGATCGAGCACCGAGATTCGTGGCGTGCTCAGTATTCTCCATTTTATATTTATTTATTATTATCTTTTTTTGTAAATGAGACGTACTCACTATGCAGTTGGCTCTTTCCCAGGGGACGAACTCCCTAACATGAGCACATTATGTGAAACATGCTGCGCGGGACGGTCTCCAGCCCCTGCACTATGCCAACACAGCGGAAACGTTGCGTCACACGCCGACACGTCATGCGAGAGCCGCATTCCGGCGGGTCGAGCGAGCGAGCGCACTCTCACCCGGTGATCTCCTGTCCGTTGGGGCCGGTCCACTTGAACTCCGAGAACTCCGCCTCGCCGGCGCCCTTGGTGCAGAAGAGCACGAAGCCCGTGCCAGCGGGCTCAGTCTTGTTCTCGCCGATCGGGTTGATTACCAGGCTCGGCTGGGTCTGGCCATACGACGACGCTGCAAAAAAACGACGTACAGAAGGTCAGGTGACGACAGCACGCTGACATTCCAAAAGGACAACTAAAGAGGCGCTAACTGGACAGAGGCATTAAAAAACACGCACACACGCAGTCTGTCAGAAGACATCGCACAGACTGAGATGCTCTTGCACGAGTTTAAAATAAAATAGTGGAGTTTTAATTACCTGCTCGAACCACAATCCGATCACGAGGCGCACCCCAGTGAGGGAGTCGGGATTCATTCTGACCACCTGGGGTTCTTTGACGCGCACGATGCAAGGCATGCGTGATTTTCGCATTTCGCGCCCACCGAAATGCGGCCGCCACGGGCAGGATTTGATCTCGCAACCTCGTACACGGCAGCGCAACGCCAAAGAGACTAAGCAACAACAGCGGGTGTCGCGAGATTCGATTAAGCCACACGCACAATAGCCGTTGAGAGAAGCTCGCACTGCGCGAAAATTTGTTTACCCGATATTCTCGACGGTCTTGAAACCTTATTTACATTTTATGCGTGCAGTAATGTTAGCCTGAACTGAAGTTAGGTACTGGGACAGGCCTAAAAAGGAGGACGCCGTGCAACATGCGGGCACGTGACGGGCACCACAGAAAGAGCACCAAAGGATTTCAGGACGCAGGACACGAGAACTACGCGATTAAGCAGGCAGGCACCGCGGAAGTCCGTCTTGACCAGTCTAGTTACATTACAACCTGCGAGCACAATTTATCGCCAGCAGACGAGAAACGAGCTGTGCGGCATTCCAGTGATGCGACCTAATTTTCGATAAGTTCGAAGGTCGTTGGTGTGGACTGCATGCTGAGGCGTGTTAAAAGCCGCAGTGCTCAGGTAAGGAGGCGACACAACGCTGTGTCTTGACGGCTGCTTTCCGTCAGAGCCTTTACATGTTTTGACATGAGCACGTTCCATCCGACGTACTGCCGAATACATTGGACTTCACCGGCACCATATTTAACGTCTTCATTTCGAGCACACCGCTGCGTACTCGCCGAGCGGCGTTTAGGAACACTGTAACCATCCGGACAGCTGCCCCTTTCTCAGTCTTACTACCAAAAGCGCAGCTCCCGCCTGGCACGAAAAGATTTGCAGGCCAACGACAAGGACGTGTATTCCATTTATGGCACAGATCGGGCAACGACTGCCGAAGGCGACGCCAGACGATAATGGCAGCGCTGCGATTCCCTGGCGTTCACAACCGACCAGACACGGGCGCCGACATCTTCACGTATGCGCTCGCGGAGACTCTAGGAGAGGGCGCAGCGCGATAGCTGCACACACGTGGCAGTAATACAAGCTATGCCAAGGATGTGATCACGAGTTTCCGTCCACAGCTCCGAAAAATGTGCGAGTGCTCCAAAGGAAAGCGTTGACGAAAGAGCGGATGTGTGTACTCACGAGCATGTGATGATGGCAGCCAGCGAAATGTGATTATCTATCTGTTCACGCAAGGCTGAGAAATCACAGGGGTGCGCGTATAGTACACGAATGTAACAACGAACAGAATAAATGCCGTATTCGAGTCAGTCTTCAAGTCGAATAGTCAGTATGTATTAGTACTAATTAGAAACGTATAAATCCTGAAGTGTGCGCAAGCAAACAAAATCGGGGCAAAGGTGCAATAAATTTCGTTCGGGTGGTCACTTAGTAGATGTAAAACTAGAGAAGCTGCATAGTTCAGCATGCTGAAGGCTGTGCTCTAATATGCACCGTAGACTGCTAAGTAGAAAGCTAAGTGGACAGCGGCGATCTGAACTCACGTTCAGATTCTGAGGAAACCGACAAGAGACAGCTTCGCGAAGACAGGATTCAAATAAAAAAAAAATGATGCAGGTTACTTGGCTGTGTAAACAAGATAGCAGCTGAGCAGAAGCCTTGAAAATTCGACGGGTAGGTCGCCTCAATGGAAAACGTAATCACACCTTGTTGTGCGCTTAAGCTACGTCGCGTTTTTCATAGGTCCACACACCCAACATGCTAAAATACAGCGATAAAATGTGTTTTTCTTAGTCTTTTCTTATCGACACGAGGTGGCGTCAAGTAGCGGAAGAGAACTAGAAAGCCTACCTGCAAGTATGCGGCCTGTATGGTAAGCAACGCAGCAACAAAGAACGTCAAGCGGAAAGTGAGAGAGGATGAGATAATCTCATGGATGGCGGCAATGAAAAAGAAACCTCCCATGAGTAACCACTTAAGAGTAAAAAGACGAAATCAGGAAAGAAACTATGATAACGCAAAGGGAAGCTCATTACTTTTCGAAGCGAGATCGGGATGCCTTAGAACACGCATCTATAAAGCGAGATATGTAAGACATAGTAAAGAACTATGTCTGTTTTTGTTTCCTGATTCCTATGTTTGTTCCCGAATGCGTACTGTTGCAAATCATGATGTTAAGAACTGAAATAGCAATAATAATAATATTTGGGGTTTTACGTGCCAAAACCACTTTCTGATTATGAGGCACGCCGTAGTGGAGGACTCCGGAAATTTTGACCACCTGGGGTTCTTTAACGTGCACCTAAATCTAAGCACACGGGTGTTTTCGCATTTCGCCCCCATCAAGAACTGAAATAGCAGTACTACAAATATGGTTAATTACGTTTTTTTTTATTATTCGCCCAAACTATGTTGCTCATGCTGTTTTTATGGTTGCACATCGTGTGCTCGTTTTTCCTAGCTTGCAGTGTATCATTTTTTTTTCTCGAACTTGCCTGATAAATTCCTTGTTCAAATCCCCCTCCCCCACTTTTTTCCTTTTCTCCCTATTCTTACGCTGTTCTGATTGCTTCGCTGGAGCGCAGATTGTACAGGAGTCAGGGCCTTAGTCAGGCGCATGCTAGCACCTTTAGCCCTGATGTTTCTGGTTTTCTGTAAGCAAACTGGAGAACTTCTGAATAAAAAAAAAAGATAACAAGGAAGAATAAGCATGTGCTTGCAGCGGTAAAGCTAGGGAAACGATGGAGCATGTTTTATTAGAATGTGAAGATATTTTTCCAGCGGCCGATTTAGGAATCACTGGCCTCCTGAAGCCCTTGGGTTCAGCGAGAGCAGGAGGAAAGTAAACGTGTCCGCAATAGAGATTAGTAAGATGCGATAGGAGGATTGGTGGAAGTAGGGAAACGACAAAAACAGAGCCGTACAAAAACGAAGTTCACTACAGGGGTCAGAAACTTTGCTTATGGGAATTCATCGTGGGGTTCTTTTCTTTTCTATTTTACCACAGGTAGGACATTAGACAATAAAATAAGAGCTTGGCAGAACCCACCACCCCGCTCCGAAGGGTACGCTCATAACATCCATCCATCCATCGATGCATCTATCCAGACGGGTCCAGATGTCTTTCATTACATGGGCTGAAAGCCGTGCGCGGAGACTGTCCCCAATGGCGGCCTTAATTGAAACGCACCCATACATCGCTCACGAAGCCAAAACCAAAATCCTTCGCATTTTGCAAATAGTACTGGGTATGCGAACAATATTTGTTCCTATGTTCCAGTTAGACTTTTAATAAACGACGCTGCATAACGTGCAATTTTAGGACACAAGCTTGCCAACAAGGTGAATGATATAACGATACGAACGTCGTTACACATAATCACGATCAAACCAGCTGCTATTTGTTCGAAAAGTATTCGAGAATAGATTGGGTTCTCGTGGTATGGGATTCGGTCACAAAAGAATTGTTCTACGCGCAACCATTACAGAACTAGAACTAGAAGGGGGTACCAGAGAAACAGAAAGGACGAGCACAAAAGGAAAAGGCGTTAGATATGGACGAACGCGGGACTTTCAACTGGACACTATTGCGATTCACGTTTCCGCAAATAACCTCCGACGCGTCTTCAACTCCCCTTTTGGTTCGTCATGCACCGACTGACCCAAGAGCTTGCGCTAGTGCACTTTGCAGAAGCACGGAAACAAGCGGGAATAAGTTTCCGTGGGTGTCACCGTACAATTACGCGCACGCATTCTCACAAGCACACTGCACTGCATTCGCAAAGAAGAGAGCGCGCGAACATTAAGGGTTAAGGTGCAAACTGCCAGTTCCTTCAAATCGTCAAAATTGCGCCACCTTGACCATATTCTGAAGCACCTGTGCAAACATGGCTCGGCGATGGCACGGCGAAGGGAACCCTCCTTGAAATCCTACATACGACCAGCCCGATGAACGGACAAAAGACGAGAGGGGTGCGGACAAGCGGCTAGCTCGCTGCAGCATGCGTGTACTGAAAAACGCACTGCAAACCGTGAAACTGTCCAGGGGTCCACATGTCCAGGAACTTTGACGATTTTTGGCATCCCCTTTGAAACGCGGCGGTGACGAACGGTCACCCAGGCTGGTTGATTTAATCAGGCACGCTATACGCGCATGTGATATCGACCACTAGCGCTACCTGTCGGCCACGGGTGCAGCGCGGTCGCATCACTCAATGGAAAACGAATTCCAGAAATTGACAACAGGGCAACGCTCGTTTACACGCCAAGGTCCTTTCACTAAAGTATTCTGTAGGTCATCATCTCTTTACGTGCCAAGTTTGGCTTTAGTTAGGTCGCTTTCCTGGGTTGGACGGACACTTTTTTGTGCCACTGGAAACTCCCCAGCTATGCGTTTAGAAATGAATACCAGAGAAATGCGCCGTTATCAGCACAAAATAACTGAAATGATGTAATCATTACGCTTCACTCTTCGTACGTGTGAAGCCTGGCTTCGCTGCGCAAAGTTTGTGTGTTCAGAAAAAACACTTGTAAAACTTCACAGCAGTAAATCCACCTTATGGGGGAGCGTGCATGTGCCCTTTATGAGATGAGACGCCCCAATACACATGAAATCTGCAGCGTTCTTATGTAAAGTAACACCTGCGGAAGGTGAAACCTTATCTGGAAAACACCACGAGCTAGACAGCTTCTTTCCAGTAAGAATCGCTTTCTTCAAAATTTCGCCTCCGCCCAACTGCAACGCATTTGCACAATGCGATGAAAGCAACACACAGGATAAGGCTGTGAACGAACAAGGTGAACCGAGTTTCTCAGTAAATGAAATTAATAAAAGAATAGTCTCCACACAGGAGACAAAGAGCTGCAGTGACTACTACAGAGGTGAAAAAAAAAGTATGAGTTACTCATGTTGCAGAACATGCGCAATAATCCAGCCATCCTAAATTCCTGGGCATGACCGCAATAAAAGCGGTTGTGTACTCTTGTTTTGAGTACATGGTTGGGCTTCGGACGAACGATACCAAGATAAGCTGATTGACATCGCGCCATCAGAGTTCCACAGCGATACGGTGTCAGTTGTTTATTTACTGACGCACGTGGGACACACGAATGGGCAATCCCATTCTTGCACAAGATAAGCAACTGCAAAAGCACGCCAACACGGTCAGCGGCGACGGCTCACTGGTTATTCGGCAAAGCCCAAAGCGAGTGGGCGACATTTAATGCACAAAAAGGGCAGCAAAGCGTACTCTCCAAACCAAGGGCGTGGTTCCGCTCAACTCAATGCCCTTTGTCTTTTCGACCGCGCCATTTGCATGTGCGAAGATACGTGTAAGACGAATCGTGCGAACAAGCCCATACTGTTTACGGCGCCACCATTGCGGTGTACGTGACGTGGACTTCTTTTTTTCTTTCTGAAAACACGCAACGTCGCTGGATCTCGAAGTATTACGGCGATAAGAAGCTCTCGAGTGCGTGTATGCAAACGCTGTTCAAGGTCGTCGGCGCAAAGAGCAGAATGCGATCTTTCCTTTTTTTTTTTTTCACCTCTATATGTACGGAACAGGCGACGTCACAGGCGTCCGCAGTTATCGGATTCGGTGCTCCCGCGAGTTCAGCCCGTGCGCGTCCTTTGAGGCAGCGCTGCGCTTTGCCGCACAGCGGGCCAGCGACGCGTGGACAGCGCTTGCCGCGCAGTGCGCGTTCGCTTCCTGCGACCACGTCTATTCGCGCTGCTTCGGCTTACCTTGAAGGTGAACCGACCACAGCCTTGACTCACCAGTGTGATTCTAGCTGTTACAGGTGAACAACCACGCATCTACTTAGTGCGTGCTCGTAAACGAGACCCGCGCAACAAAGCGCTCCCTCCGACGTGCAGCTGGCGGGATGTTGCCACGCGTTCAGATCCTAACGGCCCGTCCAATGGCATTGGATCGATCCATGGCACTGGAGCGCGATCAAAGGCGGACACGCGCAGCGGCCCCCGTATAAGCCGACGGTCACTCACCCGGATTTTTTCGGGCTGTGTACTGGCTCACACTATACCGTTCATAGTCGCGCCCACACGCAGTAACCGACAGTCACGCGCTACCGTATAAACGCATAAGAGGCGAGTTCGGCGCGAGTGTGTACCCGCGAGTGAGTATACACCGACCTATGAGGCCCCGCATCGCAACTGCGCGTCCTTGGTCCTCGTAATCGCAGCCCCGAGGAGGCACAACGCAGTTATGTCCGGGCGCACGCGCAGGCCGACAACGCGACAGCAGGGCGTCGCCGACCCCTCCCCGCGACCAGAGCGACGAGGGATACGCGAGACGAGCTCCGGACACCGGTTTATTGTTTCGGGGCTCCGTAGGCGACTGCATGCGCAGGCGGCTCGCTGCGCGCGAAGGGAGACAGAGCGCGCCTCGGGGCGACAGCGGGGATTTCACGTCGCGACATCTCAGTCGGAGAGGAGGGACACTGTGCGGGCGCGACCCCGAAGGTCAAGGACGCGAGCGAGAGAAGACACGCGACCAGCGGCAGTCGCGCGTAGGACGAGGGGAGCACCTCGAAAAGAGGCCGCGAGAAATGCCCGATCCGCGCGCTGTCGCTGCATCCCCTCGGCGACAGAACGAGGCTGCACCAGCGAAGGACATCGCTCGGGCCGTTTGCGGACCATCACTAATTACTACACGCAATTAGGTGGACGCTAGGCGCACGAAGGTGCGGCACTTGAGGCGGCCGACAAATGCACGCGCACCAACAACACTCCGAAAGGAAGGCATTCAAGACGCGCGCAGTTCCGGCGTTGTATCCCTTGGATGCCACCTTCAAAACAGTCAGCACAGCAAGCATGGCGAGTTCGAACGACGGGTTCCGTCAAACCGTATTCGCGTGTACAGACTGGTCACAAGAATAAAGGAAATAAGTGTGGACGACAATACATATACATCTGGCCGAAAGAAGCAGCGCCGCGCGCCACGTGACAGATGTGGCGGTCCGGGGAAGGAAAGTGCACAACGTGGGCTCGGAACTTCTCGAAGAGCGCAGCTAAGTAGCGCCCGTGTGCCGTGGCTGCAATACACGACGGTCGAGCCAGACGGACGGAGGGGGCCCTGATTAATGGGCAGCCGACGCGCACCCCCGCTCGGCGCGTTGGCAGCGGGCGCGAGACGTTCTCTCGGGACAGGCGCGCGGCTCGTTCGTCTTCCCGACGACGCCTGGAGCGGCTTTCCGCAACACACGCCGGGCGCTAGGCGCAAGTCGGTCGCACTGCTGCGGCCGTGTCTCCTGGATGACCACCACCACTGCAGGTGACCAGCGTGTACACTCATTCACGCACATTGCGCGTCAAAAACCTCACAATCAATACAACAGATGCGCTAGGGGTCGCCTATTACGCGTTCCATCTAGACAACGGACATGATTTAGGACGCATTCCCAGCAGTGGTCTCCTGACCGTTGTATCTGCAGCCGTTGTACTTGTAATGTCGATAAGACAGGCTTAGTTGAGCGAATGTAACCGAGTTCGCAATATATTTCGTTACTTAATGCCGCCAGCATTCTGCAATTTTTCTCTACTAATGCTGCGATTGCTTTTATGCACTAAACTGAAATATCTTTTAATGTTTTGTTTGCGATAACAGCGCTAAGCGGTTTCCCTTACTGCGCCAATTCGGCCCTGAGGCATATTTGACTCCGAACTTCAATCATAGTGCGAGACCCGGTGGAAGTAAACACCTCAATTTAAGAAAATATCGTTACGCCTATTTGCCACGACGATGCGCCACAACGCTCATCAGTCGCTACGTTAGAAAAGAGGAGTGCGGGAACAGCGCGGCATCGAGTGCCGAACAATTGGGCGCTCGGCCACGTGCGATTACTGTTGCGAAAATAAGATTCTACGGAGAGCGGCGAGCTCAACAGGAGGCGTGCGCGTGCCTCCAGAAACGACGAGCTCGACACCTGCGGGCTCGACAGCCATTTTCCCACCGGTGCGAAACTTGCCAAATTCCGCGTCTCCATCTCGGTAGCCCGGCTGAAACTCGACAACCGTTACGGGCGTAAACCTCGTTTAACGAGCGTGACCCGCCTCGCAAGCAACGGGGGCAGCTGGCCAAACAGTGGCCGCGCATTATTAGCCCGCCCTGGCCAGAGCCGGCGACATAACGGGCGTCCGCTCATCTGCAGCCGAGCGCCCCAAGCGCCCGAACGGCCGCACTGCCACCGGCAGCTGGCGGGGCCCGGCGAGTGCGCGCAGAACCGACCACGCCAGTGCACGCGCCGACGGCGAGGTGCACCCGGCGCAAGGCCGCCACGCCAGGCACGCGCACTCGGCGCTGCCGTGCGTCCACTTGGCGTGTGGGTGCGCCTTTGCAACGCAGTTGTGTCCGTGGTCTTTCGTGGGCCGATCCCGGAGAAATACCGAGCCAACCCGCGGCGGAGGGGGAAGCATGCAGGCTTCAAGCACCCTAATAATAATAGTAATAACAATAACGAAATACATAAATCAAGACGCACTGTTTCAAGTCGATGGGTATATTGTAATCGTTTGTGAACACCACATGGACTCACGAGCAGGACGCGTTGCCATATACGCAAAGGACAAAATGCACGTGCACAACCACACACACACTTGACTCGCAAGAGGACAATGCCACCGACTGTGGGGATGTCTGTGCCGTACACACGAAAGACGGCATTGTGATATCCACTATGTATATATCTGCAGTCACACCAAAGAGTGATATCGACAAGTTCGAGACCATGCAATTTGCGTGGGTTAGCCGTGATATCACTACCCATGTGATCATTGTTGGAGGCTTCAGTGTGGACATTTCAAAACCAGACAAGAAATCGGTCACTGAATCTGTGCTAGGAGAGTGGTCTGAAGTTCCCCACCAATCCAAGTCACTCTACAACGGTCGTGTATAGATTTAACTTTGACCAAGAATATGTCTAAGGTTGTCACCAAATCAATCTGTTTACAGGGTGTCTACCCAGTTGACATTTCCAAATTCCCTGAGTTTTCCAGGTTTTCCCTGAGTCCCTTTGCAATATTTCCCGAGTGACACAGAACTTTCTTTTATGTCAAGACGGGCTCCGTACATCATGTCGCCCAATGATGTCACTCTCTAGTAAGCATGTTAAAAAAAAAAAAAACTTAATCCAGTTTGAATAGTAAGGGTGTTCATTTTATTCAAAAAGAAAACAGAAGGGAGGGGTTAGTAAAATGCACAGCGAATAAAATATCTTCGAAGGAAAATAGTAAAACCCATTGCAAACTGAGTTGAACATTCTCAAATGCGAATAAAAAAAAAGATGCATACAGAATATTTTCGACTATGAGCTATTTCTATCGATTGATAGCAAGCTAACTGGTATGCAGCCCGAACTTCATCACAAGTCAGATTCTCTCGCAACAGCTGGTAAGTCAACCTCAACTGTCCTGACATACTCAGCCCAAGCACAAGGCCTCAGTGTTGCGTTTCGCTGCTTTAAAGCGTTTTTTTTTTTTTTTTACTTGAGTGACGGACACCTGCATCTCCGTGTCCGCCAACACTATGCATGCTTTTAGAGTGCAAGCTCCCTCAAAAGAGCGGCAGCGTGCTTCCTTCCCCGTTAATTTCTCAATGCCTAGGTCCTTTGTCTTCTTGTTTTCTTTAGGCTGCGTATTCGCCACACGTACTATTTGAAGCATCCTCTTGAACAATTGTGCAGTCAGCGTCCGATTTTTCGGACTCCCTAGGGGCCGAGAAAACGTCCAAAAAAAAAAAAAAATGAATGCATGTCTTTCACAGCCCTTAAGGGTTCAAATGCCACAGGCACGCCCGAAAAAGTTCTGAAAGCCTGCCAGTACACTAATTAGGCATATAGGTGCTCGTACTGTGACAGAAGATGGCGGGTGTACGCGTGTATAATTAAGGAATATATGTCATACTGTGTCCCGTGCCAGCTGCCCCTTCACACACTTGTTATGCTTCACAGCATAACACTCTGTAATGCGGTGAAGCTGACTTTCGGGAACCGGCATTATGCAACGCGCCGTGCTTTCCGAACTTCGAAGCCAGTCGCGATGACCACAAAGGCGGTGTCGATGCCATTGCTGATAGCGGCGAATTCTTTCAATGAAAAACACGGTACAGAACGTCAAGAAGCTTAAGCTAGGCCTAGCATAGCTGCGGTGGTTGCTACGGCTGCCAGCGGATCTGCGTGCAAGTGTGCCGGTTCGAGGCGGCGAGGTTATCAAAATGGCGGAGGTTGTGGCTTTTATTAATGCCGTTTCGGACCTGCGGTCAAGGCAGAAAGCCCGGGAAATTTGACGGCGAAGGGTTCTTGCGCCCGAAATTTCAGCGTTCTTATACACCCTATGGGGTACGTACAGGTGCCGCGAAACCGTCCGAATTATCTAGCGTCCGGAAAATCGCTCGTTGACTGTACTCTGACAACTCCTCCAGCCGATGAGGCGGCGTCAAAGACCATTCGTTATGATTCCTCTCTGTTACTCGGGCCAGCATTACCGTGACTTTGGGTTCCCTTTCAATAAGTTTACAGCCAATTTTCCCTGATAGAAGCACAAATTCAATGAGTTTTCCCTGAGTTTTTCCCAGACTACTCAAAATCCCTGAGAATTCCCGGTATTCTCGGTTGGTAGACACCCTGGTTTATATCACAGCTATCGCAAAGGTATCGTCACTAGCGTTACCCAAACGATGAAAATAAACGCACGCGCCCTTACCCAACCGTGTGTGATGCGTTAAAGTGTTTCCCTAGTCATCCACCTTCACAGAGCGAAGTGGCTCTCCAGAATCTTTTCGTTTGCGCTACACCCGACTGCTTTACAAGAACAACCCCGTAGTGCCTCGCTAAGGTTGTCAACCTCTCCGGCGGAGCGCCATGGCAACTTATCACTTCTGAAACGCATGCTCCCATGAAAGGCCGTGAGACTGAATAGACCCCGACTGCCAAAAACAGGCCTTCGCGTTCACAGTTTTGGCTGCATGTTCAGCGAAACCAACCACGAGCAGCAGCAGCAGCAGCAGCCGTAACAAAGTCCTCTAGGCAAGGGAGGTGCGACGACATCAGAGACTCGTGGCAGTCGTTGCACGGCGACCGAGCTGGCGTCGTCGCAAGCTGGCTGGCCAACGCGGCCACATTCCGCACAGGCAACTCGAGTTTCCATAACCGGGGACGACACCCGCTGGGCTCGGCTCCGTGCACAGCTCGGCAAGGAGAGCGGCAGGCGTACTTCGGGCGAGAGTGACTGCGAGCGGTCTGTGCGCCCGACATTTCCCAAACGTGACTTGCAATGCATCGAACATGCCTGTCTTCCACAGTACAGTCACCAAACGTGTCCGCACAACGCGAAGGAACGCAGCAGGAGACCGTGTTAATTTCATACTGAAAGGTCACTGGCGCTTAGCATCCTGTCAACTATGTACGACCGAAACAATCGAGCGCCACTGTAACGCTAATGCGAGCTGCGCTAAAAAAAATCACGAGCGTCGAAGCAACGCTGGTAGCTAAAACAGGGTTTCGAGTCGAGTTTCGCGGAAATTTCCAATTCAAAAATCCAAAATAGTCGGAAGCCTTCCCCGACAATCGGCTGGCGAGCTCAAATGCCACGCGCAGTATCATGCTGCGCTGCCGTTCCAAGCCCTTGCGACAACTGCACCAGAACGCGAGGTTTGCATCCACCCCTTATCGACCGACGCAAGCAAGTGGCGAGAATGCGCGGGTTGCGGTTCGTCCTTCCACGGCAGCAACCAACGCGCGCTGCAGCGCGTGCACGTTAGCGAGAACACAAACGAAATGGCCAGGGACAAACAAGGAAGCTGGCGCGCGAACGCTGTTCACATGTATTAGCCAGCCAACACGACGGCATTACGCACGCAAGAAGCGAGCACAACTGAGTAAAGCCAAACGGCTGCCAGACATCCCTCCGGAAGTCGTGGCTTTTTTGCGAATAATTGCATTCGCGTCGACGAAGCCGCGCCGCAACGCGCGGTGTTGGCAGAGTCCGCGGTGGCGCATTAGCGATCGTTATTATCGCGCGCGCTCCTCCGAAAGGCGCACAGCCGGCTCGGTGGAACCATGCGCCGAGTCAGACAAAAACGCGCTTTGCTATTCCTTTTTTTTTTTTTTTTTTGCTTGGTCCGGTTCAGCAGGCGCGAGTATCTATAATGCGAACAGACTAGCCTAGACGAGACTTTTACACGTAAATGAGGCACACGCGTTATCAGCGAAACGCACGAGAAACACTGAAATATCTTGATCCTTGTCGAGCACGGTATCGCAGAGAGCAGCGTAAAGAGAAAATAGTGGTTTTACAGCAGCTCAACAGCTTGGGACCACAGGCTGGCACGTTGAGCTACTCGTCCGCCCAGCAGCGAAAACGCAAGACAGCTCGGTAGAGGACAGTTCGCGAGGCCAGTTGGAGCCAGCGGAAGCGTGATGAGCGAATCGATTATTGCCGACAGTAGACGTGCCGATGGATGCCACGTACGTTCGGTCACGCCACCGTGCGGGCACCTCTGCAGAGATTAACAGAAGCTGCGCAGGAAAGATCCACAGCCCGACGTTGGCAGTACGCTGATGCGAAAATACGAATTGCTTAAGCATCGAGATGACCGAGACTAGAAAGTACTGCGCTGGGGTTTCCCACATGAGGCGCTTTGCAGTAAGCGGGTAGTGCGACTGAAACAAGACCCGTCGGCTTCGTGTCTGCACCCACGGGCGATTGGCTAGCGCGACAACCATACGCTGTTTGTGTACCGTTGGCTAGCGGTGGAGTTCAGAAATGTGCCGATTTCGGAATAAAATGAAACACGTGCTGTTAAGAACGGCCCGCTGAGGTGCAAGTTTTACCAGCCAGGTGCGAGAGCGGCATAACTTTTCCTGGAAAGTCACCGCAACCCTCTATCCACGGCGACACTAAGTCTACTGTGTGCGGAGAACAATACGCGCTTCCTCGACTCTCCGTCGCAGGAGCCGAGATGAGTTCGACGAACCAGGCTTTGTGACGGAACACGCCACCGCCGATCCGGTCTGCTGTGATCAAGGGAGTCCCCGAGGGAACGCAGCTGGAGGCCCTTCCCACGCACCGTTCCTGACGTCAGCCCTGAGTTCTGCGAAGACCGTCTGACCTCGGTTCCGGACCGTGAAACCGGTGCGAAAGCCCTCCCGCGCAAAAGGTGGCTCGTCTACTGATCGAACGTTTCCCTCCACTAGGGAGGACCGAGTGTTTATAAACCGCTGTTTTGCGGCTGCTCAGTGTACTTCCTCTTGCAGTCATGCTAGACTGATGAACTACAACGTCCTTATGTAGATACTGTAAATAAACCCATATTCCTCGTTCTCGACGAGAAGCAGTCCTTCCCTTCAACAAAGTCCTCAGCGTGGATAAGTTGGACGACGGCATGTGCCAGCTACCATCTAATTCATGCCCGACTTCAATCGTGACAACTGGTAACGAGCGGTGAGATTGACCTCTGTTAGATACGGGGCCGTTTCCTGAGCCTACTTCGAGTTCCCCAGACCTCATCGAATCGCACCACAGCTAATTAAGGAGCGCAGAAGCACGGATGCCACATTCCTGAGGCGCAAACAAGTTGGCGGCCCCCACTTCGTGTGCCGCCGGTGGAGCTATTCACGGCTTGACTCTTCCCGAAAGTGAAGCGAGAGCCTGGAGCTCTTGCGGGTAAAGTGGGTCCCGAAGCAAGACGGCTGTAATGCGCCGTGAAAACCTGGCGGCATCACCCCATCCATCTATTGTGACGGCGCATTGCAAGTCAGCAAGGCAAGACCGCAGGGGGACCAAGCAGCGACTCTCTTCGCCGGGTGTGACTCCATCGCACGGGCGCCTACCATTGGCCGAAAATGACGACACCCGAGCGGGCTCGCCGATTGGCCGAAAATGACGACACCTGAGCGGGCTCTCCCACTGGCCGAACCTGACGTGTCTTCAAGACACCGAAGGGCTTAAAAGACGCAGACCGGGAGCAGCAGAAGAGCAGCAGTCAGCCCTTTTGTTGTTCCTCGGCAGCCAAAGTAGCTTTCGGACCGCGACCACCTCGAGTACGGCTCAAATAGTATGAGTCAGTTGTAAACGTTTGGAACGGGAGGCCAAGAGAGCATCCGTGGAAGTAAAGCATGTTGTTTTGTTTTATTTTTTGAGTATTGGATAATTTTCGCGATTTGAGACTAGGATTTCTTTCAATGTGTAAGGTTTGAGCTTTGGTTACGTTTTGTTTTAGAAGCTCGAGATTTGAAAGACGGGTTTTTTTGTAAACATGTATCGCGAGGCGTTCATTAATAAGTAGATAGGCTTTCTTTTTTTGTGTGTGAGTAACCTGAATGTCAAGGTTATCGGTGAGAGGTCTATCGTAGCGCGCGTGTGTTATAGCTAACCTTTTTTATAAGCGTTTTTTTATTTTCTAAGGTTAACCGCGTAGGTTTTCAGTAAGTGCATCATTTGCACTGAGAAGCGTTCTTAGTTCCATTAGCGCGTGTACTGTGCGGACGGAAGGAAGCAGATTTATGACTGGGTTGCTCGTGTGTGTTGAGGGTAGCCGTATTCTGACTTCTTTAGTGAGCGTGCGTAGAACTAGTAATTAGGAGACGCATTTTTTAAAAGGGTTTTGCGGAGTGCGTAAGTTAAGCAAATTAAGTTCTCGTTTAAGGTACGTGTCCTGTATGGACTAGAGAAAGACACGTGAGTAGGCCTAATGAAAAGTGTGCCTACGACGCAAGTACGCGTTCTGGTTAGTGACCACAAAGCTAGCGCGCTTGTGATTACGTACTTGTGAAGATGGCCAGACTGTTCAGTGGCAACAATACGTGAGATAAGTACGCCACTGCGTTAGGGTTGGAAACATGCTGTTCGAGTAGTTAGGCCACTTAGGTTATGTTCGGCTGTTTTCATTGTTTGTTTGCAACGGCAACGACCCATTCTTTTGCTACAACAATGACACTCTGGTCTTGTCGGCATTCGGGGAGATATGGATAGCGGTTTGGAAGGGTGGTTGGAACTGCTTTGTCAAAATTGGGTAAATAAAAGAACAGGGTTCATTTTGACTCAGTAATAGCCTGGCGAGTCAGGGGTGTAGAGCCTGCACTTACACGTGGTGCAGCGCTGTGCTGTTTTGTTTGTTTGACTTATGTTCTCCAGGGCCCAGGATCCCGAAGTTCGTCAAACGAGACTCGGCACCAGTACCCTGCAGGTTCTTTCAGCGTTCCTCATGGCCAGCGAATTGAGTTCACCGGCCATTCCGAACTTCCGCGGCGAGGACGAGCTGTTAGATACGGGCCCGTTTCCTGAGCCTACTTCGAGTTCCCCAGACCACATCGAATCGCACCACAGCTAATTAAGGAGCGCAGAAGCACGGATGCCACATTCCTGAGGCGCAAACAAGTTGGCGGCCCCCACTTCATGTGCCGCCGGTGGAGCTATTCACGGCTTGAGTCTTCCCGAAAGTGAAGCGAGAGCCTGGAACTGTTGCGGGTAAAGTGGGTCTCGAAGCAAGACGGCTGTAATGCGCCGTGAAAACCTGGCGGCGTCACCCCATCCATCTATTGTGACGGCGCATTGCAAGTCAGCAAGGCAAGACCGCAGGGGGACCAAGCAGCGACTCTCTTCGCCGGGTGTGACTCCATCGCACGCGCCTACCATTGGCCGAAAATAACACCCGAGCGGGCTCGCCGATTGGCCGAAAATGGCGTCACCTGAGCGGGCTCTCCCATTGGCCGAACCTGACGTGTCTTCGAGACACCGAAGGGCTTAAAATACGCAGACCGGGAGCACAAGAAGAGCATTCCTAGAGAGAGAGAGATAGAGTAAAACCTCTTTATTAATAATATTTGAATGGCGAGAGCAGTGTGGGAGGAACCCTCAGTCCAGGGTGCCTAAGATGATTCCGGCGATGTTTCGAGCCCGTTGTGACACAGCTCAGAGGACCTCGGGAGGTCCGTCGCGGAGGGCATCGTCCCACAGCTCTTTGTTGCGTAGGGGGTAAAGGAGAGTTGGCAAGGGAGGAAAGAGGTTTGCAGTGCACTCAACCGGACGTGGAAGATTGTGGGCGAGCTGCCACAGCCAGGGCAACGATCTGCATAACAGTGTGGGTAGAATTTACTGAGAGAGACAAGATTTGGAAAAGTTGCGGTTTGTAACTGGCGTAATGCCACTGCTTCCTCCCGCGAGAAGGACGGCGGTGGTGCGGCGTGGGTGCGACGACTGCGTGTATAATGACGGAGTATGTCTTTGTGCGGAGCAAGGGATCCCCCCACTCTGAACTAGTCGCCTCACCACGCCGAGTCGCCCGGAGGGAAATTTCTCGGGCAACCGCATGTGCGCGTTCGTTACCCGGCAGCGAGGTATGACCAGGGGTCCAGAGTAAGTGGATTCGGGGAGGTGTGGTTGGTGTATCTTGCGGGATCTGTTTGAGAATTTGGTGCGCCACTCTCGGGATGCCATGTCCTGATAGGAACGCCTGGCATGCGTGTTGCGAGTCCGTCAATATATACACTTCCTCAGGAACACGGATGGCGTATCGAATTGCAAGAGCAACACCGAGAATTTCTCCGTAAGCGGCATTTGTTCCGCGCATTGCAGCAGAGTCTCTCAGGGATTCGGTGCCATCCAAAACTACCGAGGTATAGCCTTCTTGAGTGCGTGATGTGTCCGTGTATAAAGTATGTGTTTCCGGGATGTTTGCAAGCATGCGGCCAATGTATCGTACACGGGCTTTGTGCCGCCCTTTGTCATGCTCGGGGTGCATATTACGTGGCAATGGATGAATACTTAGTGTTTGGCGTATCGCTGACGACAAGATCGTTGGACGGGTTTCAGACTCAAGGGGTGGGACAGAGTATCCTAGCCGTGTGAGAAGATGGCGGCCAGTAGGAGTGAGTAGGAGGCGGTGGCGATGGCTGACCCAATGTGCCTCTAGCAGCTCGCCTAGTGTGTTGTGTGTCCCTAAGTTAAGGAGACGGTGTGTGGAAGTATAGTTCGGGAGGCCATGGGCCAGCTTCGTCGCTTTGCGAATCATTGCGTCTATGCGAAGTTGTTGCGCTTGGGTCAACCGCTGAAATGGGAGATGGTAAGTAAGGCGGCTGATCACGCATGCCTCTACCAAGCGCAGCAGGTCCTCTTCTCGAAGGCCCGAGCGCCTGTTGGAGACCCTCCGGATGATGGCCAGAATTTGCTCAATCTGTCTGGATAGAAGGGAAACAGTGTAGTTTGACCTGCAATCCGCTTGGACGCGTAGGCCGAGGATACGAGCACGATTAACCTGTGGTATCGGTGAGCCATCCACGTGCACAGTGATAGGGGGAGTAGAGGAACGGCTCCGGGGGCGAATGATTATGAGCTCCGACTTTTCTGGAGCACATCTTAAAGGGGTTGGGACACCAAATTTTGAGGCTATAAAAAGCATGTTGTAGGCTGCTTCCGTATGCAAGGACACCCAGAACGAGGTATTGGACGCTGCAAACATTTCAAAATAATTTTAATTCAGCTCCAAAAAGTCATTAAAAACTCCTTCTCGTAGTCGAGACCCATCGCTAGCGCGGCAGTTACTACGTCACAGAGGAGGAACGAAAATATTGACGTCATAGCACACTAGCACAAAAACGTGACGTATGATGAGTAGCGATGAAATGCCGATTACGGAGCCTGCTGAGCCGAGCGACCGAGCATAGCCTCCACTATGACCGAGCTACAGGCATATAGAAATCCTTTCTTAATGCAAAGAAGGGGTAAGGCGTGCAGACACGGACACAAGAGGAGAGAAGTGGACAACACGAACGCCGCACGGCGGCCCGCGAACGACAAACTGCGAGTTGCCGTGCGGACGCGTTTGAGCCGGCCGACTCCGAAAGGGACCAGGATATGCGGCGTTCGTGTTGTCTGCTTCTCTCCTCGCATAGTCGCATAGTTCGGCAGCACGGAGCGGTCTCTCGTTCGCTTGGCCTTTCTCAATGTGAGGGCCCGCCCACGTTACCGGCACGGAAACTCGCCGCACGCCGTTTGCCGTTCGCGGGCCTCCTGCGACGGCGGTTTCGCTCGCGAACGGCGAGATTTTCTTGCCGTAGAGAGGACGGGCCCAGGACCCATTTGTGCGGCAGCCGTACGGCGAAGCGGCCAATCAGCGACCGAGGAGTCGTCACTCTGGCACCGACGGTAGCTTCACCGCCTCTAATCGTTCGGTGCCGCCGATATCGTCGCTAGGCCTTTTCCGGTTCACTTCAAAGCTAAAGCTTACGGCGCTTCGGAATGAATCACCGACTCTCACAAGCCGCAATATTTTCTTACCGTTGTTGTCGCTCTTCGCAATAATTATAATAATCGCGACATGCACTTCGAATCGCCAGTTGTTGAACTCTGCTGGCAGAGCACGCATATGCGCGAGCAGACGACGCAGCATAGTTTTACGTCACTATATTTTGTGGCCCACGTGACCAAGCCATGTTGCATTTCCTCCTCTGTGACGTCATAGCATCCCTGGAGCCCAGAAACCGAAGCCGAAATCGCTCGGTATAATAATGCTATTATTAAATTATTTATCGGATATATATGAATCCCGCTGTGTGTATCGTGCTCCCTGAAGCATGACGCAACGTTTGAATTAACAAACGCATGAACGAAAATTTTTATGTCTCCACCCCTTTAAGCCGCATTTTCTCGCGTACTCGGAAACTGTATCGACTGCTTGCTGCAGTCGGTCCTGGATGGCGCCGTCGGAACCCCGTGTCGACCAGATAGTAATGTCGTCCGCATAAATAGCGTGGGCGACATCAGGGATCTGGTCGAGTAGCCGGGGGAGCCCTGCGAGCGCGATATTGAATAGAGTAGGGGAAAGAACTGAGCCCTGGGGTGTCCCACGTCCTACAAGGCGAATCGTACCGGATCGATGCGGTCCCATTCCTACGGTGGCTGTGCGATCTCGAAGAAATGCGCGGATATAGTTGTACATAGGAATTCCACAGTGTGAATGTGCAACATTCCGAAGGATGAGGTCATGTTCATCGTTATCGAATGCCCCTTTTAGGTCTAAGGCGATGAGTGCTCTCGTTTGGGCGGACGACGGAGGTCCTATGACTTCCTCCCGCAATTGTAAAAGCACATCTTTGGCAGACAGATGGGCCCGATATCCGAATTGAGAGTTGGAAAAGAATGATTTTTCTTCGAGGAAGGGCTGCAGACGCCGCAAGAGTACACGCTCCATGAGCTTACCAATGCAGGATGTTAGGGAGATGGGTCGTAAGTTTTCAACCTTAACAGGCTTGCCCGGTTTGGGGATCAGTGTGATGTCGACGTGTCGCCATGCTTGGGGAAGCATGCCCTTGCGCCAGCAATCATTGAAGATATGGGTGAGGTGGTTAATATCCGCGCACTGAGGTTACGAAGGGTGACGAATCGGATGTGGTCGGCTCCCGGTGCCGTGTTGCGGCGTAGGTCTTGTAGGACCACCCGCACCTCGTCACATGTGATGTCTGCATCGAGCAATTCATTCGCCTCGCCTACATAAGGATAGTCAGGGTACTGCGGCGGCGGGCCTGTGGGTATGAAATGCTTCTCTAGCTCTCTGAGGAGTGTCGAGACATCGTCCCTGTACTCGTGCATTAGGATGTGCAGCTGTTGAAATGTTTTTCCCTTTGTTGTGGCGGGATCTGTGAGTGAGCGAAGAATCGACCACGTTATTGCTGTGCTCCATGTGCCTGAGAGGCGATCGCAAAATCCTCGCCAGTTATTCCTCGTAAGGATCTCTGCATACTCCTGAGATTCCCGTGTAATTTGATCTATACGTTTCCTAAGTTTGCGGTTGAGGCGTTGTCGTTTCCATCGTCATGTCAAACCCTCTGCGGGCGTTCCAGATATGAAGTAAATGCGGGTCTATGTTTGGTGTCTCGGTTGTGGTGCGCAGTGTGCTCGTGGTTGCCTCTAGATCTTGTGCGAGAGAGTCAAGCCAGCATTCGTACCCTTGGCGCTCAGGTGGGTCCCGGCGACGTTCCCTGAATTTCGCCCAATCCGTTATACGCACATTTCGCTCGGGCCTGCGCGCACCCCGTAATGACAAGGTGGTCGCTACAATGTATTGGTCACTACCAAGGTGCTTCTCTAAAGGCCCGTGCGCAAACACTGGGCCAATATTGCGCACGAAGGTAAGGTCAGGGCAGGTGTCACGAGATACGCTGTTGCACATGCGAGTGGGGTGCTCTCTGTCGGTAAGCAGTGTGTATCTCATGTTACAGATGGCATTCCATAAGCGGGTCCCTTTAGCCTGCGATTTAACGTAACCCCATGCAGTATGCGGAGCGTTAAGGTCGCCGGCCACCACACAAACCCGTCTAAACCTACCAAATTCTGTTAGTAGGTGCTGAAAACAGTGCGTTCGCGAACGGGAGGAACTGTATGCATTGAGTATAAACAGACTCTCGCTGCGTTTACCTTGCGTAATTATTTCCAATGTTTGGTGAGGAATGTCAATGTTAGTGGTATGCATGAGACATGTAACATGTTTCGAAACTAAGGCTCCCACAGGAGGAGACACACCCGAGAGCGTGCTGTAGCCGGATAAAGAAGGGGTGCATTGACTTCCTGTAAGAGGATGACATCGGGAGGGTTCGTGGATGTGGCGATATACTGCTGTAGGGAACCTCGTTCTCGGCGGAATCCCCTACAATTCCACTGCCACACCACTAGTTGCTCCGCGTTACGCGGCGCCATCATCGTCGCGAGAAGAAGCAGACGGTCGTGCATAGGGATGCGGGCGCCGGGTGCCCACATTTGAAGGTTGCGGCCGAGAGCCTTGGTCGGAAAGCGCGCTTTCGTTGTTACCGCTAAGCTCAGGAACTTGCATGCGCGCGAAAGTGCACTGTATACATGATTTCACTTGCTCCGTAATCCCTATTCGAAGGGCCTCCATTTGGCGTTCTATCCTGTCCAGAGCCGCCTGCATACTAGTGCTGATGTCTGCCACCAGCGCGTCCATTTGTTTTTGCAGGCGCTCACAGCGCGCCTCCAAGTCACGACGTAGGCGGGCTATTTCTATTAGAGGATCGGGATTTGGTAACGAATTGGTAATAGGGGAAGGGGTAGGGAGAGATTTACGGGGCGGAGCGAGCTGTGGGAGACCATTCGCCCGACCTACCTCCCGAGGCGCCTCCATTGCTGTTTTCTTCTCCGGGGTCCGCTGCATCCCTGAAGGGACCAGGGTCACCTTGGTTGGGGCGTTGGTCTGAAGGGCCTTCTTGCAGGGTTGTTGGGAAGATGGGGAAGGAGGGCGCTTCTCTGGGAGGCGCACCGATGCCTCGCGGGATCGGGACCGAGACTTGAACTTGCGACGGGATCTCGAACGGGTCTCCGACCGGAATTTCCTGGTCTCCTTCGTTTGGGCGCGCAACGTTCGGGTCTCCGCCGTATCTGTGGTAGTGGTCGGGTAGCTGGAGGGTTGGAGTTCACGCTGCTCTTTCTCGAGAGCTTTCCGCACCCAAGCTTTGTTCAGTGTCTGCCTAGCACGCCGCGGGCAGTTTGGATCCGCTGTAGGGTGGGTTCCGTCACAGGATCTGCAGTGTGGGGTGCACGGATGTGACGGGGTGGGGTTGTCAGTCCCGCACGTCGCGCAAATGACCACGTGCGGCGTAGGACAGTAATCAGCCCAATGGCCGAGCTTGTGACATATCTTGCAAACCAGTTGGCCGGGTCGATGGGGAATTCTGCACCATAGGAACGCATGTAGCGAGGCACTTTAAGTCCTTCAAATGTTACCAACGCAACGTTGGTTTGACCCATCATTCGTGCTTGAAGTATTTGAGTTCCAGGAGCCACAAGCTCATCCACTGGCTTAGAAGACGGGGTACCGGGCAAAAGGCCAGGAACAATTCCATTGCATGAGTTGTCTGGGGCCGCAAATATGTCGTGATGGGATAGACCCGCTGGCCAAGGTTCAGCTCCCTCACCTTGTACAATGCGTCGCCTACGTGTGACTGGGGTGTGCTGATGATTGCCAAGTTCTGCTGAGGTCGCAGTCTGAATATGATGTCCAGACGATCCTCGGTGATCAAGCCGGCTGCACTCCATAGAGCACTGGCGAGTTCTGGGCGCGTCCACTTATCGACACAAAGTCCTCCGTGAGGCCGCAGAATTATATTTTCAGGCAGGTTCCGATTCCGAATGCGCTTGCGTACGGTAGGCTGGGAGGCGTCCGTAATGTCCAAGATGTTCTCGGAGGGTTGCGTCTTAGCGCGCGTTTGACGGATGCGTCGCTTATGTATGACTGTCTTCCAACAGCCACCTGTGTCGTCGTCAGTTTTGTCGTCGTAAATGTTCGGGGCAGCATCTTCCTCCATCCTTTCCCCGGTCGGAGTGTCCACCTCTCGCTGTTGGGAGGGAAAATTGGCGACGATGGGATCGGCGGCCACTCCCGCGGTATCCACCTCGGGCGTCTTCGTTGTTGTTAAGGAACGCGCGGCGGCGTTCTCCGTCGCCAATTGCGTCTTCTGCTCGTTGGAAAATGACGTTGCGGTAGATAAATGCTCCATTGAAACAGAGCGGTGAATTGGCCGAAGGCCCTTTGCACGCCCGTTTAGAACATGGGCCTCAGAAGAGCTGGTCGCTTGGCGCTCTTGGTTCATGGTGTAGAAAACAGGCCAAGGCAGCTATAGCCCCGGCAGAGGCAGCCGCGTTGGAACTGCTTCAGAGCTGTAGAGGCTCGGGGAGTGGCAACGAAGTCCCGGGAAGAAAAGGCGATCGGTGGGAAACGGCGAGAAAGCCGCTTCCCATATGACTCCCGGCGAAAGCGGCCCGGGCAAGGGCGGTCAAGGGCGGTCGGTGAAGGTCGCGTAGTCTCGGTGGTTGCGGAGCGCGCCGACGACACGTCCGTTCACTTCGGCCGACAGTATATTTTTTTCAGCACTCCTAGAGCATTCTTTGATTCATCTCTCTCGAACTTCTTGCCACGGGCTGCAGCGTCCGAGTTGCTGCCGGCCCGTAATGACTCTAAGACTGTTAATTGACTCTCACTGTAAATAATGTAAATAAACCTCCCGGAGTTTTCATCACGACGTCCTCCTCAACTCTTACACCTCCCAATCCTCACAGTGCACAGTCATTGTCCGTTCAAAGGCGTTAAATCCCAGAAAGTGAATCGCGATGTCATTTGACATATTTTAGCGAAGAAGTGAGTGGCTCACCCCATGATACCGCTAGCAACTTGTGCATCCATTTGCATACAAGTGAGTCGTGCTCGGAATAAAGTTGGTGCAGTATTCCTAAAAGAAAATATACGTGTATATGCGCATAACCCCTCCATAACGTAAGTGCGTAGAGGATAGGAAGTTCGTTAAGCACACACCACAACAGTGGCGAGATCGCATCACAGGAGAACGCATCGAGTAAATTTATATGGTCGCCAGTGGCGTAGACAGAATTCTTTATTTTGTCTGCCCGGTGTGTCAACCCCTCGCTATGCCGCTGATCGCCACTTTCGGTATCGAGTCCAAATACAGGGTGAGGTGGTGTGCAGAAAAAAATGTCGGTGCTTACTGCTCCAGTGATGATTGTGGAATGAAAAGCATTGCATATTTCACACATAAACAGCACCTTACGCCAGCTATAGCCATGCAGTCGCGCTCAAGTCGGCAACGGGTTACATGCCTCCTTCTTCGGTTGTCGAAAGCGCAGACCAATTCGTACAAATGCGGGGAATCACACCCAGCAGCTCGGCGTGCGCTGTGGCCCCCTAAACTCTACAGCCGTAGTACCGCGCAGCATCATTTTTGATACAGATCCACGGGAAACCTATAAACTACGAAATGCGAGCGCGCCAGTAACAGCAAAAGAGCACGTGTTCGCCCAATAGGCGTCCGCACGACGATGCTATAGACGCCGGCGCTCGTTTCTCCCCTGGCGGAACATTTTCCGTCAAGGTCGCGCGAAGCGTCTCCTGTTTGCGATGACACCTCTTCGGAAAACAGGAAATTACTGCTGCGTTGTTGGCTGCCATAACATCAATGTAAACACGAAAGGGTTCATGCCACCAGTGAAATTCTACCGATTCCCAACAAAATGCCACGAAAAAGGCAGACGATAGACATGGGTTACCGCATTGGCAAGCGAAGAGATCTCGTTCAATGATCACTCGTGAGTGTAATGACGTTTTACGTGTAATCTACAACAAGAATATCATGATCACTGGGCATATAATCTTTTTCTTCAAATGAAAGGCTTCAGTTGTTAGACCTGCGCTTGCCCTGCCTTCTTGTGTTTAGTTTCTAAATGCGCTGCCAAATAACGGAAACCACTTTTGTTGCACGCGTTAGCAGCGGTCGATTTCGCGCGTGTGGAGACATTGAATATGTGCACGAAGCACTGAACATGACAGGAGTTGATTCCTGCATCATCACTGCCATCGATCGACTTACTGGGAGATACCCGCCCGTGTCTTGGTCGCGCCGGCATTATAATTAAATTACAGGGTTTTACGAGCCAAAAACCACTATCTTATTATGAGGCACCCCGCAATGAGGGAGTGCGGAATAAATTGGACCAGCTGGGATTCTTTAACGTGCACCTAAATCTAAGTACACGGGTGTTTCCGCATTTCACACCCATAGAAATGCGACCGCCGCGGCCGGGATTCGATCACGCGACCTCGTGCTTGGCAGCAGGGCACCATAGCCACTAAACAACGGTCGCGCCGGCAATGGTGAAACAGGAATGATTACTTATGCTTCCGAGTTTAGTCTTTGGACCACTGTTGTAAAAATCAGCAACCTCATTACGCTGCTGCCGCAACTTGGCAGCGGGGCAGCGCAAGGAGCAGAGTGTGATTGTCGTCAACTTGCATTTTGCAGGCGAAACGCTCGACTACTGACCAAGTGCCTGCAGTACAGCTGCATCAAGATACAGCGGCGTCGTCCTGATGCGCCGGTGAATTGACTGGTTTTGTGGACACGTGACACGCTCGCTTTGCCTGGCTTAAAAGGACGCCACGATCATCGCCGGAACCACTTGGCAGCGGGGCAGCGCACGGAGCAGAGTGCGATTTTCGTCAACAGGTCAGAACTCTCATTACTTCTGCTAATTTTTGTACGTACTGCCTCTGCTGCCTTACAGTCAATTTTTGCTGCCCGACTGTCAAATTTTTGTACGCCTGTGTTTGAATCGTAACCTGTCCCAATGGGAACCGAGATAGCAGACCTAAAACGCGAATTCCGGAAGGAGTTAAGGGAACTAAAACAATCCTTGGAATTCATAAACAAACAGTATGAAGACATGAAAGAGAAATGTGCTAGCGTCAAGGAGGAGAATGCAGCTTTAAAGGTGTCCAATGATATTTTGGCTGAGGAGGTGGACAAATTGAAGGCTCAGGTCCGTGATAATTCTCTCAGGATAACAGCTCCAGGATCAGTACTCAAGAAACAAAAACGTCCAAGTGAAGGGAATTCCAGTTGCAAATAACGAGAACCTCGTGAACGTGCTAGGAAAGGTAGGTGAAGCGCTGGGCGAGCCTATAAATGAGCAGGACATTGAGGTTTGCCATCGTATTCCTGTGCGGAACAGTGGGACGGATGGAACAGATGGGTCGAACCAGAACATTGTTGTGGTCTTTAACCGGCGGTCGAAACGGGACGCAGTTGTTGAAAAAGCACGAAAGACGAGGTTCACTACAACTGAGCTAGGATTTGCACTGAGTAACCCGTGTTTGTAAATGAGCACCTGGCCCCTCAACTAAAGCTACTTGGAATGACTGTGGCGAAGAAAAAGGAAATGAAATGGCGCTACGCATGGGTGAGGGGAGGCAAAATTTTTGCTCGTAAGACGGAAAGTTCCCGTATGCTACGTGTAACATGTGAAGCCGACTTGGAAAAGATGATGTAGTTCTTTCCTATCTATTGGCGCGTTCATTCTCGTACTTTTTGTTCTGATGGCTATACCACGTGACGTTGTCTGCCAAGGTGGCGGTGCCTATATCTCATTCTTGCATTGCAATACGCAATCAGCTAGGCACAAACATGACGAACTAATGATGTTTCTTGCTGAGTTCGGTTTCAAATTTGACGTCATCATGTTCACAGAAACGTGGTACGAATCTGAAGGGGAAGTACTTTGCCTGCCTGGTTTTCGAACTTTTTTTCTAAATCGATCACATCACCGTGGTGGGGGTGTTTTGCAACTTGTATCCGAGCACATGCCATGCAGCTTACTCACCGAATTCTCGATGGGAACGCCAGATTATGAATGAAGCCTTATCCTTACAGTATCAGAAATCTGTATTTGTTGTGCTGTACCGCTCACCGAATGGTAAACTGGATGCATTTCTTTTCTACAGAGCGTGCTCAGTTTTGTGTCATTAAATAGGCTGCACATTACAATTGGGGGTCACTAACATTAACCTATTGCACAATACAAATCAGTCACGAGAATTGCAGGTAATGCTGGATTCATTTGGTTGCAAAAACGTTATAAATGAGCCAACACGCATCAGCCACTTTTCTGAAAGTCTTCTGGATTTATTCGTAACTAACAGCATTGAAGACGCGATGCAATCGGGTGTTGTCTCAGCAGCCGTGAGTGACCACTTACCTATTTACATGTTTTGTAAACACGGTGAAATTATGAAAAAAAGTGTGAATCATTCTGAGTCATTCATTGTTCAAGAGATAAATCCGAGAACATTAAACAACTTTAGGGAAGAAATCCAAAAATAATTTGGAACCCTGTCTTTGAATGTGTAGACGCTAACAAAGCCTACAACATTCTCATTTCTAGCCTTACTGAAGCCTACAAAACCTGCTTTAGATTCAAAATGGTGAAGAAATCCAGGAAGATACGTAAGCCCTGGCTCACAGATGAATGTCTCAATATGATAAGAAAAAAATATGCGTTGTATTCCGTATTTCTGCAAACAAAAAATCGTGCAGACTTTCTTGCTTATAAAGAACACAGAAACTTTGTGACAAAGTTTTTACGGAATGCTAAAAACATCCATTTTGGAAAACCTCTTGGGGAAACCGGGCGCTCGTGGTAATGAAATCTGGCGCGAAATGAACAAACTATTACAAAGGGGAATCCGCCAAAATGAAGGACTTGAAATAATAATTAATGATGAAGCATTTAAAGGGCAAAATTTGGCGAACAAGTTTAATGAATATTTCATAAATCTGGTTGACAGCGTCCACGATGACACTGCCACGAGCTTCTTGGACATGCAGATTACGAACAGTGCTTTTTCTGAGCCGGCATCTCCGGAGGAAATATTCTTAGTATTTTCATCACTAAAAAACAGTGAAGCGCGTGATATAGATGGACTTCAAATAGGGCGTATTAAGTTTGTGCTCGATCTCCTGGTACCAGTTTTCACCCATCTGTTTAATACTTGTTTGTCTACAGGTGTTTTTCCAGACAAAATGAAGCTCGCAAAGGTTTCGGTGTTGCATAAGTCTGCAGACAGAAATGATTTATCCAATTACCGACCAGTGGCAATATTACCTGTTATTTCGAAAGGTCTGGAAAAAGTTATTTGTAGTAGAGTGACAATGTTTTGTAATAGGTTTTCGATTATAACGTCTCAGCAATATGGTTTTCGAAAGCAGGTGTCAACTGAACTGGCTCTACTGTCGCAAGAAGAGTACATACTTAATGAATTTGAAGAAAGGAAGTTAACCCTTGACATATTTGTAGATTTTTCGAAGGCGTTCGACAGGATTAATCATACCACTTTATTATGCAAATTAGCACATTATGGGTTTCGTGGAATACCTTTAGAATTACTAAAATCAAATCTCGAACAAAGAAAACAGTGCATCGCTATTTCAGGCGAATATTCATCTTTGCTTCCTGTGAAGGCTGGGGTTCCGCAGGGCAGTATACTGGGACCAATTTTATTAAATCTTTATATTACTGATTTAATAAGCATTAGTGATCGACCATATTTTGTTATCTATGCAGATGATACCAGCATTTTCTTTCAGTCCAAGGATATTAAGGAACTCGCAAGCTTAGCAAATACTACCCTTTATAGATTGTTTCAATGGAGCACAGTAAATTCTTTAAAAATACACGCAGCGAAAACCAAATGTATTTTATTTGCGCCGGTGCAAAAGCAAATAAATCGTTGCTTGGATATCTATTTTGACAATTCTAAAATCGAGCTTGCGAAACAGGTTAAAACACTATGAGTCGTTTTTAACGAAAATTTAACTTGGGACGATCATGTTGACCTTGTAGCTAAAAAGTTGGCGAGGGCATGTGGAATGATTTGCAGATTGCGACAGGTGATTCCACCGAAACTCAAGCTTCTTCTATATAATGCCTTATTCCTCCCGCATATAAACTACTGTAACCTTGTTTGGGGGACAACATCTCGAACAAACATTCACAAATTACTTGTAATACAGAAAAAAGTTATTCGCCGCATCGCAAATGCCCCATACGATTCCCATACGCGGTATTTGTTTCAGTCACTTAATGTCCTTTCTGTCAGGCATGCATACATATTTAACCTGTTCTGAAAATACAAGAGCAGCTTAAAACACACAAATGAGCATTTTCTTCGAATGAGCTGTCTCAAAAAATCCTTGCAGCTGCCGTACAGCGTAAGGCAAAGAGAAATATGGGATTTGCCATTTTCCCGAACCAATAATGGTTTTGACAGGTTACAATATCGTGTACCATTCCTGCCAAATAGCCTTGAAAAGAGGCATATAGACTCGAGGACCATCACTAGAAAACAATGGAAAGAATTTTTAATGGCAAACGACGGTCTTCAACTTTAAAAAAAAAAAGAAGAAAGGGGAAAAGGGGAAGGACAAAAAATGTAATGTAAACGTTTTCTCTTATTTTTCAGGTCACTTGTTTTCGTATTACCTTTGTATGATTCTTTTACTGTCTGTATGACCTGAGTGAAAATGGTCTAAATTGGACCAGAAATGAGTTTTTTTTCTTTTTCCTGTATATGTTTTCAGACCTGTTGGCCTGTACGTGGGATGCTATTGTACGCGAATACATTTGTCTTGCTTTTTCTCTCTGAGATGCAACACACATATGCAAACAATATGTGCTCACAATGAGCGTAAAACCTTCGCGCTGCCAGTCAAACAAGGGCCTCGTCAAGCTGCTTGCAGCAGCTTTTTTGCTCTTGTCCCAGCATTCTTTTTGTCATACGCGGAAGAATGCTGAATAAAGATTTTGATTTGATTTGAATATTGTAGGGGACGTACTAGATAAAGTTGCGTGCACATTTCGTATTTGTGCTGCTGCCAGTCAAACAAGGGCCTCGTCAAGCTGCTTGCAGCAGCTTTTTTGCTCTTGTCCCAGCATTCTTTTTGTCATACGCGGAAGAATGCTGAATAAAGATTTTGATTTGATTTGAATATTGTAGGGGACGTACTAGATAAAGTTGCGTGCACATTTCGTATTTGTGCTGTGCGGCGATATATTCTGTACATTTCCGCACAGTGCCGATGGAAGCATGTGCTCGCCAACAGAGACAGCAAGGATTTGTAGCAGTCATTTCGTGAGAAACTGCGAAAAGATTACTTTAGCGGTCACGCATCGTATGTGCCGAGGATTTTTCCGGCGGTACATACGATGTCGTCTCCGATTAACTGCTCCGTCCCACGCACAGCAGACGGCGCTGCGGAAGCTACGCAAGAAGTTCGGTCAAGGAACGTTGTCGCTCGGCGGCGTCCGTGCTTCGCTGCGCGCCAACAGCGTTCGCTCGCGCGAGCGTGCACGTGAACATCGCGACGGGCTGCACGTGAAAAATACCCGAAGCCCGAAAACGAACGTGATCTGAAACAACGCACTGGTAGCCGTTTACCAGAGTATGTTTGTTTCTGAGGATTAAATTCAATACTGAGTCCACATAAAGAAACAGTTGCGCGCAGTGGCGGTCACTAACATCGAACTATATCCAAATTGCGAACGAAGCCACTGCAAGAAGTCTCTATCGCTAGCCTCCACAGCATCGACTGCTATGTACGGAACGGCTAAGCAGACACTGCCCTTTCGCACCACCGCAGCCACGAAAATCGTCGTCAACCGCACTGGTATTCTCGAAGCGCGTGCACGTCCTTGGAATGAAAGGTCCGCACACTGACGCACGCGCTCGGTACGAAACCTGCGCAAACACGCGCATCAGGCAACCGATGCGGTGTGTGAAGGAGAATTGGGAACGCGGTTGTTTGCTTGACACTTTAACATCTCCAAATGTAAAGTTACACAGGTAACCCGCAAACACTCTAACAAGGATCACCCGTACTTTTTAAGCTCGACAGCCCTATCCACCGCTGAATCGTATCGTCATCTCGGTGTCACTATTAATAGCAAGTTGGCCTGGTCCGACCATACAATAAAATTGGCTACCGACACCACTAAATCACTTGGTTACGTCAGACGTCCCCTTGTGCTGTGCCTCTCATCCACAAGAAAACTAGCTTATGAAACTTTCATTCGAAGTAAACTTGAATACGCCCCAGCTATTTGGAGCCCGCACCGAGCTTACTTAATACATTAGAATCAATACAAAATCGTGCCGCTAGATTCAGCACTTCCAGGTACAGCTGTGAAGAAAGTGTCGGTGCGATTAAATCATCTCTAGGACTCGAACCATTGGTGTTGCGTCGGAATATTGCAAAACTGTGCCTTTTACAGCAACTTTATTGTAACTTCCCTGAACTGCATGAGAAACGTCTAATCAACCCGAACCTTCAACCCGTCGCCTCTTTAACTCTTGTAGAATCCAGTGCTTGCATCGTTCAACATTTTCCTTTAACAAATAGTTTTCGCCTAGTACCATTGCAGAGTGGATCAATTTACCAGATGGGGTTACAATCATGGGGGACTCTATTATCTTCAAACAGCTGCTTACTGGTCACCTCAAACCCTGACCGTACTGTGTCTTCATTCTTTTGCGATTGCCGTCTCACATTGTGACTGTTCTACTGATTTGCTTTTGCATTCTATTCAGTGTGCCTCTCGGCCTTTCTTTTTTTTTTTTCTCGCTCTTTTTCCCCTTTTTAGTTCTGTTACGAATCCACAGGCTGAGTTTTGTAGGAAGAATTGTAACCATATCTTAGTTTCTATTCGTATATTCTGTAACCCCCCCCCCCCCCGTCTTATGTAATACCCCAACAGGGGTCCATAAGGGAAACTAAATTATTATTATTATTATTATAATTATGATGATGAAATCAGGGGTACAATCAGGGCCCGATGGCAACGAAAGGTCAGTGGGAAGCCTCGCATTGGTGCTCACGGGAAGACTACAAATGAAGCTGTGCAGGGTGTCACATAGGCTGGACAAGTTTTGAAGTGAGGGAAGCTTACAGTAAAATTGAGTATTAAGAACGACTGAGGAATATGGAAGGAAATAAATGGGCTGGAAGAGCGTTAAGGCATTTGTACAGGAAAAACATTCATTCACAGTGGAGGAAAAGAAATAGGAAGCTTAACAGCAAGTACGCGGCCTGTATGGTAAGCAACGCAGCAACAAAGAACGTCAAGCGGGAAGTGAGAGAGGCGGAGATAATCTCATGGGTGGCGGAAATGGAAAAGAAACCTGCCATGAGCAACTACTCAAGCGGAAAAAACGAAATCAGAAAAGAAACAATTTATGATAACGCAAAGGGAATCTCATTACTTTTCGAAGCTAGATCAGGATGCCTTAGAACACGCACCTATAAAGCGAGATACAAGGAAGAAGTAGCATGTGCTTGCTGCGGTAAAGCTAGGGAAACGATGGAGCATGTTTTATTAGAATGTGAAGACGTCTGCCCAGCGGTCGATTTAGGAATCACTGGCCTCCTTGAATCCCGTGAGAGCAAGGGAAAAGTAAACATGTCTGCAATAGAGATTAGTAAGAGGCGATAGGAATATTGGTGGATGCAGGGAAGCGCCAAGCAACGGAGGCGTACAAAAACAAAGTTCACATTAGGGGTTCAGGAAGTTTGGCGAAAGTTTTTTTTTTTTTAACATAGGTAAGACATTAGGCAATAAATTAACAAGAGCTTGGTGGAGCAACCAACCGTTCCAAAAGGGTCGCTCATAACATTCATCCATCCATCCAACTCTGCCTTAAATCCCATGGGCGACCCATCGTCGGCAGGAACGAATTGGGGCGGGTGCTGACGCCACGCGCGTCGCATTCCGCTTTCGTCGCGACAGCACTCTTGGTGCGGCGCACCACCAGATTTGTCAGTTCGACCCACGGGAAGGGGTCGGCCGTTTCGTGGAAGGTTCGCACACATAGTTGGGCGAGTTGGCCTCATGTGACGATGTCAAGGTTGTCAGTGGATGTCTGAAGCTCAGCACATACTTGCCGTGGTTGCTCAGTGGCTACGGTGTTGGGCTGCTGAGCACGAGGTCGCGGGATCGAATCCCGGCCGCGGCGACCGTCTTTCGATGGGGGCGAAATGCGAAAACACCCGTGTGCTTAGATTTAGGTGCACGTTAAAGAACCCCAGGTGGTCGAAATTTCCGGAGTCCTCCACTACGGCGTGCCTCATAATCAGAAAGTGGTTTTGACACGTAAAACCCCACAATTTAATTTTTAAGCTAAGCACAAGGGCAACCACTCCAGAAGAACGAGGGGGAGCACCCGTTGCCTCGATGGTGTGCACGCAGTGTGCCACAACAACGTGCGTAGGGTAGTGTGCAGAAGCAGCTAACTAGCTTGCACTCAAATCGCTCGGTGAAACGTTCGGAGGCGCAAAGACTATCAGCCACATGACGCACCTCAAACTAACAAGCTGCACACAACTGTATGCTTCGTAAAAAATCCCTTCGTACATCGCCGACCACGGTGTCACGGTCCATCGACCGGCACACTACCGTCAAGCAGCTACGCTTTCCCAAACACGGACGCGCACAAGCCGCGGTACTTTGGGTGCACCTTGGCCGCGGTGGCTACACGGTTTTCACCCTCTTTCATTAAAAGCATGGCGATTATCGAAAAAGATTAGTGCCTACGCTGATTCCACAGTTCATGAAAGTGTAATTTCCGCTACGCTCTGTTCCTTCCTTCTCTGCCTGTCGGGTTTCTGTGGCTGTTAAAAAGCGTAGCTCCTCGGTTCCCCTGATTACAGAGTCTATTTGCTATACCGCCATCTTACCCACTCACTCCACTCGCGAGCCTGCCAGACTCAGCACACTGTCAGATACGGACCATTAACAAGCATCGCTCCTCCAAACGCAACTACTCGGCGTCGCGTTCCAATTGTGGTGCGCAGGTGTGCGTCGACCATGCCACCGGACCCGTCAGAGACAAGTTGGCTATCCCGGCTTCGTGTGCCGCGCGTGGAGCGTTCGTCTCCCCCCTGTGCGACGCTCCCGGAAAGTGAAACTGGAGGCTGGCAGTGTTCGCGGCAGTTGACCGTAGTGTCTTAGAAAAGCTGCTTGGCCGCACCTGAAGGTCGTGCAACGACTGCTGAGCGCCTACCAGGCGGGGAGGCAACACCGGACAGCCATCGGTCCATGGAGTGTCCCTCATTGGCCGAAGATGACTGCGCGGGCTCGACGACTTGCCGAAGGATTTATAAGCCCGAGAACCATCGCAAAGAGAGAGACGTTCTTTTTGACGCGGGCCGCAGCGTCCGATTTGCTGCGGCCGTAACGATGACTTTTAATTGTTATTTTACCTGTTTCTAGTGCTGTACATAATGCAAATAAACCTTCCGTTCTCAAAGTCTCCGCAACTTCGGCCAACTCCTGCACGGATCTTGCAACTATGTGGGCGGTAGCCGTACATGTGAAGCACTCTGAATTTTATAGCTGTAATTTCCTTCGGTATTTACACTGTCCGCCTTAGGGCCTAGGTATGACGTTATATGCGAGAAAGGACATCACGAGCAGATGAGACAGTAGCTGACGAGCCCCAGCAATCGTCGGGGAGGACACAGAGGAGAGGAAGCCGCGCGTGGAACGCCCTTTCGTACGGAAAGCGTTTGGGCACAGAATTCGCCCAGGCGTTTGCCAAGTGACGCCGGAAGAAGGTCTGGGCGGACAGAGCTCGGCACGGGGGTGACACACAATCGACTGCCCGCGTTTCTTCATATCCGGCGGGGCTGAGCGTCGGCGACACACAAAAGTCACTCTCGTGCAGCGCGAAATGAGAGGGACCAGCGGCACGCGTCCCGGCAGGGCAAGCGCACACCTGACGCCTGGCCCCTCGCCTTTTTCTTCTCCCCTGCCAGACTGCGGAGAAAGACCGAGGGACATCGAATGGCGAGACAGTTGCGTTGGTGCTCGAGCCATCTCCTTTCTCGCGTTGTGTTCCCGTCCTTTTCGTTCGAAACAAATAACACCTACCCGTGCCGACGAAACGGCGTCGCCCCGTGCGGCCAGAGGCTCCGTCGCACGCGTCTCGCGGAGCTCGCTGGATACCGCACACGCAGCAGCGGGCCAACCCCCCCGGAGCGGGACTAACGATGGCAGGGCCGCCCCTGAATGGCGGGGGTAATTAGACGTGCGCCGCAGACGAATCGCGGCGCCGTCCCCCCGGCCTCACTCCCCCGCTTCGCGCGGTGCCACTTCATCTTGAGCGCCCACAGAGCGGGTGCTTTTGTCTCGCCGCTGCTGCGACGGACGGTCCGAGAGAAAAGCGGCTTCCGTCCGGCGCACACTGCTGCTGCGAAGAGACTCGCTTCGTCGGACTCCGACCTCGATCTCCTCCCGCGGCACCCCTGCCTCCGCCCGGACAAAGCGCCGCACCGCGAGGAAGAAGACGCTCCTCGCGGGAGCGGCAATTAGGAGGGACTCGGGTCCAGCCCCTGCCGCCATTGTGCCGCCGCCGGCCTCGAGGGAAGACGACGCGCGCTGCACAATCGGCGCCCTCGGCACACACACGAGGCAGCGTGCGAACGACGCAGGGCTGCGAGCGAACCAGTCGCCAACGCAGCGGGCATTGCTGCCGCTGCTCGAGTACCGGAAGTGATCGCAATCCGTGCCGATACGCCACTGAGACGGCTGCCTCCAATACGACAGCAAGAATGCCATTCGCTGCGCAAACGCGATCACACCCGGACGTTTATCTCGGCCGCGTGAACCAACCGGTCGACATAGAGACGGGCACTCGACCCGTGCCTGGGGGCGGCGGAGGCCGCGATGAGCCGTCCGCATCTTTTATTACGAGAGCTAGACGCTCGGGGAAACAAAACAGCGAAACACAATAAGCAACGCCAGAGAGCCCCAGCTTTAGCGATCCTCTAAATAACATGGGAACGGAGAAATCCTTTTGCACGGCTTCCAACACACAGAATTTGATGAGGTTTGTTGCATATAAAAGAAAGTTAAAACCTGTGGACTGTACATAGATTTTACAAATGCTGAAAACCACACATACATACACACACACATGGAGAGGGAGAGAGAAATTATCAAAGCGTCCCATACAGACTATACAATTTAGAGAACTGCGATTTCTCTTTCGCGCAGAGTTAAGGATTCCTAAGCTCCTTGCTTGGATATTTTGTGAATCGTACCCATTTTCGACAGTATTTGCAAGTAACTACGAGAAACTAAAAATATCCGCTTCCGATACGGTTGGCAAAATTGAGCTTCCTCTCTTAAGTGCAACAAACTTCATTCAAACCGATTCGGCGGTTGCATATAATGAGAGCACTTCTGTGTTTCACGTGTATTCGAATAGGGGAATCGGAGCTGGCTCGGAGCTAAGCCTCGTCTGAATTGAGGGCTTTGGTCGTTTCCCTATCAGTAATACCATAATCCTCACAGCTGCTCCTCAATGCATCACCGCTTAAACGGCCGGAGACGACAGCCCTGTATGTTTTGTTACAATTACGGTCGTTAGAGCAGGAAAAAGAAAACCCTTACAGGTTCTTTTTGTGATGACAGTAATGCTTAACTAGCCTGCCGCGCAGAGAGTTCTGTAAGGATCTTTTTCTTTCTTTCTTTTTTTAATGGGATGCTTTATTATCCGACCTCCGAGTGATCGATCACTGCGTTACCTGGGTCGCGGCTCGGTGCGAGAAAATCACGATGTGCAAAAAAGAACGAAACGAACCGGTACCGAATATACAGTCGTGGGACATTGATCAGCACGCGCTCATCTTCGCGACGAGTGCATGTAGTTTGTGGCGAGTGGCCCGCTTATAGGCTTCAGTCGGACCCGCTAATGGTCAAGGGATATAGCCAGGGATATAGCCGAGTTATAAACCGTACAGCTCGTCGTGAAAATATTCGTCGTCCGCAGAACCATTGCGAGCAAGAAACCGACGCTCATCAGGTGTCGTGTGCAAGAAGCAGCGGGAGTTTTCATTACCCTTACAAATATTTGAAACGTTCGCTACATAAGTTGTCCGACAGCTGACAGGTAAGTAGATACGTCGTTATCGGTGTCCCACTTTTGCTCGCAATACTTATAGCTTGTACACCTTTAACGCATAGGGCAGACATTCACGAATAAGTTTATTGTACCGCAAATTGCACTTGCGCTGCCGTGTAAAATCCACGTCTTGGTCGCAGCGACGATCGGGGCAGGCTGAAGCACACACGAAAGGACCGGAACTTCTGCCAGTGGCTCTAAGCTCTCGCTATATAGAGTTTGGATTTGCAATGCTAGCACGTTTCCTAACAGCAACGAGAAATAAAAGGATGGGCGATACGAAACTAAACAGACCGGTGCGAAATCTAACAGTAAATCATTCCCGTTTATTCTAACGGCATCGTGCACGCCGATCTCACTGCAGAAACACCGTCAGCGCCACGAAACGTTTTAACCGTGAACAAGTGGGTACAGAGGCAGACATAACGCGATGCGTGTCGGGACAGGCGCAACGAGACGAGGCCCATTACTAACGCATAAGTTAACATTCCCGTGCCAGCCGAGCTCGACATTTACGACACGAGCGAGAAGAATCAGAAAGAAAAAAAAAAGATGTAGCGACGTACAAATCTCGGCGCGGCATGAGCCTGGCGGCGCGTAACGGCGACTCGTGCTCCGGCATCGGCAGAACCGGCGCCCGAAGGCGCGCTGCCGAGTTCAAAGCCGATCTGAGAGGCCACCCCGCGCGCGCGCAGCAGTTAATCCCGGATCATGCGGGCAGCGGCGGAGCCGGGGAACGCGGCTGCCAGCACGTGAGGCGTGCAGAGTGGGCGCTCTCGGACAGCAGGTTCGGCTCCTCTGCACGGCAAATGGCGACACACAGCGCAGTCCGACATACGCCGTTGGGCTGCACTGTCCATATTTTTTTCGTAAGACGGATATGTTCGCAGTGCTGAGGTTCGCCTATAATGGTATTGCATTAAAAGAACATGCTTGAAGAGGGCGCGCGCGTTTTCAGTGTAGTTTTCAGCTCCAGTGTATCGAACACAATCCCCTGTAGTCGCTGTCCGAGCCAACTAGCAGTGCATTCATGCAAGACGCGCGGGCATGCACTTCCGGATCGCTGACCACTAGCGAACGACGAGACGTGCCACGATCGCAAGCAACGTTTGAGGTGTTACGGTTCACTGCGTCAGGTCACGAGTGGAACGGATGCCAAGCGCCTGAGACACCACGTGCCTACGTCACCCTCGTCAACATGAAAAGACCGTCAGGTGTTTGCGACGGGATTATGCACCAGTGGAAATCCTACTCTCTTCTGGCCTACGTTCCCCGCCTCTACGCCAGGGAGTGGTTCTTCTCCGTATTCCTCTGTGTGGATTGCCAGGGAGTAGTTATTCTCCGTATTCCCGTGTGGATTGCCAGGGAGTGGTCTTTCCCTATATTTCTCTATGTGGGCTGAACAGTATGCTCACAAGACCAGGAAGGAAGAGAGAGTGAGGTACCCGAATGGTGTAGGGCATAGAGTTTCTCACTACATTACCTAGAGGGAAATCTGGCGCTGCTGCGCTGTGGTATGCATGGGAATGCCGGTATGTTGTGACTTCGGATTGGCATTATTCTCGGAGAGACAGGACACCTTGAAGGAAAGCTTGGCAAGCACCGTTCCGTCTGTCACAATGATTCATTTTCTACTAAAACAGCACGTGAAAAGCTGTTTTGGCTTTATCATTACGCAAAAACATGTTTTCTTTAACTATGAGAACTTGTTATTGCGTGTATGATTATATGTTACGTAATAAGTATCAGCTGGCCGCTAAAGTTGGAGGACAGACGACGAGGTTTGCGCTCGCTTTGAAACAGTTTGTCGTCTGTTCTTGCTTTTGTTCGCTTGGTCATGCATTATGTGTGAGTAAATATGTGATATGCGTGAATGGAAACATTTTATGAAGATTTTACTTTGAGAACGCGGTATTTGTGTAGCCATATCCACGTTTTAGACGAAGCCTCTTAAAACACCAGCCAACACAAGCCTCGCAGACACATATACAGTCATTCCCATGACGGCACGGTGCCCCCTTAGAAACTCCCATAGACGGTGGCGCCAGATTTCCCTCTAGGTGTTATAGTGAGAAACTATGGTGTAGGGTTTAGAACAGCGAGACGCCACGTGGACATCTCTACACTTGCGTGCAGGAGCACGCACGCCGAACGTTTCTGTACTTTTTGCCTTCTGTACTTCTGTCACCCGCAACGATGTATTAAACTTGTATTTGTTTTTACATCATCGACTCTTCTCTGCCGGACCCTCTCCGATGGTCAGTCTGGTCCGCGCTCCAAGCAGACGCCGGCGATACGCCGACGCCGGCCAAGATCGGCGATACCCTGTCCCCGAAATAACTATTGTGGCAGCCACAACCACTGGCACCAGCTCACCGGCAACCACTCCCGCGCTACGTCGACCGTCTCGGCACGACGCGCAGTCGCCGTGCACCAAATGTACCCTTTTCACGGCATCTCTGCGGTGCACGTTCGCTCTTTGAAGCACGCGACCGCGAGCCCAGCGCATGGAAGCGCACGTTGCACGTGCCATAGTTTGGCCCCTTTATTTGCGGTCGAATAGCCCGCCCTTTAGTTTGGTGCGAAATCCGGATGCAAAGAGCGCTCAAGACGGCAGACGTTTGCGCAACTCTGCTGCTTTCGGGAAAATATACAGTGGCGTCGAAGAGGCAGGAACAATCCCTTCGACCCAGGACTACTTGCGAGCCCGCGTGCTAGGTCCAACGTTAGAAAATGTGTCGCTAGCATTCAATCCAGGGCTGCTATGTAGCGAGCGCTGTCAAACGATCCAGAGACTGTTTTCGTCTAGTGAAAGCTTTGCTAAAAATCTGTTACCACAAGTTACAACACAGAGGACACGAATAAACGCAACCTTGACTGTCTGCACAGGAAGGAGATGACGCCTGACCTGTTGAAAAGTTCCCTACAAACTACACAGTTTTCGAAGCGCGTATACAAAAAAGCACAAGAAATAAACCTGTTTCAAGGCGTCCTCGAGCCAAACTAGCACACTGGAAAAGTTTCGGTATGGAACTGGTGGATCCGTGCCTTCCAGGCTCCACCCAATGTCACTCGCAGTTTCGCACGAAGGTGCACCCAGCGTCGAGCAACCCTCTCGAGATTATGTACAGACTTCCTTTTCCTTGTCCCCGATGCAGCGACCCAGACGGGTTTTAGCGGCTCCTAAAATACACAATCTGGGCTATCACACCGCGCATTCGCAGACAGCTACGCTGGCACGCCGACGAGAACGCTCTCCACAGTTCGACCTGCCGTGAAACTATAGCCCCACCTCATCGTGACGTGAACAGGCTTTTCAACGAGGAAACCCTGGTGTGCATCACTGCATCGCTACCGCGGCCCCGAAAGTGGTACAGTACACAAAAGCCAGATTGAACACGTCGAGGTTCTGTCGGTGAGCTTGATTGAACTCGTTCATTCTAGTATAGTCAGAATTCGAGCAGAAGCAGAAGACTGACTTACCGTCTGACAAAGGCTTCTTCATACCCACAGCTTGCAACACAATAGACGATACTAAGAACGGAGGATCACATAAACGTATCCCTTTGACATACACAAAATGGACAGGAATTGTGAACGCAGCTCCTCGCTCTGCTACGTACAAGCCCACTGACCGAGCCTATCACACACCTCGACTTGACAGACAACTGGAATAGAGCGAGCAAACCTGGATCGGTCTTCCTGAAATAAAGTTTAGTTTCTGCACAGCTACGGACACTTGCCGAGAACACCTAGAACGACACACACACACACACACACAAACACACACAAACACACAAACACACACAAACACACACACACACACACAATAAGTAATGTAGAGAACCCACTAATTGATCATTTCTTTTACAGCGAAGCTGTATACGGCTAGCCGATTCGCCCGTCTGTCTGTCGCCTGTACGCCAAGTCTCCTCCGGCGCAACGCCATGCGCATGCGTGAAAAAAAAAGGGGGGGGGGGCGCGATTGGCTGCTCCAGTAGTGACGTCGTTGCTCTCCGTCGCAGCAAAGCGGAGCGCGCAGCAGTTTCTCTCAGGTTCCGCAATGGGTAAGCCAGGCGTCATGCGTACTCCTGAACAGTAGGCAGCTTTCGATCATCAGCCGCGAGCATAACCGGGAACGAGCTCGTCTACGCTGTGCCGATGCTGCAGCCTGGGCACAAGAACAGGCTCGTGCAGCCGAGCATAAGTAGCAACCGTCGGGATTAACCCAGTGATAAAAACGGAGCCGCACGTTTCAGCTTTTGCTGGTTAACCATCTGTACGAAGTGCTTGAGCGGTATCTTTTTTCATTACGGCTTACATTTAAGTTGAGGCATTTCTAGAGGTTTATCAAAGTGTCATTATACAACCACAGTTGAATTTTTCCGACATTGCCATAGAAAGATTACCAAGCTATGCGCACTTAAAATTAGCTAATAAACGTCTCCGAGGAGTCACCAGGAAGAAATTAGACCTGAGACCAATGTCCCCCGCATTAATACATTTTAGTACAACCCCGAACAGCTGAAATTTGCAATATTATCTGGTACTGTGAGTTTTCTTCTTCCTGTTAACGGTTTTTATTGGGGCAATTGATGCCACTGTCACGTTCCAATGTCTTGCGGTTTCTTTCAGCATTCTTGACGTTTGCTGCTGTTATATATGCAACATTCTTTGCAAATTGTCTATCGTACCCACTCCTGATATAACCCTTGTTGGGCTACAGTATGTAAAAGAAATTAACACGCTCTCATTGTTTCGGCCGTAGCGAAGCATGGGCGCTCTCACGAAGCGTTATTCGTCGTCATCATGAGCCTATCATGAGAGGACGAAGGCCTCTCCCTGTGATCTCCGATTACCCCAGTCCTGCACGAACTGATTTTAACTTGCGCATGCGAATTTCCTAATTTCATTACCCCACCTAATTTTCTGCCGTCCTCGACTGCGCTTCCCTCGGCACCCATTATGTGACGAATGATCCACCGGTTATCCATCCTGCGCATTACTTGGCCTGTCCAGCTCCATTTTCTCGTGATTTTTGAAGTTTGAAGTTTATTGCTCTCTTCATTACAGAAAGAGGAAACAAGAGCTAAAGCCCATATGGCCTGACAGGGGCTCTTGCTCCTAAGCGCGTTCGGCTTACATGATAATTCAATGTACGAAAAAAAGCAAATATAACAGGAACGAGCAAGTACGATGTAGAAAATACACATAAACAAGATAGTTTGTACATTATACAATGACTGAAAAAACATTTATGCTTCAATTTTTGTTTGTACATTCATCTTACAGCGTTGATTAAAGCATACATATATAGTGCATAAAAAATTTCGTGCGACAGCATTTTATATATAAGTAATTTCATTACATGTCATGTAACGTCAATTAGAATATCGGCTATGCACGTTTCCTCTGATTCACACCGCTCTCTTCCTGTTTGTTAACGTTACACCTAATATCTTACAGCGAAAGCTGTATATGACTAACTTTCCGTAGTTTTTTCGGCGTCCGTCAACAGAAAAAAAATCATGTGGGCCGATCCTGGTGACAGTGCGAAGAGGGTCCAAGCTCAGCGGCACATACACCTGTGGGCTCGGGAACCTGCAATGTGCCCTTCGGGATCTTCGGCATGGGCCCACGTACGGGGAGTGCTTAACGCCTGCTTCACCTCCGCCGCGGGTCAGCCCGATATTGCACTATCTTCGGGGAGAACCGCGGCGGAGGTGAAGCACTTTGCTTTTCGTTTGAGAGCCTTGACTGTCGTCAGCTTTCGCTGTTCCACTTTCGCATTCCACCAGAGTGGGATGGTTGTCAATTTCTGATTTCGTTCCGTCGCCCTTTGCGCGGTCCTAAACTTGTTCTCGAGCTTCTTTGTCAACCTACAAGTCTCTGCTCCTTGTGTTAGCACCGGTAGAATGCAGTAATCGTATGCCTTTCTTTTCAATGAAAGTGGCAAGCATGCCAGTCAGGATCTGGCAATGCCGGACGTATTCTCGTACCCATTTTTATTCTTTAAGTTTCCTTCTCGTGATCAGGGTCCCCTGCGAGTAATTGAGCTAAATAACCGTACTCATTCGCCAACTTTAGAGGCTGAATGGCGATCCTGAACTCTTATTCCCTTGCCAGTCTGCTGTCTTCTGCATACTGTCTTCTGCGTATTAATCTTCAACCCCACTCTTACACTTCTGTTAAGGTCCTCAATCATTTGCTGTACTTTGTCCCCAGTGTTGCTAAACAGGACAACGTCGTCTGCAAACCAAAGACAGCAGAGATATTCGCCGTTGATCCTATAACTCCTAAGCCTTCCCAGTTGAATAGCTTGAATAATTCTTCCAAGCATGCAGTGAATAGCATTGGAGAGATTGTGTCTCCTTGCCTGACCCCTTTCTTTATAGGTATCTCTACTTTTCTTGTGGAGAACCAAGGTAGCTGTGGAATATTTGTAGATATTTAAAATATTCACGTATGCCTCCCGTACTCCTTGATTACGTAATGCCTCTATGACTGCTGGTATCTAGTGAATCAAATGCCTTTTTCATAATCTATGAAAGCCATTTAGAGAGTTTGATTGCACTCTGCAGATATCTCGACCACGTGATTGATAACATGGATGTGAACCATTGTAGAGTATCCCTTCCTGAAGCCAGCGTGTGAGTTAAGTCAAGTGGTGCCCGTATTATATCGGAAGTTACCTTGGTAAATATTTCATACAATACTGAAAGTAAGCTAGTCGGCCTATAATTTTCCAATTCTTTATCGTATTCCTTTTGTGTATTAGCATAATGTTGGCATTCTTCCAGTTCTCTAGAATACTTGACGTTGTGAGACATCGCGTATAAAGGGCCGCAAGCTTTTCGAGCATGGTATCTCCTCCATCTGATTCAATCGACTGTTATTCAATCTTCTCCTGCCGCTTTTCCCCGGTTCCTGTCTTGCGAGACCATTCTAACTTCATAGTTATAGAAGGAGCCTTTGCATCCTGTACTTTACAACTTTGAATGAAGGTAGCGCAGCTGCTCTGGGTACTGTACAGGTCAGCATAGAATTATTCCGCTGCTTTTACTGTATCTTCTAAATTACTGATGATATTGCACTGCTTTCAATGCAGACATCTTGGCTTGTACTATGCCAAGTTTTCTTACTGATTTCACGCTGCATCCATTTTTTGCTGCTTAAGCGTTTTTAGGTGTGCTTTAAAACCGAAGCTCTTGCTTTCCTTTTTTTTTTTTTCATTCGGAGGTGGATTCAGTCGGCATTATCAAGCTTACTGAATAGCGGGACGGAACCAACGGCAGGATTGGCCTTTCATAAAGGAAACCATTTTTCACAGCACCGCTACAAGAGAGAACTTATTTGAAGGAAGGCCTCAGTTTTGAAGGCCTCAGCTAGTGCTCCAGCCTCCTACTCTGCACAGGGGGAGGGGGAACAGGGACGTAAAGGCTGGATAAGGGGTGATGACGTAGAATGATGCACAACGATTAGTTACTTAAAAGCCACTGGCTCGCTCGGCAGCCACTGAGGTGCGCGGTCACCGTTCGCGCGTGCGCATACGGGTTACTTCTGGCCCTTTCCTCCTCTCCCCGAATGCACGGTAGCCGGCCTTGGCGCGACCTTTGCTAGCCTCCTCGCATCTCTCCATCCTCTGCTTTTCTTCGAAGAGGCGCAGGATTCCATGGCGTCAATTCACCTTTATCTCGCTCGTTCGCGATTCTCGGGCGCTCCTACCTTAGCTGCGCGATCCGCCACTCCTGTGGATGGCGGCAGTCGTGAAACAAAAGACGAAAAAGAAACCGTCACGGACACAGTCCCAGGGGCCGCCAGGGCGGACGGCCAACCAGCCGGCTGACCCAATGGCGCCGTACACTGGCTGCGTGCCCCTTCGTAATTCCTCGGTCGCCCTTGATTTCTCGCCGGGCGCTCGCACGCGCCTGTCGTGTCCTATCAGCGACCCCGATTCTCGGGCCCTTCTTTCTTTTCGCCTCCCTAGCTTTTAGCCCTAACGCCCTCTTCCGCCTACGAGGTCGATTCCGCGAGCGACGGCGGGCGAGATTCGGGACGCAAACAGAGCCGCCCGTGGTACCTAGTCCGGCGTGAAACGCGCGGGAGCCTCGTCGGAATCACCGGATTACGGAGCTCGTTACCGAGTGGCTAAGACGGCCTCCGAAGTCGCACGCGATCTAAGATCCCACAGTTGCAGCAGCGACTAAGCTGCGCGCGTCATTTGCATGTTTACCCCTTTGCCCCGGTAAACTTCCTCATTCGGTGCCCGTGACACGGCACGGAATGCGCAAATCTGCGGGCTCCGCGTACTAAGTTGACTCGGACGCAGGATGCCGCCGTAGGAGTGCGCAGAGATAATCTGGACGGTATAGCTTTACCTGCATTAGGAGGAACAAATCGAAGCATCACGTGGTTAACCTCAGCACCACGGAGTGCGTCGACTCCGCCGGCGGCAGCTGAGAGCTTGCAGGATCTAAAGCGCGACTCAGTCGCGACGCCAAGCGGGATACCGCAGCTACTTGCGAGAGACCGACGTCGTTCGTTCGAGAAGCGTTCCGTCACCGCTTTGTCACCGGGTTGCGTATGCAAAAAAACCGGGAGGAGAGAGACGAAGCCGACGGCAGGCGTCGCAGTCGAACCGCAGACTCCGCCCTTTCTTCAGCGGCCCAACAATGAGCAGAGACACGGACTGGTCTCGAATAATGGCCCGTTCGTTTCACCCGCTCGCAAGCAGGGGCGATTCGGCCAGGAGGGTCAGCAAAACGCCGACGAACAGCCTCCGCGTCCACCGATACGGAGCGACGAGGCGCTCAGCGGCACTGGCGGTTGCGCAGGAGCGACAGAAGACATTCCCGGTGCAGAGGCTTGATGGAAGACGAGGCAGCCGCCGCCGTCCGTCACGCACTACGACGCTCCCCGTGGGGAGCAGGAAAAGCCAGGCTCGCAGAGGAGACAAAGCCGTGGGCCCTCGCGCCGGACGCAATTCACGGCACCTTCGAAACGGGTTGCGCGGATTTTCAATCATTTCGAGGGGGGAGGGGGGGTGGACATCGCCTGTGCCGGGCGCCGCTCGGTCGTCTTCCTAGCAGGCCGCGTGAGTCGGCCCCGTGACAGGCCTCGAACGAAAGCTGCACCAGGGCTGTCGTCCAACCGGTGCCGCGTCTGAAGCAGACGGGAAGACCTTCGCTGTGGGGCGTCGTTCGCTCGAACGCTGCATCCTCGCAGTGTCGCCGGCATGCGTGCCGCGCAAAGCGCGTTGTGCGCGCGGCTGTACACACGCGCAGTTGCGAGACGACGACGACGACGCGCGACAATTCGTAACAAAACTGAACATCAAATATAGAGGTTAAAGGGAGCGTGACAAAATTAAAACGAAACCCTCTAAACACGCAACTCAGCCAGCCTGAAATGCTGCCTGAAATGCTGCAGCTCACCCGGACAGCCTATGACCGACTAAAAGCCGCCATTTCTATTCGATCGAAACAGCTAACGAATGCGCTTATACCCGACCAGAGTGCGAGCACCAGCGCATTTCATGTTCACTGCAGCACGAAGGCCTCTCTCCCAGCTATCTTGCCATCCCACGGTTCATCAGACCACGTAATCGCCGGCCGTTCTCCAGTACGCTTTCCTTCCACCCACGATGTTACTCTTTAACGCGCCGCCGTTCAGTTATACTGATTACAAGCACTTGCCTTTTAGTCTTACTGAAATATCACCTGTACCAGTTAGCTACGATCGAAACTGCCGTCTTTCCTTGCAGTTATGTATATATCATATTTCGTTTCATCGCAGTCCAGAGCGTCTTCCTGCAGAGCGTGTGCCGGTTCTTGGCGCGCTGTTTAAGGTGACGCGGACACCGAAGACCAGTTGATCGAGCACTCCGAACGACGGCTTTCTGCCAAACTTCCGCCCAATGCGCGGCGAGTCCAAATGTAGCCGGGAGACGAGAGCGGCGCCCTTTGCCAACGCACTACACAGTCGCGTTCGCTACGCTCTCCGTGCACAGCCCGGCGCCGCTGTGCCTGGCGGCGAGCACGTTGCGCGCACCACTGCTCGGACGTGCGCGGTGGAGAGGGCACGAGCACCGGCTGGCAGGACGTTGCTCGGCAAGTAGCACAAGTTCGGCAGTGATTAAGTCTAATTTATGTTTTGGTCTACACAGAATACATGGAAATTGCTAAATATACCCCGAAAAGAAAAAGAAAGGCGGTCGCCGAAATATTGACAAGTCAGGACTTCAGAATCGGAACGCTGGATGTACGACCAATATTCGCGTGTCTACTAGATGCCCGCCGCGTGAGCCGAGAAGCTGGTTCCTGCCCCTCTCCTCTTTACTCTCTCCCCACCCGGGTCGGCTGCGAGCGGTAGCTGCGGTGGCCGCTGCAGACCTAAATCACGCAGCCCTGCCTCCGAGATTTTAACGGCGTCTCTTGCGATCCCGGATGCTGGATCCGTGGTCTCTCGTCAAGCCATTGGTCGAGCGCGCGCCAGCCTAATAATCGTCACTTCCTCCGCAGCAGGAAGTGGGTCGTCTTTTTTGGCTACGTGTACCCCGTTGTACTCAACCAGGCCAACCGCCTCCATCCAGGGTGCCTCCACTTACCGCGAAGGACGGACACAGGCCGTGCGGTACAGATGGGCGCTCGTCGCGCACCTGGTGCCATCAGGGAGGCGCGTTATTTAAAGAGGTACTGAAATTATTTTTCAACTTGTCATTTCTCGCGTTAAGTGAAGGTCCTAGACGTGTAAACTCTGGAAGAAACAGTGACACGCCTCAGAGCGCCGCAAATTTAATGCAACAGCTTTTCTGCAGCTGGTTTCGTTTCCAGGAGGATAGCGTGTCGTGACGTCACGAAACAGTAAGCGGTCACGTAGGAGTAGGACATTGCGACTCTTTGACACACTCTCCGGCTCGCTCGCTTGCCTCGCACAGACTGCTAATTTTGGGTGCCACTGTAGCTGACGGCCGAGCAAGCTGGAGCGAGTGTGAAAACGCCGCAATGGTCCACGTGGCCAGATACCTTGTGATATTTACGGCGCCCTAAGGCTTGTCACTATTTTTGTCGTCCCTTTTAAATTAAAAACAAATATATATAAAAGCCGAAAACAAAAGACCCTAAATATGCTCCAGCCGACTGCGTGCAACCAGCCGATACAGATGAGCGAAATGCGGTTTCAACGGAGGGGCGTTCAAGAGAACCGCAGCATAATGCATTTATCGTAAAGGCAGAGTGCAACACGAAAGATGGCGAGTTGGTAAGACGGCGGAGAAAACGGCAGCAAGAATACAGGGCAAGGCGTTTTGAAGCCCCGTAGAATCCAACACGCTCCCCAACTTCTTCGTAAGTGATGTGCAGAACCTTTATTTATTAAGAAAATAATAAATGCACTCTAAGTGTGTGTGTGTGTGTGTGTGTGTATATATATATATATATGTATTCTCCCGTGTCTTGCTTTGTTCACGCCGTGCGCACCGGCAGATTATTTGAGGTATTTTCGGTTATGACTGCATGCTTCGATTCAAAGAATCACCTCGCCACGTAAATCGTCACTGGAAGACGTGGGCGACGCTGTAGCCCGTATCGAACGGAGCCACAACTTCGATCATGGGAAACAAAGAACACACACAATCGGTCTGTCAAAGGTCGTGAAGCGCAGAAACCAGCACGTGCGCTTTTGCATTGCCAAGCGCGTCACAATATCGACAGCCAAGCTTAGAAACGAAATAAAACGGACCGGGAAGGCGACGTGCTGTCAGGGTGGTCTTCACGATTGACCAGACGCGAACTGACGTCTGCCGAGCGGATGATCTCCCACGAAGCCGACGAAGGCGAGAGGGCGAATTACGTTCTACGCACGATTCGCCGGTAGTGTCGTAAGGTCTCTTCCGCCTTTCGGAGAAGACGCGATCACAAACCGGGCCCAACAAAGTTTGAACTACTGCACTCCGCCATTCCGAGTGCGGCGAGTTGGAAATCCTTGGCCGCGAGATATCTGCAACGACCGGCGAAACGCGGAACCGCGCGACGCCGTTGGGGAAAATAGCGGCACGAGGGAGGAGGCACCGGGCGTAGGCGCGAGACAACGCGGGAGGGGGGGGGGGGGGGCGGTTCAGATGTGGAGGGCCTTTCCGGGCGACAGGAGGCTCCTGCTGCCGCAGGCACCGGCCGGACTGTCACGCGCAACCGGACAGCCCCGCACAGGCCGCGGCGGCGCAGCGCTGCACGCGACTCGGACTTTGAACTCAAGATGATGGCTGCGAATGGCGTCTGTCACACGCTCGCCGCCACTGCTGACGCAGCACGATGACAGGCTGCTGCGGACCCTCCTCCCTCTGCGGTCCCGTACCCGGGCCCACCGAAGCCTTTTTCGGCGGGCCCGGGCCGGGCTCGGGCACGAGGCCACGGCCTCAGTATGCCACGCGAACATTATGCATAGCGTGGTCCAAGGCACTCGGTGCCAAGCTGAAGTGGCACGTACAAAGAGCTGGCTCTTCATATACCTTAGCAAAGAAAATAGAACAAATCCAAATTTGTTCGTGGTGTTTTTTTTTTTTTTTTTTTTTACAGCGACGCTGCTAGCCTGTCGGTAGTCAGCACATTTGGCGTCCCTTAGCGGCAATGAGGGCCGATCCCGGCGGCAGTGCAGGCCAGGAAGTAGCCCTACGAGGCAGAGGCTTCACGCCCTCCGCAAATTGAAACGGACAGCGCATACATTCTTTGGAATACATGCACGAAACAAGCATCCGAACCACATAATTCATAAGGCGCTTAAGAAAACCATGCGCAGCAGGTGACGCTCTCGGCGTACGTTTCCCGGTAAACATTATTGGACAGCTTTAGTGCTGCGTCATGACGATACGTACGCAGCATCAAGGGGTGTTCGTGCTAACGCCAGGTGTGTCTCTCTACTATTGCGTTTATTTTATGTTGTATGCGAGTGAATTCGCCTGCATGTATATATACACGTACACACTCGCTCGCTAAACGACCTACACTAAGAAAAATCCCGGCGAAAACGCGGGAATAACTGGTCTGTCCCAAAAAGGGCGCTTTCGTCGGCGATGGAGGCGCGCCGCACGTCGCCTCGGCGACAGTGTACGAATACAAACTATTAGAGCTTCCATCTTGCTTCTGAGCGATCAGCTGTCGGAAGTGCGACTGAGTTTTCGCCAACGCACTGTGCTCCAGTCATGCTGGATTGAATAATGTGGATCGAAGACGTGTGCAGTAGTTGGTTGCAGAAATATAGTGTCTGGCATATTAAGGAATGGAAGCGCTGCTGCAACCGTCCGTACGTGTTACGGGCACCTCGAGATGCACGGCTTTATTCGAGGATACAGCAATTTGCTCATCCGCCAGCGTTGTATCGCTAGCCTTCAAAGAAAGTGCTTCAGCCCCGGAACGTCGGCCAGAGCGAGTGCCGCTCGTTCAGCAAAAATGACAAACGCAGTAGCGCCGCTTCCTGTCATCGCGCACATTTATTTACACACGTCTACCCCAACTGGCACGGAGTCTTACGCCCGCTCTATCGCCAACGTGTCAATCGAGTAAACGGGCGCACACTGGAATATATGCGCACCATGTACCCACTGTAAATGAGGGACTGCACCGATAGCGCACGAACGGTCGAAGCTGAATATTTCGTGACGGTCCACAAGACTAGCAATAATACATCTTTGTTACAAGGTATTACAATCTACAAAACGGCTACGTTTTAAGCCCGGCGCGCATCAAGAATAAGTCTATCGGAACTGAGCACACCCGCGAGCGATTAGGCAGAAATAATCAGACAGTGACCGCACTAGCGAAACTTACCCGAGTCAGAAATGTGATAAACCGTCGCTTCAAAATATTCGCCAAATAAATAATGAAGGGCAACCCACTAATCCTAACTCAATTAGTGATCGGAAAGTTTGTATAGCTCGAAGTACATATTTAGCATCGCTTTTAAAACAAACACAATATACGCTGCTCACGCCGTTTGAACATAGCTTAACTTCCAAAGCGCTTTTGCAGGTTCTATGAAGCTGTGGCCACCCAGTCACCGTCTACGATATCTCCCGAAACAGAGGTTTGCTAAGCAGCACCGGCGCAGTACACACCCATTTTAAACGCAGAGGCAAAGGAGGCAGTTGAGGAAAGCAATGGACGCGTCACCACGTGATCAAACATGGCAGCGCCCACGGTATCGCCGCAAAAGGGGTCAACAGCGCTCTCGTCTCTCATAGGAGCAGAAATCGCGCCAGTGTATAAGTAGCAGATTATGTAGCGCTTATGGTCACATCGTGCCGGAGCGTGGTAGCAATAAACGTGAGCACTGAAGTCCATATCGGCTGTGGCATTTAGCGCAAACCTACTGAGTGGAATACTCCAAGAGGCATGCATTACCTACACTGGAAACTAGTATGCATAATTGACCAACGAAATTTCGCTAATTACGTTTCCACTAATTTAGTGCACTTAGTACAATACACGAATTTAAGCCAGTGATTTCACAGGGCACATACAGTTGGAACGAATTTTGAAACTAGGACCAGTTTTGAGATAAGCGCAGTCAAACTGGCCGTAAATATAGACTAATTATTCCACTTCCATCTTAACAAAAAGGATTTTTATGCACTCTTACTGGAGCGCCAATACATATTGTCGCAAACTATTGGAATACATATATCGAAGCCGGCGATTCATTCGAAGTGGATATGACACCGGTGATATTGATTAAATTGCAACATGTGACGTGACGTTACTTATTTAGAAGTCATTTGGCAAACATGTTTATCAGCACAATATTCACTTTCATTTTTCGTCTGCCTGTGACAGTGATCTAGCTCGAGAAGCGAAATTTTGCATATCACGGGTGCATGATGCATAACTCTTAAGGATAAAGTAAAACGTCCCGTATATATTTATTCCTCCACAGTTTAGCAGTGGTACCTCATATATGTAACGTTTCATCTGCAGTTTGTGAACGTTGTTTTCCGATTGGTGAAGGAGGATGAGCATGGTTTTTCATGGCGATTGTGAGCTGGGAAAAGGTAAACCGACACTGTGCCACCATCTGTGTACATACGCAGCGTCTTGCACATGGTCGTTTGTATTAGAGCACTGCATGGGCCTGATTCTTCGGCCCAGGCCCGCTTTATGAATTCCGAGCCCAGCCCGTGCTCGCGCGTACATAATCGTGCCGGGCCCGCGTCACCAAGTCCACGCCCGCGTCACCAAGTCCACGCCCGCGTCACCAAGTCCACGCCCGCGTCACCAAGTCCACGCCCGCGTCACCAAGTCCACGCCCGCGTCACCAAGTCCACGCCCGCGTCACCAAGTCCACGCCCGCGTCACCAAGTCCACGCCCGCGTCACCAAGTACACGCCCGCGTCACCAAGTCCGAGCCCGGTCCAAGTCCGGGCGTTCATTACTAAGCTTAGCCATAGCCTGCGTGTGCCTGGGCCCGGCCTGGTAGTAAAAAAAAAAAAAAGGAAGGTTTCTTGCAGATTGTATTGTATGTGTCAGCCTCGCCTTCTCGGGGTCTAATCAGCAGCAGTCTATTCCCCGCTTGGATGGATGGATACAACGTTCTAGTACGTCCGGCAAGGTTTAACGCAACCCGGGCTCAGGTCTCCCACGGGGGAACGTCAAGGCCCTGCCTCAACGCCGCCTCACGGGCTTGCTGGACTGCTGTTAAGAACGGCCAGCTGCAGTGGCAAGTTTTACCAACCAGTTGCGACTGTGGAGGCAACATCTCGGGAGCATCGCCGCCAACCTCTAGCCACGGCGTGACTATGTCGACTTTGTGTCACTAACAATACGCGCATCCTCCACTCTCCGTCGCTTCAGCTAGGATGCGTTCGACGAAGCAGGCTTTGTGCTGAAACCGTCACCGTTGCGCTCTAGCCTCTTCGCCGTTGTGACTGAAGGAGTTCGACGAAGCAGGCTTTGCGCGCAACAGCACAACGCCGACCTGATCTGCTACGGGTGGGGGAGTTGACGCGGGAACACCGACGCAGGCTTCTTCCCACGCACCGACCAAGACGCAAGACCACGCGCTACCCGGAACGGCTCCGAGTTCTACGAAGCCCCTCTGACGTCGGCTCCGGACCATCGCACCTGTGTGTATGCGTGTGTGTGTGTAACCCGTCCCAGAGAGAGGCGGCCTGTTTAAAATGACTAAACGAACGTTCGCGTCACCTTGTATCGGGAGAGGACCGAGTGTTTAAAAACCGCTGTTGTGCGGCTGCTCAGTACACTCTCTCTCAAGCAGTCATGTTAGACTGGTGTACTTTCTCAAACAGTCATGTCAGACAGGTATAAATACTGTAAATAAACCCATATTCCTCGTTCTCGATGCAAAGCAGTCCTTCCCTTCATCAACGTCCTCAGCGTGGATAAGTTGGACGACGGCATGGGCCAGCTACCTTCTAATTCATGCCGGACTCCAATCTTGACAACGGATCGATGGGATTGAATCCCCAATCATAACACTTTGATGTCACCGACACTGGCGAGATCAGCGAGCTTTTCTACTTGGTTTTTGGTTTTGAGTTCGAGGAGGTCCCCACTTGACATCTTTAAAGCGTTGTATTGTTTTCCGATTTTTTCTTCTAGGCATTTTGCTACTAGGAATGGGGATAATTTTCTCGTTCGCAGAGATCCTTCACTATGCATCACATGGTAGCGTGGGAATGTTTCTACGTTGCTCTTTAGAGTGAAATCAGAAATTGCTTCGGTGCGCCCTCTTTTGTTAGGACGAACTGAAAGGGGGGGATGCATTTGCCACGTCATTCTCAGAATATTCAGCAGCGATGGTAGCCGCCCACCATCGAGCCCAACAAGGGGACGTTACGATGTTAGGATGTTAGGAACATACCTGTAGACCAGGGGAGGTATTCTGTAAGAGTCCACCTAGTGGACTGTCCATTTCGGCCATTCCTGATTGGCTAGGGCCACTCGTCTCCTCCTCGCTCGTACAGCCGCATCCAATCAGCCGCGGCCGAAATGGGCAGTCCACTAGGTGGACTTACAGAATACCCCTCCAGGGGCGTAGCCAGGGGGGGGGGGGGGGCTTATGGGGCCTCTCCGAAATTTTTTCGTGCTGTCCATGCGCCGCCGGCCGAAACAACCCCCCGCCGGAAATCATGCTCGATTTTGTCTAGAATGTCCTTTTCATGCTCGAAAAAAAAAACATTTTAGCGCGAACACTGGGAAATCGAGCTGGATTTCGCGGTAACGCCCATGCCCCGGGAGTCACATATCGTAACGCAAGGAGCTCCATCCGAGCACAAAGTTCCAAAGGCGTGGCGGGCGGGCTCGTCGCGGCATCTCGCTGAGGCCGCGAAATCGGGAGCACTTGGATTTCAATTCTGACACTTTATGGGTATAAAGTTCTAATAAACTTTTGAGGCGAAAGGTGCATTGATATTTCCAAAGTCGTGCTTTAGATTTTCTATTCCGGCACTTTGTAGGCTTAATGTTGTTATAAACATGTGACACCAAAGGTGCACTGACTTTTCTAAAGTCTTAGATCGGAACATACAACGAGCCAAGCCAAATCAATACACTATCAGACAAGTTGACAAAACACGCAGCGAGATACGATGAGACGAAGCGTTGTGGTGGTTCATTTGTGCCATCATGTCGCATAAAAAAATTTTTTTTTCACCTACGCTAAAGCATCCATGTCAAGACACTAAAGCCAGCCAGGGTAACAACGTTATTTATTTTTTCTACTTTGACTTTTATTCGTGAGAACACATTGAGCCTCTTAAATTTTTTTATTCTCGCTACCCTACTCGCGGGCTGCCAAAGCCAGCCAGAGCGCATGCGTTTTTCTTGTGTTGCCCCGAAACCACCGCGCGGCGTACTTCGGTACGCGTGTGGTTTTCTCTGGCCGAGTGAATTTTCGCCTGGCAGAGTTTTGGACGCCTTCTGGCTAGCAGACGAGAAAAAGAAACAATGGTCGCTCACAGCCATCATTGCAAAGACTAGACGGATTACACCGTGTTCGCTTGAACGCAACCTCTCCGGAAAGTCGTCTCGCCGGTGCAAAATACCGAGCACTATGCGTATGGTTCTCGGTGGACCAAGCATCTCACGTTTTTTTCGATATTCATTCGGTAGCCACATTAGGTGCCCAAAGTAGGCATTGGATTGTGGCCAACATACTCTCCTTTGCGTTTTTTCATTTTGGTGCCCCCGCCCCACAAAAGAAAAAAAGATACATTGTTGCGGCGCAGCGAATTGTCGCATGGTGATAGTTTGTTACTTCTTTTGCGCCGCATGCTGTTTGTGCGAGTGAAAGAGGGGGGATGGATGGGTGAGCCGACGATGGTGAGTCACTCTTGCGTGCGCAAAGGAGAAAAGCGGGGAGCAAGCGCGCCGCCTTCCGCCGCACGCGATACATCGGATGGAATGGATGGAATGGGAGCGGGATCTAGGATTCTGTGAATCTGTGATTGCGCTACATGTTTATTTGCCTTGCCTTGTTTGACGCATTATATACAGTGACTTCTTGGATACGTATATTTATTGAAGACATACGTATATTTAAATATCTTGCGAGGTTTTGTTATACGTGCAGTGAACTTCCTTTCCAGTGACAATTTTTTGCCCTTTATCAAGCATTTGTATATTCCATTGCATCTTCGCATTTCTAATGAACGAGGGCGAGTTAAATGAAAGTGAGCCTAGCCACGCCGCGCAATAATGTTTCGGTTCATTATCTGCGAGGCATGCGCGTAGCACGCAGGCATCTTCCATTTACAAAAGTGACGCGCAGATGTGAGTGTAAATGTTCTATAATGCTCTCATACACTGGATTGAACGTGGTTGCGTGACGTAATGGACACTTCAGAAGTTGAGCAGCGGGGTGCCGTGAATGTTTTGACAGCTGAAGGCGTTTCCCAAAAGGAAATTATTCGCCGTATGGCTGCCGTGTACGTTGAACATTGCATTTCATTGGCCACTGTGAAGCATTGGAGCAAACGGTTTAAAAAGGACGTGAAAGTTGCAAAGACAATCCAAGACCGGGCCAAAGCCATCGTGCAATCACCCCCAACACAAGTGCAAAAGTTGAGCTGATGAGGCAAAAACGGAGGATAAACATCGTTGAACTGGTAGAGCTTGTGAACATCAGTCGCGGTTCGGTTCACACAATAATTCATGAACATCTCGGTTATCGGCTCTTGTGTGCGCAATGGATGCCTAAGATTTTGAACCACCGCCAGAACGTTCTGCACTGCCTTGACTCATCTGATCCGGTAGCACAATGAGGGTGACGGCTTCTTGCCTGCAATTGTGATCGGGGACGAACCATGGTGCCTCTACTACGAGCCTGAAACACGACGGCAAAGCTTACAGTGGAAACATTCGAATTCACCGCCCCCAAAGAAAGCAAAGGCCGTCATTTCCGGCGGAAAGGTGTTGTTTACTATCTTTTTTCGATCGTCAGGGGCCAACACTGATAGAATTTTCTAAAGCCGGAGAGACTATCAATCGTGTCCGATATTATGAAACGCCGGATCGGCTGCGTGTCGCAATCAAGAACAAACGACGTGGAAAATTGACGAATGGGGTCATCTTGTTCCACGACCTGGCTATGGTGTTGGGCTGCTGAGCACGAGGTCGCGAAATCATATCCCAGCCACGGCGGCCATATTTCGATGGGGGCAAAATGCGAAAACACCCGTGGCACTTAGATTTAGGTGCACGTTAAAGAACCCCAGGTGGTCGAAATTTCCGGAATCCTCCGCTACGGCGTGCGTCATAATCAGAAAGTGGTTTTGACACACAAAACCCCATAATTTAAGTTTTAATTTTTCCACAATACCCGTCCCCACGTCGCTGATGTGGTAAATACAAAATATAAATTCAAGTGGGAAACGCTGCAACATCCGCCATACAGCTAAGATCTGTCGCCTTTCGACTTCCACATTTTGGGGCAAATGAAAAAAAAAAAAAAAAGACAGCTTAAAGGAAACAGATTCGTGTCGGACGATGACGTGAATGAGTCAGTTGCAGATTTGTTGAAGCAGCAAGCTAAGGAGTTTTATGCGACTGGAATCACCCGACTCGTTAGTCAATGGGATAAATGTCTAAATGCTCATGGATACTACATTTAAATTAAGTACCCCGTTTGTCATATATTTGCATTGGCTCACTTTCGTTTGACTCGCCCTCGTATATTTTGCAGAACGGCTTTATATAGGTGCTCTCTGTTGGGACAATTATTTCGGTGAAATTACTCACGATACGACCGGTGACAGCTGCTCCTGCGTAATACATTGGAATAAATGACAGCGTCATTGAGATTTTTCACTGGCCGTTGCATATGTACAAAAATGTAAACAAGGTTGTTGAATGACAAAGTTTCATTACCATGTTTGTCCTCAACTTGTTCACTTCATGGCCTTCACATTTTTCACATCAGTGGCATGCACTGTTTTGCTGGTTTCGAATTGGTATAGTTCTAAGGATCGTGTGACATTTTCTTTACTTATTAAATAGACAATAACATGGAAGCATTGATATCTGTTATTTTGAGCACAATTTCTGGCACATACGAGTATACCTTTTTATTTAAAAATACATGTATTACTTGTTTTGACAGTGCGTAGCGTACAAGAATTCGTTTGCAGCATCTTTGGCAATGGCAATGCAGTTATTATTCATGTATTTGATCTCGACAAATTGTTTAAGCGGAAGCTTTAGCTCGGGCCCAACTCCAACGCGGCATATTAAAATAAATGTAAAACGCAGAAACGCTTTTCTGAGACAACCCCTGCATCACTTTTAATGGAATTCGTTGAACTTGAGAAAGTTAACGTCTAGTATTTGTTGGAAGCGGAAGTTCGATTTAGGGCCTGAATATTGTTTAAGATATCGTGAAATTTTTAAAAGTGCGAAAAAAAAAATAAAAGCACGACGTTTACAAACTAAAAGCTCTTCATCAAAAACAGATATCGCGGTTCCTCAAACGGCGTCTATTATAAGAGTCAAGGCGGACAAATTCGGTATGTCAATTTGTATCTTACGTGAATTATTTACGTGGTGCACAAGGGTTCTGCAAAAGCCTTATTTCGATAATGCTAAATTGTTTGAGATTCATTTGTAACATATCAATTTTGTCCGATGTAGATGTACTATTAGATGCGATTCACAGAATTGTGATATTTTTCGTTTTTGAGTTACAAAGCTTTAAACGTGATAGTTTCGTTTTCTGAAAATTTGAGATTTTTGCCAATTTTTAATAAAGAATTGACAATCTAAATGAAAAATTCGAAACCAGAAGACAGTAGAATTTAAGTTTTCTCTTTTAAATGCAACAAACCTCATCAAATTTTGTGCAGTGGTTGCCGAGAAAAACTAATTCACCTTCTAGATATATTTTCTAGATAGGAGCATCCGAGATAAAGCGTCCTATTAAGGAGGAGGCCAACAGAAAGAGGAAACAAGAGCTAAAGGCCATATGGCCTGACCGGGGCTGTTGCTCCCAAGCGCGCTCGGCTTACATGATGATTCAATGTACGAAAAAAGCAAATATAACAAGAACGAGCAAGTACGATTTAGAAAATACAAATAAACAAGATAATTTGTAGATTATACAATGACAATGTGAAAAAACATTTATGCTTCAATTTTTGTTAGTCTGTACATTCACATTACAGCGCAGATTAAAGCATACATATATAGCGCATAAAATTTTTTAGTGCAATAGCATTGTATGTATAAGTAATTTAATTATGTGTGAGAAGGTTTTTTTTATACATTGCTTAAAATGAGGTGCATAAAAATCAATTTCTTGCTCAACGACGTTTAGTAGCCTTGGTATTTGATAGTTTATATCCTGACGTCCGTAGTTGGTACGTGTAAATGGTATTTTTCTGATTTGATTACGTAATGGGCATCGAGGAGAAGTGGGTATGCTGAAAACATGGAGCCTGCGTTTTTTTATATGTAAGAGTAATCTATAATAAAAAACTTGATTTTCTAGGATCAGTAAATGTTTGCCAAAGAGATTAAGTCAAAACTACGGAATCATTGGAGTTCTAAACAAATGGTGAAAAAAGTTATCGGTCCCTACAGGATGTGCAGAAGATTTACGGCTAAACCAATAAGTGAACCGTTTGCATCTCTACCGAAAGACAGAATGGGAACGATTTCCCACTGTGGGTTCCCACGTACCACCACGCAACTACTTCCTGCCCAGTGCCAGCATATACCGTTATCTTTACTTGTACCGTCGTACGTGCAATTCACCTCGAACTTGTGTGCAGCCCCAGTATCGCAGGCTGTTTAGATGCGTTCGGACGGTTCACAGCAAGGCGAGGTGTCTGCTGGACAGTATTCTGACAACGGTCGCACGTTCGAGAGAGTGAGAGAACTGAAAGGAATCTGGGAGTCCGAAACGAGCGTGCGCTGTGGTACTTCAGAGAACATATAAAATTAAGTGGGAAATAACAGCGGAACGTTCGCCATGGTGGGGCGGTTTCTGGGAACGACTCATACGCACATTCAAGACAGCGCCACGAGAAGCTTTGAAGAAAACTTTTCTGCACTGCGTTCAATCATAGACTGTGCGGACAGAAGTCGAATCACTGGTCAACGCACGCCCATTGACAACAATATCGACTGAGCTGGAAGAGCCACCAGCTGATTTTCTTATTGGCCGAAGGCTAATCGCCTTTTCTGAGGGCAATACTGCGGCGAAGGAACCATGTTCTACTAAGGATGAAGTAAGGAGACATTGGAGACGACAAGGGGCTTGTCTCGATGTCTTTTGAAAGAGATGGCACAAAGAATATACTGTGCAGCTACAATCAGCTCGCTATACGTCAGTGGCACTTCTTGCAGTGAAGCAAAAGTAGGCAATGTACTTATTATGGACGAAAAAAAAAAAACTCGAACACTTTTGTGCGACCTGGCTGTAATCAAAGATACATTTCGTGGTCGCGATAATCACGTTTGTCTATGTCTCTTGGAAAAGTCTGACGCAAAAAAACTACGACGTACTAAGCAGCACATATACCGCTTGGAGGCTTCAAACTAACCAGTTTGCCAGCGGGAAGATGTCGGAAATTCATACAAAAGAAGACAACCAATAGTTACCGCTCCTGGCGCATGCTTTTCTTTTTCCTCACTGAACACCGAACGTGTAGTAAACGGGGCTATGACTTGTCATTCCCGAAAGCCTCACTTTCTCACGACTTCCATGTGGGACATAGCATAGAAACAGGAGAAACCTCTACATGACTCATTAAGGAGCCCCTCCCTCTCATTCACGAACGTGACGGCCAAAGACACCGACTAGAACTACGTAGAGATCGGTAATAACTCATTACGAAGGCGGTGATGCCCCCTTCTTCCTCCAAGAGAACTAACCAACGGTGACGACGTCGGTTCGGTGAACTGCGTCACCGCAGCGCAGAGGCGATCGGCGCTGCGGGTGGGTCTTGGCGAAGCGTCCAAACCCTTCCGGGAGCGAGTAGCGAGCGGGCGGAGGACTTCGCTCTCTACAAGGCGCTCTCGCGAAGCACCGCGCAGCACGAAACAAAGCGGGAAGGGCGCACGCGTGCGTTCGATGCGGGCGCCTGCACCGCCCTAAAGCCACATTCGCGAGGCGCACGGAAGCGCGCAAGTCGGCACACACCCCGCCGTCCAATCGGGACGGCTCGCGGTCTCCCATGCTCCGGAAGGCGCGACAGCTCGAGAAATAACGCGCGAACGGGATCGCACGCAGCGAGTGCGCGCTGCCCGATTTCGTACTTACGAACGCGGACACTGAAAATGCTTCTGCACATGCAAAAGACATCTTCGGTATGTTAAATTTTCGCAGAAGTCCCGCAGTCTCTGTGTGATCGATCACCGTAAAGTAAAATTTACAAAATGACAGAGTAAAGCCCAATAACGTATGGGCAAATATATAACTTTCTGTGCAAAGATACTAAGTACATGGCCTATGCTCAATTTGATCACATCTTTTAAAATCAATTGAGCTGAGATGAAGCTTACTGATACTGTGAACTCCATTTCCTTTCTTTCTATCCCTCTCCCCAATGCAGGTCAACATGCCCGCATTTATTTTGTCATTGTTCCTCGACGCTGATACCACCTCGTGAAAAGAGAAGCATTCATCGCAAGTTGCAATCCTGGAGGATGTATCCTATGTACACAGTGCACTTAATAAAGATTGAATTAATATACGGCGCGAGCAGTTCCGAACTGGAATTACCGGTTACGTATGTGTGCATTGAGTGTTGGAAAACAACCAGGCGGTCGTGCAAACACCGGTATGACGCTGCAGCTCGACAAGCTTTGCTACCTTCGGAATGCGCCAGAAAAAAAATTTAAAAAAAGAAACAGCCGACGAGGGCAGCCGTTCACTTCGGCCGCGGCACATCGCCCAACGGGCCCCACACGAGCACGCATAGTGGCATGGTCGCAAGCATAATTACGGAAAAGCAATCCCTGCACGCCAGTTTGGCGTGACCGCTGGTATGTATGCAGGAAGTTGCCCGGTGTACGCTTTCCGGACGCTAGTGGGCAAGACGTTCGCAGATTGACTGCAACACACACGGCTAGATGATATCTGTTCCGTAAGAAACCGGTCGCGAACTGGCTTCGAAGGCACGGACAGCGTGGGCGCTGCCGTGTCTGACAGCGTGCCGAAGTGCGGTCAGCGCGTGTGCGCAGCGAGCGCCGAAACTCTGCGCAGCAACGCCCGACCGTGCTGCGTCTTCGCCACGCTAACTTTTGGCGCTCACCTCGAGGCACAGGCGAGTACCCGCCGCCACTGGTGCCACCGTTTTAGAGCCGCTTCGATGTTGCTTCTAGGCAAACGACATAGGACGCGAAAGCGCCACTGTCGTCCTCGCGTGACAGTGTGGGCACGTCCGTAGCTCAAAATAGCACGAATGTGTGACCAATAAGCAAAATGCAGGAAGTGAAGGAAAGTTATGGACCGCTCCCACGACAGCAACATGTAGCCTGCCAAAAGTGCCTAGCTAGATGTTAGGTTGTGGAAATACACCCCTTACCCACTTTCCAAGCGTTGAGGTCCCGTAATGACCAAGCACCTAGAAGGAGCTATTTTCCCCGGTAGGTGGAACAGGCACATACGCCCATTCCCACCAGCGCCGTCGCACATTGGCCCACTCCAAAGCTGGCATTGTCGAGCGTTGCTGGCGAGCTGGTGCCGTATCGGTACCGTGTACCATCGGTTAGGAGCACGGTACCAGTCAACGCCGCATCAGTATTGAACACGGTGCCAGCGACCACTTCGGTGGCTTGCGTCTGGTTTATTCATTTGTTGGGCTACGCCACACCGAAGCAGCGGCGACCTCCATGAAAAGGCAATAGCCACACAAGCGCCATCGCAGGCTCCATAGGCGTTCCTTGCACTGGCGCCCATTGCCTCGATCTCCCTGTTCTCTCTGGCTCGGTTATTCCTGACGTGACGTAGTGTGTGCTGACGGGAACACTGCGAAACGGTCGCAGAACTAGTGGACACTATTTGGTAGGACGTACACCACCCGGCTCACAGCCGTCGCACTGAGTGCGGACTAAAGTACTTCAGGCTACACAGGAGGCAACAAAACGAAGAAAACGGCCCGGTATTTTTTTTTTCCGCAACGTAAGTAGCCGGAGACGGTCAGGAGAACGCAGAAAGTTCCCGCCATTATTTCGTCCAGCGGCGCGTAAGAAGGAAGGCAATTACGGCCCACAGCAAGTGAAAGCGGCAGCAATGGCGCGGTTTCCACGACCTCCAGCAATACCGACGTTGGCCGACACGGTGTGCACTCAGAACGACGTCGCCGGTATGGACGAAAGGTGAAACGGCACAGGTCACGTTCCCGCATCCCACCGGAACTCTATATAATGCCTCGGCAGTGGAAAGCACTGCGGCTGCTCAGTCTACCCAGAACTCAGTTTCGCAAGCTGCAATTTTTTTTACGGGTTTCCCGGAGCACTCGGGGAAATTGAAAGAGAAAAAGAAAACAACGAAAAAATGAACTAATGAAGACACAAGTTCCACAAGAGGCATTTGTTGCTGGCATGGGGATTCGTACTAGCAAAGTAAGAGGCTACGCAACCCAGACTATTGTTGCTGCTAACTCGAGCTTTCCCTGCTGAGGGCTCTCGTGTTGGAAACATAACCCAGGCGTGGCCGTACGCGATTTGGTTAGTTTTGCAAGAACTTGAATGTGCGCGAAATCGACGTAAAAGAAAGCATGCGGGTCTACCACGATAATATCCTGCTCGCGCACTTTTCCCATGGGTTCTGTGGAGAATCGAAAATTAGCGAAATGAATCTAGATGTTTTTGACGGAATAGAGCGTCGACGGGAGGCCGACCTACAGATTTTGAAAAAATATATATATTGAAGTTCGTTTATATATATATATATATATATATATATATATATATATATATATATATATATATATATATATATATATATATATATATATATATAGAGCGCAGTTTGTTTTGCAGGTCGCCAGACACCACCTCGCATGACCACTGGATCGACGAAGGTGCCAAAACCACCAACAGTGGAGGATAAGGTCTCGCGTGCTGTCAAAGAACCCAGTCAATGGAAAAAAAAAATCCGGCACATTGTCATCGCGACAAGTGGTAAAGGGGGAAAAAAGAAGATAAAAAAAAACGGAACACGAATGAGCGAGCGAACGAAACGAAACCCACGGACGCTGACGAGGCGGAGACGCAACACCAACACAACAGAAGACGGCAAGAAGGCAGCCATTCTACGGCGAGCGGGCACCGCGCGTCGGACGCAGCTGCAGGCAATGGCGAAATAGGGACAAATTAGACGCGCACGGAGCGCACACGCAACTCCCAAGCTCTGCTGCGGCAGAGAGAAGGAAGGGCGGTCCACCGCAAGAGGAGAAGCCAGACGGCGGTCATGCAACGAGCAGAATCCGATCCGGCGCCAGAGCGGAACACGGGCAAACGAGTCGGCCAGCGAATCACAAAGGCGGATGAATGACCCGACGCCATGCCTCTCGCTGGTCGCCGACGGAGAACTCCTCCCGTCACGCTCGCCTCCGGTGCCCGGCGACGTCGCGACGCCCGAGGAGACGCGGGGCCAAGGAGGCGCAGCCGCCCAAGCCGGGCAGTCGTGGGAGCACGGCGTTACTCAGCCAATCGAAGATGGAAGCCCGCCTCGAGTGGCGAACTGCAAGCGGCTCTTGCCTCGGACCACGAGGGCGTGCTGCCCGCCACCGAGCGTGTCGAGTGACAGTCGCCGCGCTCGTTTGTCGACTACGGACGAATAGAAGCGCCGGCGCGAGCCCGCGGAATACTCGAGCGACCTTGCTCGTTTCGTGCAAATGCCAGCATCGGAGCACGTGCGAAACTGAGTCGTACCCCCAGCCGTTCGCTGGGTTTGTATTCGGCACCACAGCGCGCGGATTCCGGTCGGCGGTGGGAGGCCAGCTGCGAGGCTCGCATCCGCCGAATAGGAAGCAACCCCGCAGAGACCGTACCCGGGGAACGCGCGGCGCCCGATCACGTGCACAACTTTGAGTTAAACCTTAGTCTCTTTCTAAACGAACCATTTCTATCTTTCTGTAACACTAGGGCTATAAAAAAAGAAGTACACATTTCTGCGCGAATAGCGATATCGTCTCCCAGAATATGTATAGCCCAGAACCCGTGAAACGAAAGTGCAGATCGAGGAAGACCCGCACAGCGACATCGGTGAAGTTAAAACACCGCCTAAGGCGCTTCCGATAACATTTCAGCTTCAGAATCGTGTTGCCGCAATGCTCTCTCCTAATTTCCTCCTGCCTGCGCGATGCCAGAAAGGCACCGCGAGGCTGGCTTCAAATTCGCAACGACGAACTTAAACCCGTCCAATTGGACGAAAATTCCCGCGATGCAGGGACCTTAGTGTCATTACGTGCACGGAAGTTTGACGAGTGTGGTTGAAGGAATGCTCTAACGGAGAAGCTGGTAATAATCGCACACCTTCGGTTAATTTATTACTTGAAAGGAATGGAGGTCCTTCCCTTTTTAACACTTATTCGCGTGTACGGATCTATGTATGTCTCGCTTGCAGTAATTGCACATGGCCCGCGATTCCAGAAATGTGTTTCTGCACGTTCATTGTGATGTGGCAGTAGTGCGATGCGTTTGTCGACTAAGGGCACATTCACACCGGCGACTTGAGGAGGTCGCGCGACCATTTGCGACTCGCAATCAAAAAGCGACCGAAGGCGACTGATGTTCACACCGGCAAGCCCGGCTGAGCGCGACCCGCAAGGCGCAATCCCGGAGATTATCGTTCTCAACGAGAACTCTCGGAATCTACGCGGAATTTGAACGCGACGCCGGAGGAGGCCGGATGTAGACACACGAAAGATCACTTCCGGTGCGCCGCTGATTGGTTTATCAGTTTTGCGACCACGGTCGCGCGACTGAAAAATCGCGCAGAGAACGAGTGGCCCAAAATGGTCGCTTTTCAAGAAAGGCGACCGTTTGCGACCATTTGCGACCAACTTGGTCGCGCGACCACTGACAGTCGCCGGTGTGAATGAGCCCTAAAGGTACGTCCACACTAGCGACAAAAAAGCGCGCGGCAGACGCGTGCGGGCAAGTCCACAGTCGCGTTTTGCGGCACGCGGCAACGGTGCGTGGAGTCCCGCGTTGTCTCGTTCCTTTCAATACTTCTCGTTACAACGCGCTCTTCTTTCTGCCGATTTCGTGTTCCATCCAGGGCTATTTTGAGCCAGCGGTCGCGGAAGTTAAGTTCCCCCGCTGCCTGCTCGCCTGCATGGTATGTACAAACATAATGACATGCTCGCACATGTTCCCGCAACATTCAGAAAATTTCACCAATGACTCTCCTGTCATGCCAAACTGCTGTCCAAAATAATGTCCCAACGATTGGCGCGCAGCTCCTTGTCCTTAAAATCGACGTTCGATTTGTTATAGAGGCACGCATATCCGCGAACTGTTTCCAAAAACGTTTCCATTGCAAGGCGGATTCTTCAACGTCTCGGTGGCGGTGTGCGAAGGCTTAACAAAAACAGCCCCCTTGACTGGAATGGCCTCTGAGATTTTACGGCGTGCGTGTGTCGCTGTTCAATCTCGGAGCCCATAGATTATGATTCTTTGTTTATACGACAGGTGACGCCACAAAATCGCGGCTCGCTTCTTATTGGTGCTCGTTTTGCGGCTGCCGCGAAAAGATGGGTCTCGCACCCATTCGCGCGTTGCTGCCGCTTTTCGTGAATCTTGCCGAGCGCGTTTTTGTCGCTAGTGCGGACGTACCCTAACGCTGTCTGCCTTCGCTTTTCATAACGCGCGAATTCTGGCGCAGCCGCTGCGTCGCGACTCGTTGTCCGGCGGATGGCGACACCAGTCCGCTCGGCCAGCGCGTTCCGAGGGCGGTCGATCGCGCACGGTGCGGCGATTGCTCATTCCTTCCACACAAAGCAGGCAAGTACCGATAATTTGGCAATGCAGACAAGCAACGACGTGACTATTTACAGCGCGAGATCTCACCGGTAGCGGAACAACGGAAAACACTTCTGGCAACTCGTTAGGTTAAATATCCACACGCCAGCACCTGCCGTCATTCGTTGAAAAGAGTTACTTCCACACACGATGGTAGGGATAGGGCTGGTCTCGTGGCCTTTATGACCCGAGGTTGAAATTTTTTTTTTCTTCTTGTTGAGCTGACGGGAAGTCCAAGGTGGAAGGATCTTCAAGCGGTGCTCTTGCAGACGTGCTCATAAGCGCCGACGTGAAAGCCGCGGTCGCTAAAATAAATGAGCTACAATATATCAGCAGGTTTACGCTTGCAAAGGCTTAAGCGCCAAGAAGATGACTCGCTCGATCCAGTTCGGAACATCGCTGGAGACGTCGAAAGCACAACCCGACAAACCTGTGGCAACAGAGCGTGCATCAATACGTGTGCAACAAGTTCGCGTTATATATAATGGGCTGTGCGCACCATGGAGCAAGGCGAGGACGGCGTCCCAGGCACCGCCGATGGGTCGGAGAGTGCGCTGCACGCTCCCTGGCCCCAGCACCGAAGGTGTCACGGGCGACGGCGAGACACAGCACGAATTTCGCCCGAACGCACTTCGCCACGAGGCCACTTCGCTTCCGAAAGCGCGGCAACGGCGCACGCGTTCCGGTCGCGCACCAGAACGCAGCGGCTAATGCGGAAAAAAAAAAAATTAAATGTGTGGTTTTACGTGCCAGAACGACGATCCGATCGATTACGAGGCACGCCGTAGTGAAGCACTCGTGGGTTCTCGAATGCGAACATAAATCTACGTGCACGAGCGTTTTTGCATTTGGCCCCCATCGAAATGCGGCTGCCGCGACCTCGAGCTCAGCGGCGGAGCGCAACAGCCAGGGAGCTAGCGCCGTGGGTAGCGGCTAACGAAGCGGCTGCCTACTACGCGCTCGACCCTGGGCACGCCGTGGGAGGTCGGCGAAAACAGCTCGCACAATCGTCGTCGGCCAACTTTCGCCGCGAAGATCGCCAGAAGCCGAGAAGCGCGAGTGTGCCCCCTCGCGAGACCCGACCGAGTTGCGCGCTAACCGCCTTGACCAACCGCCGGTGCCCGTAAAAGCGGAGCTTAGCGCGCCTAGGAGGGGGGGGGGGGGGGACAGAGCCCGCCGGGTTCATCGTTCGATTCGGTTCCCTGCATCGCGGCCGAGCCGTTCCTCCGCGTGCCCCGAGCCGCGTTTGTCGCCAGCTGCCTTTCTTTTCTGTCGTCCGATATACAAGCCGGCGAGCTGCTGCTCCAAAGTCCGCGGGCTCGTCCGACGCACGGCCGGCCGCGCGCGCCGGCAGAGGCTTCCTTATCGCGGCGCTTCCGAGAGGCCGCCACGGGAGCACCGGCGACACGGTCGCGCGCGCAGCGGCGACTCGTAAGCGGCGGCGAGCACGCGCAGTAGGGCCGGTGCGGCCCCGGGGGCACTCGCGACGACGACCGAGTCCTACGCGCGGCGCTGGACGGACGGTGCTCGCTGCGCACTGGCGACTCGAGCCATTAACGCCCGCTCCTAGCATCTGCGGGACGCCGGGCCGAACAGAACCGAACAAACGAGATATGCGCTCGTATAGGTTATGCGAAAAATTCCTCATAGCGGGCACGCGTGAAGGCTTGTACAGTGGTAGCGCCTCAAAAAAAAAAAAAAGAAAAATGGAGGGTGGAGCAGCCGGCGGCGGCGACTGTACGCTGAAACTAGTCAAAAGTTCGCACGAATTCTCAAAATTTCGGTTAGAAATCGGCCCTTCGGAGTAACGAAATTCACGCTTAATTTCGCCAATGTTCATCTGGCATTACGAAACGACCACCGAAACGACTTCGGTGTTCAAAGTCTCGGAAGCCGTGGAGAAAATCTCGGCGGCGACGCTGCCTGGCCTTTTTTAGCATAGGCGCAGGTGGACTCTCGGTCACCTGTTGCACTATGTGCACCTGTTGCGCAAGTACTTGCTGCTCCTATCTAACTCGGGGGGCGGACGCCAGGGGGCGCCGTTGACTATTCCTTGGTACCTATACTATTCCTTTAAATACCTATACAGAAAGAGCGTTGACTCACAATGGCGGAAAAGAACTAGGAAGCTAACCAGCAAGGATGCCAGACACGAGGACGAAGAAAAGACAGAGCATTAAACGACAGGTTAAAAATGCGGAAGGTAAAAATTGGATAAATTCAATGGAAAAGAAGCATAGTGTGGAACTATATCGATACTGGAAACAGCAGATTAGGAAGGAAGCGTTTTATGATAACTCAAGAGGCAGTGCCCTACTCTTTGAAGCTAGATCAGTATGTCTTAGAACGCGGAAAAGAAATTTAACGAAGAAGAAGGCACATGTACTGTGTGTGGTAAATATGTAGAAACAATGGAACACCTCATACTAAAATGTGATGGTATCAAGCCCGATGTCGATGCGGCCACAGTCATCCTTCCCGAGGCCCTAGGGTTCAGAGATAAGAGTCGTGTAAATAAATATGCGGTGGAAATTAGCAAAAGGCGATTGGAGGATTGGTGGCTAAAAAGCAGAGAGGTGACATAAGGTTAAAAGGCTAGGAAGACGTACTTAAAGAAAATCGAGAAATTCAATAACACACAACACAGATAAAAATAAAAGGCAAAATAAAAATCTGAGCATGGTGGCAACTGCCATCGCCCCGTTTCAAAGGGGACGCTCCTACCTTCCATCCATCCATCCATCGTGGGTAGCGTATGGAAACCATTGAGCATGTTGGCATATTGCAGTACCTGCCCAGAGGGTATAAGGACGTGTAATTAAGAGATACCTCGAACCCCTACGAGTATCTCACGCTCGCCTCGGAAAATATAAGCGCGACAAACGACTCCTGAATTTTGCAAGCAAGTCAGCGAAAGCGAGAAGGTCAAATACGCCCGCAACAATCATAAGCGTTAACCGTGCTTGGATAAGCGCCAGTGAACAGATGAAGGCTGAGTAATGCGAACGTCCGAGGGCAGCAAAACGCCCTGCGGACAGGAAAGGGCGGAGTGGCAGACGAAGCAGTCCCCAAGACCACCATGCGAGGGGGCGAGTAAAAGCTCAAACGGCACGGTACGCAGGATTCGTCGCAATTACCGCCGGGAAAGAGGTGCTTTCGAAATAATTTCGCAGAATATTTGACAGCAAACTATATACGCTTGACAGCGCAAGGAACGAGACAACCATCCGCAAACCATCAGAAGTGCTCGCCAACAGAGAAGGGTGCGCACGAATTCCAAGCTGCCCCCAAAATGTGGAGAACCGGCCGGGTTGGCTTGGCCCTGCGTTTCCATCGCAGGAGCGTTGTGGCAACACGATCAAAAAACAATATCTGCCAAGATTAGTCGAAAAGCAGATTCGATTATCTTAAAGCGCATAAGAAATCTTTGAGGCCACGCAGTGGAGGACTCCGTCCCAATTTGGCAGCACGAAGTTATTTAACGCGCATCCAAAGCGTAATCATCTGCTTTTCGAGTTTTCGGAACGCGGTCGACGCAGCCGCTTGATGGAACCGGCATCCTCGTTCTCAGAAGCTGAACGCCGCGGCCAGTGGGCCACCACGGAAGCCGGTCAGCTGCAAGTGGCCAAGCAGGGAATTAGACTGCTGGCGCCTCGAACCGTCCGCAGCGGTTTCTACAGACGTCACGGATTTGAGCTCATTTGTTCGAAGCCGCTTAAATGTTTGTCGCTACGTAAGGATTACCCTGCATTGGTAAGGAAGCACGGGATCAACATCGAAGTTATTTAAATTTACTTAGCTGCACAAGGACAGACCAAGCAAGATAAAAAATTGGAGGACGCTTAAGCTTCGCCTTCAAGAGTGGAACGCGACAGCGTTCCCGTCGACCCGCCAAGGGGTGTAAGACAATGGGCTACGGCGCAGCGACTACGAGCCCCGCATGGGACGCGGTGAGCGTCGAGCAACGCAGCGTTCGGCGTGACAACGAAATGTGCGCCTGAGCAAGCGACGCACGCCTGAGCCTTAGAAACAGCTCGTTTCTAAGGCAACACCGCGTTCACTAGAGGCGCTTTTGTACCGCTTTGAAGCATCGAACTCGTGGCTCAGCGGTAACGTCTCCGTCTCACACTCCGGAGACCCTGGTTCGATTCCCACCCAGCCCATCTTGGAAGTTGCTTTTTATTTATGAAGTGCCTGCCGTGATTTATCGCTCACGGCCAACGCCGCGGACGCCGACGACACCGGCTTTTCTGCGACACGAGCTCCTTAACGCTATCGCGTTAATACCATAATATCCGATACGTGACACTCATCGGCGCTGCTCTACTAGTGAAAATCAACGTGGGAACTTGGACTTTTCCTTCAAATCTTTTGAAACTATTTTTTCCGCATCAATACGCCATAAATAGTTTCGGAAAAGGCGCTTCACCTGGCCGAAATGATTCCGTGCTTCTTTTTTAATCATCATCCGCCCATTCTATGTGCACTGCAGGACGAAGGGCTCTCCCTGCGATCTCCAATTACCACTGTACCGCGCCCACCGATTCCAACTAGCACCCGCGAATTTCCTCATTTCATCGCCCCGCCTGGTCTTCCTCGAGTGCCCTGCCCGTCTCTTGGCGCCCATTCTGTAGCCCGAATGGTCCGACGGCTGCGTAATCTGCGCTTTTTTTTTCATGAGCATTTAAACACTACGCGCGCCTGCCGCGGAAAGACCGGCTCGCAACGAAAAAAAGAGAGAGAGAGAGAATTAGCGATGAGTAGCAAGCACGTGTTTAGTGGTTATTTTAATGTGGGATCTGTCGTCACCTTGTCCTTCCATTTTTCCGATCTTGCCGTTCTGAAGAGCAGGCGGGCTTTGCGACCTTTCCGTCGGCAGTTACTTTGTCCCTTGTGTCTCTCTTATTTCCTGTGCGTAGATGCGCTCAAACCAGACAATACTAATTAGCGGCAAATGCGAGCGTGGCGCCGCAACAGCCTGCACCACTGGCGCCGAACTAGCAGTGCTAGCTGGGTTCTCCGTTCGCGGAAACCGAGCGGGCGCAGGGCCCCTTCGACCGCGGCGCAGCACCCGCGCCGAACGCAAGTGTCGCGCTAGACGACGAAACGCCCAGTCGGGCCCGATTCGACGCGTCACGCGGAAATCGTGACCCTCATGTCGATCGCGGGAGCGCGCGTTTTCATCCAGTATAGATACACGAACCATGGACGAAAGCTGTAACTTATAACGCCCGCCTTCGGGTATGGATGATTATCTGCTGACAAGCTGACCATCGTTCCGTAACGATAACCGAAATATGTTCGCCTGCTAAGCAATCTTGACTGGGAAGTGACAAGGAGCGCGAAAAAAAAAGTTATCGCTATTTTATTCCGCGTTGCTTGTGATTTCCCCCAACCACGAATCTCTAGCAACTCGCCCAACTGAGTTGCTTTCTTTAAAACTTTTTTTTTATATATATATAAAGAATAAGCCACATGGTTGGTCATTCTCGACGCAGAAATTTAGGGCCCGACAAAAGAGTGACGTACGGACATGAGCCCCCGCAGTGGTAGGCGAAACCTTGCCAAAATAACCGAGAAAAAGGTAGCACGAGCGGCTCCTATGCGCCGACGTATTGTATCGCAGCACCAGAGAGTCCCCGACACGTCGGCACCTGAGCCCACCGCTTCCCGGTCTGTATCGCTCGACGCGCTTCGAAACACACCGGGTGTCTCGCGCAACTTGAACGAAGCTTTAGGAAACGAGTACACGAACGACATGTTGTTCGTAGTCGTCCCGAGAGTATTTGCGGATGCACGATTAGTTGGCTATTTAGCTAAAGTACGAAATATTAAAATATCCGTATTTTGAACATTGCAGCGTGTGCCTAATACAACCCAATCACATCATTTCCGCGAAGTTTTCCTCTAGGTACTTCTTTTTTTCGAAGCTCTGAATAAGAAAACGCGAAATATGACAAAATGCAAACGAAAAAAATTCGTCAGCCCCTTCACTCTGTGAAGAAGGCCGTTTTACCTCAATCTACGCATCTATGTGTATATAGGTATTATTATTATTATTATTATTATTATTATTAAAGGACAAAGACACAGAATACATGTTTTGACTGTGTAGCGATTTATTCTTATTCCTTTATGAATTAGTGACGTGTGCAAGTACCACCGCATGGCAGACGGGATATTCTACCATGTTTACAACTTTACTGTGAACTACGTCATTATGAAAACTACATGAAACTACGTAATGTTAGAGTCTTCTTAGCGGCTAATTGCCATATAACTTGTTTTGGGATAATTTCCACAAAACAAGAGTTACAGCCGTTTTCTGTAACAATACTGCCTCCTTAGACGGCCATGTATTGACAGCAGACGGGAATTCTGTAACGTTTACAACTTCAATGTGAACTAAGTAATTATGACAAGTAAATAAAACTCTGCGTCGTGACAGACTCTTCTTAGCGACCAATTTCAGTATGATTTTTTCCAAGACACCTACATTACTAGATTGAGGGCCACAGAAGAGCATTTCGCGAGAAAGTGGAGACGGAAATTTTGTTCATGTCGACGCGAGGTGTACACGGACGGACATCGCCGGAGGATAGCTGATACACAGCTTCGCAGTAAAGGGTCGCTGCGGTCTCAAATCACGTTTCTAAAGAACGAAGGTGGCATGTTCCTTCGTAAGAACAAATGACAGGCACCGTCAGTGAGGCATCACGCCAGCTCTGTTCGAAATGAAAAGCGATAGGCCGGCTCTGAAGGCGCATCGAAAAACACTCGTCGGCTTCTTTTAGATAGATACGCGAACCTTGTTCTTTGGAAATACGCCTGAGAACAACGTTGCATACCAGACGCGCAAATGCGCAGTGACTGTTTCTCTTTTTTTTTCATATCACGCCGGCTTTCTTCGAGACCTGGAAGAACTACGTGAAAAATAACGCCATGGAAACAACTCAATTCGGTGTTATTGAAACCGCTCTACAACTTCTACAATAAGACTTTAGGCACTAAAATAAAATAGCGCCCAATTAGCTAATTGGCAAACTACCACCCTTAAAATAAGCTCGGGACGTCTATGAATAATGTGCTGATGGTTCCAATGATCTGCAAGCGTAGCACTCTTCTGAAAAGGTGGGTTCTAGACTAGCTTTGGTAACGCGAAACGCCCGGTATACGCTGCGCACGAGGTCGCCATGCTCCCGGCACAATGCACGTTCCCCCTGCGGACACGAGAACAGTTGGCACGCGTGGACGGCGCTTCCGCTATGAGTTAAGCAGGTGAGAAGAGGCAGGCCGGTGACGCAACGCCAGCGAAGGCATGATTGCGGCGACTCTCGTTCTGACCATCGTGTGGGAGGAGGCAGCGTGTCTGTCTTTTGGCGGGACCCGGCTTTCGAACGCCGCTGAGATCTCGTTCGCAGCCCTATTAAGCGCGTCGGCGGCGTGAATATGCACGACGCCCGAGAGAAGCGGCTGACACGACGGGAAAGAGGAAGCCCATTACGCCAGAGAGAGAGAGGGACTCGGGTGAGGAATTGCAGCCCACGCACAGGTTCCCTCCCGACCCCTCCCCGGCTTGATCTCCAAGGGAAGGTCGAATCGAGAATCCGGGGTGAAGAACCACCACCCGCGCCACGAGAAAAACATCAAAGTACCGAGGCCGAAACTGTGAAAAGAGAGGGAAGTGTTTTCGCTTTCTCTGGAGCTGACGGGAGCCTGGTAGCAACAACCTCGCGTTATGTGAAAGCGATTCCTTGTGTGCGCCGAAACGCGACCGTCGCATGCAGAGCCAAACTCAATAATAGCGAGGCGTCACCGCGCACACGTCGTCGGTATGCGGGGAATGCGCGCCGCCCAGGGACGCCCGCATCCTGGACTGGAAACCCTGGCGGGTGCCTCTTCCACCGTTACGACGCACACCTCACCGCGTAGTGGGGCTCACCGGTGTCGTTGCTGGGCGGCGACCCCCTGCGCACCGGCCCGCCTTCGCGCGGCGCACCAGTGATACCGCTGGACACCGCACTAATTAAGCGTCGCTCGTGCCGGCGACCTTAATCGGACGCGCTGTCTGGCAAAACCGGATGCGCACAAGACTGGCATAGTTCTCGTGCGTCCGCGCACTCTTTCGGGCAGCCGCTACTTAACCACACTGCGCTGAACGGCGGCTCGCTGGCGATTTATCGGCGACTAACAATCACAATATCTCGTATTATAGTAAGAAAAGCGATCTCGTTGTTCAGAGGTCACCATAAGGCCTAATGGAGTAAATAGTGCTTATAGTGTTCGCAGCAAAGAAAATTCTGTTGTGCCCACTGAGGAGCCAAAGCTACAATATTGTCGCCAGAGTCTACGAGAAGCAGCAAAAGCGAGCTACCTTCCCCAACAACGGGAAATATGCAAATGGTCAGCCCGCCATCCAACTAGCTATGGAATCGCAACGCATCCTGCAAGACTCCTGTTGTGTCCACGGAAAACAGTTTCGATATGCCCTCCGTCCACCATCTCGCACAGTGAGGATAAAAACGGCAAGATCAAAAACAAGTGGCTGGCTGTGGCACATTACGCGTTCTGTGCATACAAATAGTTTATGTGCCTTGTCTAAACTGAGATTTTTTTTTTTTTTTAAGCGTGCAATGTGAACCCGATATAGCAGCCCTTCACGCACAGCGACAAGAGCGTAACTGGTAAATGCACGATCACGCGATGACGACGCAAGGAAGTCAAGCGTCCGCACGGATCTCTGTCCTTTCCCGCGCAAGGTCTCCCGGGAACTACGTTCGTTTACGATTTTACGATACACCGGTACAAGGAAACCAAGAGAGGCCGGCGTCGTAGCGCAACTGACCCAAATGAAACAATGGGCGCTCGCATAAAAAGCGCGCACAGCCCCGCCGATTTGATCAACGCTCGAGCGTTGGCCGTGGCTGCAATCAGCAGGCCGCAGTAGGCCATGTTTGCCGTCTCGTCAGCGATGGACCCGCTTGACGATTCGGTCGGTGCCCGCATGCGTAATGGCGGCACACGCTTGTGCAAGCGTCCGCCGGCAGACGTTCAAGCGGCGTCCAGCGAACACTGGCGGCGCCTGCTCGGCAAACAGAGAAGGGGCGTTGTAGGCACCCGCAAGACTTGGCCAACCGAATATAAGCATAAGTACAGCGAGATACGCAGCATGCGTACCATCACAAATGCGCGGACGCAATATCACGAAGTGACTCACAGTAACGCTACGTTACACACGTATATCAACGTATTCTATATTTAAGGGTACTCGGCATTGGAAATATGCGGAACGTGCAGCCATGTGACAAGTACGCGTCTTGGGAACTGCTAAGATTACACGCGGCACGAAATAGGAGCGCGTGACCGTGCGTTCGTTCAACGTTATTTACGGCGTAGGCAGCCGGAATTAACTTTGACATCGACAAGCGCGGTGCACAAACGGCACTGCCTTTCTCCAACTCAAGGGAATCGGGCAGCTCGTAAAACATCGAAGTAAGACTATAGCTAAATAAATTATGGGGTTTTACGGGCCAAAACCACTATTTGCATGTGAGGCACGCCGTAGTGGGGGACTCCGGAAATTTGGACCATCTGGGATTCTTTAACGTGCACCTAAATTTAAGTACACGGGTATTTTCGCATTTCGCCCCCATCGAAATGCGGCTGCCGTGGGGCTATAGCTACAAGCGAAACACCGACCTGTTCATTTATTTCAAGAGCAGTGGTGGGCATTAGGATGGCTCTTCGGTCAATAGTGCAGATCTTCGGCTCGAAATTACAGGCCTTGGTTAGCAGAACGATAAGGACATCAGCTGCGCTGAAATGGGTGCTTATGCGAACGGCGGCAAACGAAAGCAAACGAAAAAAAAAAAACTAAGCAAATAACCACAACGTGTACTTACGACCGTGCAAACAATCAGCAACAAAAGGGGCAGGAGAGTAGGATTAATCAGGGAACATGTAGTCTAAACCATCCAAACAACGTGCTTGAAAAGTGCAGTAACAATGTACTACAAGGAAATGTCGGCAGCTGGCGCGCTGTGCACAAAATGCCTTACGGAAAAGAAATCGAAAAGCGCGTAATTTGCATGGTGCAGAGCGCCACCGTGTTTCCTGCTTTTTCGAACTGCGCGCATATGGCAGGTTGCACGAACAGCTAGCTGGCAGGAGGGTGTTTAAAGTGCAAGGCGCGGAGCACGCGCACAAGTTGCTAAACAGACATGCTTTCTACGCGAAGTTCACAAATCAAAGCAAGCGGTATAAAGACGCAAACAAAGCTAACTCCGCAGGTGCGGAACGCGAAAAGCGGCACCAGGTCCGCTGCTGAAACAAAGGATTGTCCCTGGGAGCGGGGGCAAGGAGCGCGCGATGCCCGGGGCAACCATCCCAGAGAGCGATGCGCGAAGCAGCCGACGCAACGGCCCAAACATGCTAGGCCTAACCGCCGTGTTTTGCTCCAGCCGCTCTCTTGTGCGCACGCTCCTCCCGAACAGCGAGCCGGGGAGGCGTCCGTCTCAACACGGCGAACGAAAAAAAAAAAATGCGGGCGAAAGAAAAAAAGAAACATGAACCACAACTCACCCGGCAGAGACGAAATCACGAGGCTGAATATTAGCCACTGTGATGGCATCCTCCAGAAGCTGCACAATAATTTAAGGGTCATGTTCGCTGAAAACTCGCTCTTTGGCAAACGATGCGCCCGTCCGTCCCTAGTCGTTTCGCGGTGCAGTAAACACCGCCGCCGCACTCGCCGTTGGCACGCCGCGCCGAAGGGTCCGGCGCCGTAAACGAACGCCGTGATGCACAAGCGCACGCACTCCCACACACACACGACCGTCGCGGAGGCCGGACTTGGGCTGCTGCGTGCCGCTCGATGGTCGGTCGGCCTCTTCAGTCCGCAGAGATATATCCACCACTTCTCCCCGGGCGCGCGTTCCGCGCTGACTCACTGATACAAGCCAGGCGTCGCAGCGCTATCAGTCGATGAATCCACCGCGATCTCCGTTTTGACGGGACTGATTCATTTAGAGCGGATTTGAATCGTTTCAAACGGGGGCTACAAGCGATGCTTGCTACCTGCTCATTGGTGGCCCGCTTGCTTTGACATCCCGGAGCGCAACAACGTTTCTGCCAAGGTTGCCAGATAGCACTGCTGTTTCTGTGGCGGCCTCTCGTGGTAGCGCCGGGCAACGCGGCGGCGGCGGAGGCGGTGGCGCGGGCGCCGGCGGCCGAGCGAACCAACGGCAAGCAGCAGCAAAGCCGAAACTGGTTTAGCTAGCGGCGGGCCGGTTGCGCGTGCGTTTTGTTTGTTCCTGAAATGGAACGGCGGCCCAGGCCAGCACGAAGACCGCTTATCCCAGCACGTCTCCTCATGACGGGTGTCTGCGGGCTGCCTCCTTCTTTTCATTTATTTTCCTCGCCACAATGCCTGCTGAGAACAGCACGACGCGCCAGATAACAAGAGAAACGCACGTTGTAATTACAAGGTTGAATGAGTTCGTCTCAAAACTGAACCCTCGGCGATGGGGCCGAGATAGCGCGGCCAAACGATGAACGCACGGGAGTGCGTGCTTGAGGTAGCGTGTCATTTGGCCTAATTTTATATGTTCTGGTTTCTTTTTCGGGATCCTTCGTACACCTATTGGCTATACGGACCTCGGGGCACCACAGAAACAGAGCGCTCCAGTTTTAGCGTGCGCTCAGTTCGTGCGAATAATCAGGGATCGAACAAAGGGATACAGAAAGCGGGTGGCTTACTCCGTCTGCAAACAGTGCCCACAAGTATGACTATATGTATCACATGCGCTCCGAGCTTTCGTGCAACTTCATTTAGCGGCTTGAGATAAATCTATTTCCCTGTTCCTTTGTAAATTAGCAGACGCCATGGCAGCAATAGGGAAAGAACGTTCAACTTTGAAAAAGAGTGAAAAAGACTGCCCCAAGGTAAATGGAAGAAGTGGGTATGCTGCCCAGATCTGCATCAAGCGAAGGGAAAGCGCAGCAGAAGGGCACGCCTTAAGGCTCACTCACACTATAGGCTGGCCCGACACCGAGCTCTGTTTGCCGACTGTCGGCGACAGCGTTTTTTACTTCGTGTCGGCGCCTCTGTCACGCTGTACCGACGCCGACGATCTGCTGACGGTCGCCGGAGAGCTTGGCATCGATGCAGCGAGAAAGAGGCGCCAACACGGAGGTAAAAAACGTTGTCGCCGATAGTCGGCAGCAGACCTAAATCGGTGTCGGGTCAGCCTATAGTGTGAGTGAGCCTTTAGGGATCGGCTCTGTCGAGTTTACGGATACGCAACATTATCTAGTTTAACAGGCTTGCTTCCGAGATCACCTCGTGTCTGTTGATGTACTTCATAACACTGCTTCACTTTATACGTACAATAGGCTTGTTTTCCTTCGGTTTGTTGAATATCACAACCCTGCCTCTGTTAGAGCCTTTACAGAGATTTGTACGCGACGTCTTCGTGCGGGTAGGTGATTCCAGCTGCATTCTTAAGAGTTCCGTAGAGCCCTGCGTGATTGGACCCTACGGCAGACCACCGAATTGAAGTAAAGCTTGAGGCTCGGTCCTGTGAGAAGCTTTATTTTCATTCATTTTCAGATGTCACTTACGCCCACGTGATCGTAACAAGATTGGTCGACTGCGACGGATGGATGAGTGGATAGACACGAAGGGCATCTTCTTTGAAAATGTATACTGCGAGATACCACCAAACTCGTCTATCTCTACTGCGTCTTGTCATTGAGGGACCCCAAGAAGCAAACCTAAATCAGCTAGAACTTGAACGAAAAAACCAGACAAAAACACAAAGGATAAGAGGAGAGGTTCACACCACAACGACTGGACTATCAACTGAGGTTTATTAGAATCGGTGTAGTCCCAGCAAGGCCAGCAGAGCATGCGCAACTGCATCATCGCTAATCACATAGCATGAAAAGACAAGAAACGCTTCTATCGTGACCGACTTAGCAATTCAAATTCTTTTTCAAGTAAGCGCATCGAGGTTGTACTAACGCAGTCATCACCTAATAAACTGATGTAGTACGCTTCCAAGATTTCTCGCATGTGCACATTCACATTCAAAGATTGTAAAAAGAGGGATTGCAATCAATTGTTTCCGCAATGCACTTGAAAGAAGCTGACACCACGCCATTAAAAGTAGCTTTGACGCACAATCCCAACGTTTAGAGGCCGCAGGGTTCCCTCCGCCTCTTTTGAAAGCAGTGGCTGAATCGCTGCTTCAGAGGCTAAAGAAGGAACGTACGAAGCTGGTAGATGGTGGGGCAACTGAACGTAGGAAACTTGAAGTTATGCCGTATGTGCATAAAGTGAGCCACAATATCAAGAAGGTTGCCGCCAAGCAGGGAGTAAGTGTTGTGTTTTCTGCCCCTTGTAAGCTTTCGGGTCTGTGCTCGCGCATTTCTCGAGGCAGGGCAAGGAACCACGTTTGCACAACGCAGCATGAAAACCGTTTTACGGCATGTGCTGCAGGGGTTTTCTATAAGTTCCCTCTCACGTGCGAAAGATGTTACATAGGCCAAACCGGTCGATGTATTAATGACCGCCTGCGTGAGCACCACTCCTCCCTGGGGTCAGATAACGGTGCAAACTTGCCTCGCCATTGCAATGAGTGTGGTTGTTATCCTTTGTTTAGCAATGTGACGATTCTTGGTAGGGGCAAGGGCAAAGAAGAGCGAGAAATCTTGGAAGCGTACTACAACCTCGGTGCGCTTACTTAAAAAATAATTTGAATTTCTAAGTTGGTCACGATAGAAGCGTTTCTTGCCTTTTCATGCTATGTGATTAGCGATGATGCAGTTGCGCATGCTCTTTTATTTATTTATTTATTTATTTATATATATATACTGCGATCTTTTACAAGATCTTAGCAGGGTGGGAACATACAAGTATATCCACAAAAACATACAGTTTAAGCAATCATGCCGACGCTTGAATTCGAAAATGGCAAAAGGACAAAATGCATGGAAAAAGGAGCAAATAAAGTATGTGCGGTTGATTCATGAGTGCAGGTGCGCCTGAAAACGGGATAAAGAATTTTCTGTAACGACTTTATCAGGAAGTTTATTCGAATCAACTATTGTTCTTGTAAAATAAGAGTATTTGAAGCAGTTGTTGTGCGGTGTTAACGGGGTTACTGCTAGGGAGTGTTTATGATGAGTAGCATAACCAGTTAAAGGTGTTAAGATGTGTGAGGTATCAATATGGTAGTGGCCATTCATTAGTTGAAAAAAGAATTTTAATCGGGAGACACGATTTTGTTCTGTAATCGAAGAGAAGCCACTACGTTTAAGGAGATCTGTTATAGATGTTCGACCGTAAGAATTGTAGATGAATCGGACAGCTTTCTTTTGAATTCTTTCTAATTGCTCAATATTTGTTTTTGTGTAGGGGTCCCAAATGATTATTGCATATTCTAAAGTAGGACGAACTATTGTATTATATGCCAGGAGGGGGACAGTTGGTGTGGAGAATTTAAGCGACCGTCTGAGGGTGAACAATTTGCGAAGGCAATTAACCATTACAGTGTCAGTATGTTTTGACCAGGAAAGATTGTCGGATATGTGTACACCGAGATGTTTATAGTGAGATACTTCGGAGATATAAGTGTTCTGGGCAAAATAGTGGAAGAGAAGAGGCTTTTTTCTTAGTGTAATTCTCATAAAGACGGTTTTTTCATAGTTAATAGTCATTTTCCATTGATGGCACCATGCAACTATTTTGCCAAAGTCACTATTTAACCTGATTTGATCTTGGGGTGAGTCAATTTCATCATATAGTACACAGTCATCCGCGTAAAGTTTAATTTTTACAGATATATTATTGCCAATGTCATTTATATAAAGCAAAAATAAAAGAGGACCCAGCACGGATCCCTGCGGAACGCCAGAGGCAACAGGTAATGTGTTGGAGGAAGTCTGGTTTATTTTAACGTATTGGAAACGGTTGGTTAGGTACGCCTGTATCCATTTGAATAACTTATCATTTCTAATTATAAAACTTAATTTGTGAAGTAATTTGCTGTGGGCTACTTTGTCGAATGCTTTACTGAAATCCATGAATATAGCTTCGGTTTGTTTTCTATTATTTATTGTGTTGGCAAAATCGTGAATTATGTCTGCTAACTGAGTGGTTGTGGAAAAGCCCTGCCGAAATCCATGCTGAGCGTTTGTCAATACGCAATGCTCATCAAAGAAACCGATTACATGCTTATAGACTATGTGTTCAAAAATTTTGCATGTTGTTGAAGTCAGGGAAATTGGTCGATAGTTTTTTATGCAATTCTTGTTTCCCGATTTGTGTAAGGGCTTGATTATTGCAGTCTTCCAGTCATCCGGAAGGATGCCATCCTGCAGCGATTTACTAAATAAAATTTCCTAGTATTTCGCACACCACTCGGCATAACGTTTTAAGAAAGTGTTTGGTATGCCATCTGGACCGGGGGATTTTTTTTCATCAATTTTTAACAGTAAGTGACGTATACCATTCTCAGAAATAACAATATCGGGAATGGGAGGCAAATCCATGTAAAAAGAGGGCAGACAACCGTCATCCGTTGTGAATACACTACTGAAATGATTGTTAAAAGCAGAACATAGAACCTGCTCATCGTGTACACTCTCACCGTCTATTATAAACATATCGGACAAGGCAGAAGAATGACTCATCGTCCTCCAGAACCTCCCTGGAGACGTTTTCATGAAACTAGGAAGCTGTACATTAAAGTAATTATGTTTGTCATTTATAATCATTTGTTTTAATTTATTTGATGCTTCCTCAATGACCCTTTCGGAATTCGAACTAGTTTTCAATTTTGCGGAATTTTTAAGCCGTTTAAGCCTGCGTTGCTGGTGCAACGTCTCCCGGGAAATCCAAGGATTCCGACGGGTAGCCTTCCTCGCAATTTTTGGGACAAACTGTTGCATACAGTTGAATATAATGCCTTTAAATAGAAGCCACAGATAATTCATGCTAGCTGTGTTATTTTTAAAGTCGTCCAGATGAAATGCTAGTGTATCAATTACAGATTCGTCATCTGCACGAGAAAAATTAGGGTAATATTGAATCTTGTCGTTTTTACTACGAGGGGCACATTGCAACGACAATACCACTGCTTGATGATCTGAAATGCCGTCTGTGACCATACATGAGACATTATGTTGTATATTTCCACTCACAAAAAATAGATCGAGAACTGCATTTGAATCTTTGTGGGTTCTAGTGAAATCCTCAACTACCTGTAATAAGTAAAAATTAAAAGCAATATCGATCATCTCACTATCAATATTTGTGGTGGAGCGGGACGTGAATGTGCTCCAGTCGACATTTGGCAAGTTAAAATCGCCGGTTAGGATTAGTTTATCTGCTTGTCCTATATGGGTGTACATATATTCTCCTAAGCATTTCAAGTTTGCGACAGGCGAATTAGGGGGCCTGTATACGGCACCAAGAATGTATTTCACGTTGTTAATACAAAATGTGCAGAAAACACTTTCTACTCCAGAGGTGTCCGGCATTCTTAAGATTTTAAAGGAATCTTTAAAAAGAATAGCTACGCCCCCTCCTCTTCTATCGCGGTCTTTTCGCATTATTCTGTAGTTTATCGGGACAAATTCGCTATCACATATATCTTCATTTAACCATGTTTCCGTCAATACGGCAATATCGGGGTTAAGCGAGCAAAGGATGCCTTCAAGCTGTTCTACTTTGTTGACAACGCTGCGGCAGTTAAGGTTTAAGATGGTGAATGGTGATTGGCAAGTGTTAGTGCGTCATTTGCTCCTTCTTTTTAGCTTACAGCGCTTGTCCTTTTCCACATCCCACACAAACATTTCACCATCAATGCTGCATTTATCAAAAACTAGTTTAACTTTGGAGCCCTGATCACGTTCTTCTTTCGAGCTTTGCCATAATTTTTTCCTTATCTCCCGAACTTTCAAAGAAAAGTCCTCTGTTATAGAAAGCGTGGTCCCTTTAAGCTTTTTGCACTCTTTCAGCACTGAACTTTTATCGCGATAGTCCAAGAATCTTAGAATCACGGGGCGTGCTTTTTCCTTTTTCTTTCCTAGCCTGTGACATATTTCTACATTATCAATAGTAAGTCCAAACCTTTCCTTGAAAACATCTTTTTTGATCACATTCAAGAGACTATCGTTCGTCTGCCCGTCTTGTTCATTTAGGCCATACACGATCAAATTGTTTCTTCTACCTCTGTTTTCTAATTCATCGACTTTACATAGCAAGCTGGAGACATTCTTTTCCAAACCAGTTACTGTTTTTTTTACATTAATAACATCTGTTTGTAATAAACGTAAAGTACTCAGTTGAGCTTCCAAGCTGAGCATGCGTTCTTTTAAATCAGCGATATCTGTTTCAATTTTACTCTGTTTAGCCAGTACATCATTGATAGAAGCAGTCATGCTACTTTGGCCAGATAAAAGTTGCGACAACATTTCCCTATCCGTTGGGCCAGGGTTTGACTCAACGTCGCCACATTCCAAAAGACTCATTTTGAACGGTAACAAAGCTCTAAAAGCGCTTCTTACAGTCATCAGTCTACTACGCAAACGACTGTGTGGGCAACACAGCAGCAGCAGGAATCAATTATCGGATCGGATACAGTACGAGTTGTCCAAGTAACGTACCTGTGCAAACAAGAAGAAGCGTTTAGGCAACATGCTCAAGCTGCTGCTGCATTGCCCACTATCGGGGCGCCGGAACGACGGAGCTTTTGTACTGATGAAGCTTGACGTCACTGGTCCGATGGCGTCCCCTGTCGGAGTGGCCACGGTAGGAGCATCCACAGGAGTGCGCAGAATTGCCAGATGAAGAAAGTGCGCAGGAAATTTACGCCAGTCATACGCCTGGACGATAGGGCAGGACCATGATGAATTGCCGGCATCAACCACGTGTTCAACCGGTGCAAGGCACGCCATGCCCCGGTGACGAACGGCATGACCAGCGAAGAAATCCAGGAGCTGTGCAAACAAGAAGAAGCGTTTAGGCAACATGCTCAAGCTGCTGCTGCATTGCCCACTCAAGCTGCTGGCCTTGCTGGGACTACACCGATTCTAATAAACCTCAGTTGATAGTCCAGTCGTTGTGGTGTGAACCTCTCCTCTTGTCCTTTGTGTTTTTGACTGGTTTTTTCGTTCAAGTATGTACCAACTGGCCCATATTTCAACCCTTCTGCAGCTAGAACTGCTAAAATGTTCTTTCAGATCCATTATTTCACTGATATGGCGGAGAAATGTTGATCGCTAGCGAATGAAATGAACCCTATTAAGCTTCTCTGCCTCGAATTTTACGCCGAAACGTCAGTGACTGTATGTGCGCGTGACATCAGGGGTTGCAAAATAATTTGTCGAATTTTGGCCGTCTTGGCACAGAAAAGCTTGTCAAAACTTGCTAGCCTGAGTCATTGGTTCTTTTGTAATACGATGTTGTGTAGTCATCATTTGCAGATGAATAACTACTAAGCCCGAGCAGACGCTGACACAATATATGACGTCACAAGCTGCTGCAGGAACTCAAGGCCTGGCTTACCGAGTGAAGATGTTTGGAGAAATTTAAATTACTAATACAGCTCAACTTAATACTGCAATTTTGTGCGTATTTTCTTTACTTCACAAGTAACTTCGCCTTCACATAAATTTTTTCTCCGTCGGTCTACACTTCTGTACCATGACTGTGCCAGCTGTATCCCCGCTGCGGATTCGTTCGTGCGTGCTCTACCGTCTCCGAGCACAAATGTCCTAGGAAGGCTAAAAACGCTTTGTTAAGCGTCATTCGAGACCAGCGGCGCGTGACAGCTGGCCCGATATTATTTTCCATAAATTAACAGTCACAGCAGATGCACTTGGACTGGTTGGTTCATGACTTGAGTGGAAACAGCGCAAAATAGCGGCGTGAGCAAGGGACCACGTGCAACTGTGAGTGTTCTTTTTCTTTCTTAATCGCTTCTGGTGCTTATCGGATTACACTCTGTGCGGGAATATCGAGATAGACGTGCGTAGTGACAAACACTTCGTTGACGCGGTACTTCAGTGATTTGTAACTGACGGCAAACTAGCGATATTTGGACGGTGATAGCACATGAGGCAGAATGCGATAGCAAAGCAAACGAAAATGTCACATCAGTGTGGTCAGGGTCAGTGCTTTTCAAAGATTTCTTTTCCATTTTTATCATCCTCTACGTCGAGTAGCCGATCACGGCCATGACAGCTGCGACGCGGCGTTTGAGGCAACGACAAAATGCGATGTAAATGAAATGAAGCTTTGCAGATTACGGGTCCGGCTTAGCTGGTTTCTATAAGAACCCCGATCGCGTCCGTTTTGATCACGGCTCTTCGGCGGCGCCGCCATCCACATGAGCGCATAGCGCCGTACGCAGTGACGCCAGAGGGAGAAGAGACGGCTTTAATTATCGGCCACTTCACTCGTTCGTTTTAAACACAATCTCGAGCCTTAACCTGGGGAAGCACTTTCATTTCTACACGAGATCTTTCCTGTCAGACAGAGAAGCCACCCTTAAGATCGGGGACCTGACTTCAGACATGATCAAGCTCGGGTCTAAGGGGACGCCACAAGGGGCAGTCATATCCCCAACCCTCTTTAACCTCGTCATGATTGGTCTATCCAGGACACTGTCTGCTATAGACGGTATCAGTCATGCCATATACGCAGACGACGTTACCACCTGCTGTAAGGGAGGTAGTGATGGACAGGTAGAGACGGCCCTGCAAGAGGCGATTGATGCTACCGAGAGATACCTTGAGTACACGGGCCTTCGGTGCTCACCGCACAAGTAGGAGCTGCTACTTTATCGAACCAAGCGCAGAGGCCCGAAACCGAAGGGATGGAAGCCACTCGCCGAATGCGACATAAAGCTGCGCACAAGCGACGGAGGCTGCATTCGGAGGGTGTGCTATCCGGATTCTCGGCATGATGGTAGAGTCGAGCAGTTCAAACAACCAGACAGTGCTGCGACTCACTAAGAAGACGGACAATGCCATCAGACTAATCAGAAGAGTGGCCAACCGGCAGCAAGGCTTCGGAGAAGATAACCTCGTCAGATTGGTACCTGCGTTCGTAATGTGTCATTTCACTTACGTCGCGGCCATGCACAACTGGCAAAGATCGGAGCGGGATAAGCTCAACGCATTAATCAGGAAGGCAATCAAGAGAGCTCTCGGCCTCCCCATATAGACTCACACGGAACGCTTAATTCAACTTGGCATGCATAACACGCTAGAGGAAATAGCGGAAGCACAGGAGAGGACCCAGTTCGTCAGGCTATCTACCACACAAGCTGGAAGACACATCTTACAGGAGCTGAGCGTTCCCCCCACAGTAATAAAAACAAAGTTCTGCAGCATCCCTCGAGAGCAGCGGGACCGCATCGCTGTCGTCCCGATCCCACGAAACGTCCATCCAGAACACAACGTGGGAAGACATCGGGCGCCCACGAAGGTTCTCCTGGAAAAGGCTCGTGAACGGGCTTCGGAGAACAGTTCCGTAGACGCAGCGCGCTACGCCGACGGACAGGACTTCGCTGTAGTTAGCGTAGATCATGAAAGGCAAATAACGAACGCAATCTCGATTCGGACGAAGTCCTCTGAGATCGCAGAGCAGGCTGCAATAGCGATGGCCTTATTGGACGACAAGAGGACATCAATCTACAGTGACTCGATATCAGCTGTTAGGGCATTTGCCAAAGGAGCCATATCAGAGCTGGCCCTAGGGTTACTAGGAAGCAAGGAGATCAAGCCACACACATTGATCTGGTTTCCAGCCCACATGGGACAGATCGAGGGTGCCCCGCCCAACCTCAATGAGTCGGCACACGGAGCTGCGGGAGGGATCATCAACCGCGTAGCTTCCGGGCAGCGTGACGCCGGGGGTACTGACAATCGGGACTCTCCTTCCTCGTACACCGAAATTACTAAGCACTTTTACTTGGCTCGGAGGATCTACCCCCTACCACACTGCAAACTCAATAGACCTCAGGCTTTGACACTAAGGTTTCTACAGACGGGGGCATACCCAAACCCCTACTTCTTCACAAGATGTATCCCGAAATTCAGACAACAAATGCATGTGCACTATGCAATGACTTAGCGAATTTACCTCACATGCTCTGGCGATGTCCCGCGTCACGCGGCGATGAAAGCAACACTTCCTCACGCTGGGATGCGGTCCTACACAGTCCCGATCTCGAAGAACAGTTATGGGCTGTCCAACGGGCCCGCGACGCGGCGGAGAGGCTCGGCATCTCTGTCCCGACGTGGGAGCGGCCCGCTGCGCGCTAGTGCGCGTCCTAAAGGACCCTAATAAAGTTTTTCATCCATCCATCCATCCACGAAGGACTCGCGGCCTACTTGAGAGGCACCGTAGTTGTGGGTGCCACTTGGGGCTCGTCAACGTGTACGCATCGGGTATCGAACCCGTTACCTATAGTGCTCGCAACGCCGTGGCCACCGCTGCGGGTATACACGAAAAGGATGCGAAATCGGTGGACAGAGGGAACCGAGGAATGAGCCACGAAGCCTGTGGTTCATAATCGCAGCAGTGTACGACCGTATACAGCGTGATAGTGACGCTTCACTTTCCGATAACCAGCGCCTCCTGTACACAGGAGAACGCGCCCTAAACACAGGTGACGCCGGCAGTGCCCCGCCTTGCGTTCAGAGCGAGGTCTGCTTTCGCCGCTCGTTCTCCTCGTGCTGTGGTTCCCGCCGGTGTGGCCACGTGTCGCGCTCCAGAGCGCCTCCTAATTTCCACGGCATCCGCTGGCACCGCATGCCGCGCAGCCGGACGCCACTGGCGACACGGTAGGGCGGTCGCACATAACACGAGCGCCGCTTGACCTCCGAGGGTCGTTGAGGCACGCTGTATGTGACCTTTCCTATACGAGAGCTGCCTCGCCGCAATGCCATCTCGATGGGTTGCGAGGTGACCACGTCGGCTCACGTCCACAGCGCATGCTCTTTCGGTCCGCGCGGAATGGTCTGGAGAAGAGGTGTTAAATGAAATAACGCTTGCAAATATCATCAGGAACCTGCATGGCAGAGTTGTCAGATTCACTACTGTGATGGTTAGATGCATTTGCTGTTCCCAAAGCGCAGCCGAACGAAACAAGAATGGTGTGGCCAAATTCGTGGCATCGGATGGTTACATAAAGCTTTCCACATATCTTTTTCGGCGTTAAAGTTAGGCCGGACTTCAGAGTAACCCGAACTCTGAGGAAAAGTGCATCTTTGCGGAAACCATTTAGACTGGAGACGCTTTAAAGAGGTTTCCGACGGGACATTCGGTCTAAGTAGCAGCAGACGCTCTGCGTATCGTTTTCTCGTGCGATGAAAGCAATTGGATAAGAACCGCTGCTTTACTACAACGGGAGCTGCGTGGCAACGCTGCTCGTAGACGCACCGTTTTAGAGCTCCATGAAAGTCACGTTGGGTGTGTTGTGGCGCTGTATCCTCCGGTCTGGCGCCCACGCTAAGGAACGCGTCGGCGAAGCATCCCGCCTCGCAACGCTTCGGCTACTCCGCGATCGGATAACGCGGGGCCAGTTGGGTCCGTGGCCAGTTCGAAAGGCGAGCGGTGTCCACCAGGGCCATCTTTAATCCCTCCTCCTTCTCGCGTGTGTGTTATTTTTACTGAGCAACCCTCTGTTCTGGGACGCACTCGAGCGAGAGCGGCGTTTATGGCAGGAGCAGCAGCGAGACCCGATGAGCGGCCACCTTTATTATGCCCCTGCCTGCAGCGAAGAGCGCGACGCGACTCTGAGCTCTCGCGAGTGCCGTCCCCTTCCCCTTTTTTTTTTTTTTTTTTTTTTTTTTTCAGTGCGCCGTTTTCGGCCGCGCCGTTCTCAGCAACAATGCGGCGGCCTGACGCGCCTAAAGTCCCTAGACATCTTTTGAGCAGAAAATCTAGGGACTGCGTCCGCTTTGCTACAATGGACCGTTTCCCCTGAACAGCCGCACAGCTGCGATCGCTTTGCACTGCGCATGGAGGAAGGAAAGGTAACGAGAGAGCATTACGTCACGCAGCCAACATTGGCAAGCGAACGCTCCGTGAGGCCACAGCGGTGGCCCAACACGTGACTTCTTGCGTCGAGATCACGGAGCAAGAATCGAGATTTGCTGAGACGTTTGGTTCCCAGTAGCTATACGCGGCGTGCACGCCGATGGCCGCGCCACTGGTGGCGGCCTTGCGCGGAACGCATGGGAGAGGAGCGAGCCGCGCGCCGTAGCACGCCGTATTTTGTTGCGTCGCTGAAAGTGCTTCTCCGTCTTTTTTGTGTTTTCAGAGCAAAATAGGCAACACCCTTCGCATGTGTGGGATGGCCAAAGCTTCCGAAGAATGTCGAAGAAGAATTGTTGCAGGGTGGGGGGCTCAAATACCGGCGAAAACGTGCCGGCGATACGGTTCTAATTATTCCCCGCAAAGCCTCATCAGCAGGAGCAACGGTGGCAATGGATCGTCGCTTCGGCGCGAAATTTCTTGTTCTCATCCTTTCCTTTGTCGTTTCGGTGTTTTTCCTTTTTTGTTATTATTTATTTACTCGATTGTAGTTAGTCGCGTAAGCGACGAAGTTCGTCTGCAGTGCAACATGCGGTTTAAAGGCATTTCGCTAAAGTTCGGAATGCCGTTTGCCGCTTACTTGTTTTCCGCTTCTTTACCGCGTTCGGCTAGCTAGGCAGCACGACTGCATGAGCGCATTGTGTTTTATGGTAAAGCTACAGAAGTTTGCAAGAACTGAAATTGTTAGTTTTATGTGGCCCGGTATACCGGGCCACATAAAACTAACAATTTCAGTTCTTGCAAACGTATACCGGGCCACATAAAACTAACAATTTCAGTTCTTGCAAACTTCTGTAGCTTTACCATAAAACACAATGCGAATCCTCGCACCAGCTGTCGCGCACTTCATGTTTTTACATCTATTTTATGCTTGCCTTCGCACATGTTTAACTGTTGCTAGTTGCTTCATGCATAACTCTTGATTCTTTTGAGCTGCGATGTTTTCACCCTGCCTCGTTTGTAAAGGGTATAAATCACGCTGTGTCTTATCGGAATGACACCAAGCAAGTGCTTCTTTAACAGCTTTATTCATTTCTCCCGAGGGCATCTTAGATATTGTGGTTTTTTGGGAAATGTGTTTAGAAAATAGGTAGCTCAGGGCGAGAATTGCTAATAGTTGCTGCATATGGTATTTTTATTCCATTTTTCGCTGATCCATTTTTCGCTGAATAGTTCGCGTCACGTTTGGTAAGTCATCACACCTTGATGCTGTCTGAGCAGACTTAACACGCCGAGTGATTTGTTTGTTTCACAACGTAGTCGCTTCTTGCAAGTGAATTTTGTACTCACTGAATTATTTATTATTATGCTTACGCCGCATAGGACTAAACCCGGCCTTGCCGCCAGCGCTGGATCTAATTTGACTGGCGCTGCTCTGCCTTTAAATATATCATGTGGCACCTCTCTCTAGTAACATTTAAAAAAAGTACTGCAAAGTTAGTCAGACTATAGCTTTGTACGTTTCCAAGCAGCTCCCTTAGGGAATTTAAAATTGCAAAAACTGAAGCGCGAACGGCAGTTCATCGGCGGTACAGCGCTAACACGCGCGTTTATTAACCCGTGCGTTTGGTGGCTTCGTTGACTATAGTGTACGCGTTTCTATCAATAAATTCGCAATTATTCTTCTTCAGGCGACTTTCACTACACTTATTCGGCGGCGTCACATGTATTCATCGGCAGAAAAATCACAACGGCATATGCAGACATCGCACCGTGCGGATTTGTTATCTAAGTATGCACTAACGACGGGTGCTTATTATTGAGGTGCAGAAGCAGCATTACGACAAGGGTAGAACTTAAAAAAAAAAACGGTCGAGACATCGCATTAGTCAACAAAATTTGTCGGCTAGTTTACATGAGCTCCACTTCATGTAAATGGTCTTCATGGCGTTTGTCTGCGGGACGCACCTGGCGCGTATGTGGCCCATGTTGCCCCAAACACCGGTAACATCTTGTTCATACCCGCTCCCACAGAGGTCTGCGTCTTCCCTACAGCTGTCACCGCAGAAGAAGCAGTCTGGCGCCCGAAGAAAGGACAAATCGCAGCCGCGAACTTCAGTCACCCTTGCTGCAAAGCGTTGTCGTCTGCTACTGCTCACGCGCGTATTGTTGGAATCGCCCGCTAGGTGGCCATCAGTGGCGCCTCTATAGGCGGTGCACGCGGCCTTAACGGGCGAGGAGGATAGGGCGCGCGGTGAGCGTTTCCTCCTCTCTCGCTTGGGCGATCCGGCGCGGCGCTGCTTGAAAGTATTGCTGTCGCGTGCTGTGGAACGATTTTGAGATGTTTTAGTTGGTACTTTGTAAAATTTGCGCCGTGTACGTTCATATAAGGTAGTCAGGGAAGCCTTTCGGTGCATCGGTAGCTACAGTAGGCGGAAATATCTTTTGGAGGCGCAAAAATGTGACGCGTTTTATCAGCCGCGGTGTACGCACATTATCAGTCGCGGTGTGTGTATGTTCTGTGAACTATTTTGCTTATATCGGTTTTAATTCAAAAAAGAAAACCGGTGTCTCTGTATTAGCAGCACGAGATGATAAATCTGCTCAATATCTGATGGCTTGGCGTAGGGAGCAAAACATAAAGCATAAGAGCGCATGCTCGTGCACGGCCAACCTAAGGCAACCACGAAATATCTAAGCGGCAGGCGCAATCAAATATTTGTGGTGCACCGGCATCGTTCTCGCGCATTTCAAGTCTAGTAGGCTTCAAATTACCATATATCTACGCTAGCCTTCCTGCTTGAGGCCGATGGCGCTGCTCAGCAGAGCGATCACTGCGGTTGGTGAACCAGCACGGTACATATGCATGTAAGCTGTGTGCTTCGGCATTGCCTTTTTGGCCTGCATACAGCCATAATATATGAGGGATCGCATAAAAAGAATGCGATGCCTATTTTTGAGGACAAAATTTCCGTAATGCGTTTGAGGGCGTCGTAGAGAACGAACGAACACAACCGAAAAAGAAATTCGGCTATCATCCTCTTTCTCGAAAAAGCAAGAGACAACGGCCTAACGCCGCAATAGGGCCTCTCATAGTCACGCCGCACAACGTTTATAAATATATCCGCTGATGCGGTATGCTTGGACTATGCGGTATACAGAACAAATATATATATGTAATCCAGCACCTACCCCTGCTTTGGATACTCGCGCAGTTCGTAAACAGTACCTTTGCTGGACAAGCGTAATTCAGACTGTAAGGTATGCTGCTATCACTTGCCAAAACTATTTGATTCAGGGGCGGAAACCTCATCCAACGAACCAAGTAGTCACGCAATGTAACCTTTATCGAACAGTTTGAACGCTTGTCAGAGTATAATCACAGCTCCTATCGTAGCAGAGCGGTACCCACGCTCACGCTGTTACGATCGTCGCGTATGTTTCATGGCTCCTAAACCGCAGCTTAGAAATAGAGGATAATACTGCAATAAGGTCACATTCGTGACTGGAACATTCAATACACAATTCATCTCCGAGGATGATTGTAGACTCGAATATGCGCGCACACATCACGCTGCGTGTTCCGTCCACCTCAACGCTTGCAGAAATTCCGGTCATGACGCCTTAAACCACTTCAGCACGTCTCACAGAACCGTTTACTACGTAGAAGACGCACGTCATACTAAACAGACCGCACGACCGCGAAAACAAACGCCAGAACCTGCCGCCGAGCGTATACCTGCCATGCAAAAGACCGCTTTCACCCAAGCCAGTATGGCGCTGCTCATGGGCGGCGCCACTGCGTTCACAATATGGCGGCGCCTACGAAAAAACGGTCTATACCAGCAGTTTTTTTTTTTTTCGGTGGGCGCGTGTTTAGCTGCCGTGCCGTGGATCTGCCTGCAGAACGGGGACACTAAAACCAACCGAACACTTTGATGTGCGATCACGCGTTGGGCCACTTCAATCGCATTGCGGTATGGTCCCCCTGCTATCTTTTTCCTTCCTCCATGGCACTACGCGTCAACTGCGGCGAGCCGGCATATCTGCACGTAGCCGCAAACGAAAGACGTTCGTATGCCACCCGGGGATTGGACACCGTCGAGTTCCTTTGACCGCGGTGCTGTCTAAGGCACGGCAAGTAGATGAGCCTCCTGCGGTTTCGATCACCTTTGTAGTTATAGTGGCACCCGCCGCTATATCTGGCTGTGGCGTTGCTCTGCTGAGCTCGAGGGTTCGACCCTAGGTGTGACCTGGATGGCGCCCGCGAAATCACGAAGTTCACCTGTTTTAGACAATGCCCCGCGTATGACTAAGTTACTAAAACGTGGAGAAAGCAGCGACCAAATAGTAATAAAATCAGCCTGGAGAAGTCGAGAATAGGCAAACAGTGCTTGTTAATATTTTTATTAACATATGTATTTCGACTTGACGTCAGTACATGGAAAGTACATTATCAACGAGCACGAAAAACGATATTAACGCTTTGTATGCACAGTCACATACTAGATAAGAAGCTGATATCCCTGCGCTGTAATAATACTCAGCGGCACGTTGGCAGATGTGTCCTAATTCAAGTAGAGATATGGACGTTTTCGTCATGCGTGCCTCTCTATCTGCATCGCAATAAGGTTAGACACTTAAATGTCTCGTATACGCGCACCAAGACGGTGATATCTTTTCCTCCCGGCTTTGATTGCGCGATTTCGATGATTGACGCGAAAACCCGATAAAATTGGCTCGTCAGCGCATGCGTTTGTCCGATATGGTCTAGCGCTCTATTTCTCGCGCTTTATTTCTACTACCATTGCCTCGGTACTTTTACGCCCACGTTCACGAATGTCAGACGTACAAGCTCGTTTTATTCCTCGTGGCGGCGCGACCAGTGTTTCAGTAAACCATGACTCTCTGGCGAGGCATCCACACGGCCCCTGCTGGCCGTGGGAGTGCACGTGCTGGAACGTGTTGTCGCTGGCCCTCGAGGGTGGAGGGCAGGCTATAATAGCGGAGCCTGAGGTCGCAGTGGAACGAAAAGGGACACGCTACCTGCGGGATCCTAGCCCTGCTCATCGTGCGCCACGTGGTGCTATGCGCACTGCCCGTGTCCCCTCGTGGAGAGGGCACGGACGGTCGTGGTGGTGGTCGCCCGCACGTGGAGAGCGATGGTGCACAATCAGATTCCTTTGTGCTCACGGCGTCCAGTGAGGCGCGGTCGTCTTTGCCCCGTGTGACAGACGAGTAGCAAAACCCGCGAGGCAGCATTTCTGAATCCACTCGTGTGAAGTGATTTTTAAAGAGAAATGGAAGAGATAAGTGCAGTGCCGTAACTGTCTCTCACAGGAGGACACCTCAACAGCACTGCACGGGGAAAGGGGTGTGGGGAGAAAAAGATGGAGATGGTGACCGGAAGTAAAAAGGAGAGAGAGACCGGAATAGCAAAAAAGAAAACACGACAATGCAGCTAAGCGTTTGCGGGGCCTACAGCCGCACTCTGAGATGTGTTGCTTCACAGAATTCCATCAATGCCGAAAATGCACGCTTGGTGACGGAACTGGGAGCATTGGGCCTCAAACCACTGCTGGCCGCCGCTCAGGTGTTGGCAAGCGTAGGCACTGCGCTTAGCAGTGATCTCCTTCCTTTCAATTTTCCTCATTGCATTTGTTTATTTATACTCCAGCCAAAGAAGGCTATTGCAGGAGTGTGTACAAGTTAGGGAAGACTAAACATGTTTCTAGCAACGCAATAGCAAATAATGAAAAAAATATGATACAGGAAATGTTATTAGACTGTATTGCCAACTCTGGTGCGGCGAAAAATTATTTTGATGGAAGGGAACGGATGTAACGAATTCGGTAGATCAATAGTACGTGGAAAAAAAACTTTATTTCTATGTGTTAGTGTGAGCGAAAAACAGTTTCAGCTTAGGTTCGTGATAACTGCTGGTAACTGCATGATAATAAGGCGAAAATGAGGGATATCCGAAATTCGCGGGCGCTAGTTGGAATCGGTTGGCGCAGGACAGGGGTAATTGGAGATCGCAGGGAGAGGCATTCGTCCTGCAGTGGACATAAAATAGGCTGATGATGGCGATGATGAAGTGCTGGTGGAAGACGGCTTAGGCCAACAGATTAGTATTCGTTATTCGCAAGCCTACAACCCCGCCTCCTCACCCCCGAGGAGCTAATGATATTACACACACATTTCAGTGAATCAATTTCACGACCGCGCTGTTACCGCTTCTAATGGCGTCACAGCCAGTCCTCGTGAAATGCCTGTGGCTACGGGCAGGAAGCAGCGTCATTTAAGCGGCAATAATAACTTCTAAATGGCTTGAAAGCGTCTTCAAAAGGAAGGAAGGAAGGACAAAGTGGAGAAGGAAAAGCAGGGAAGTTAACCATTTTAGCTTAACCGGTTTGCTACCCTACACATGGGAGAGGGAGGGGGGCGATGAAAATTTGGGAAGAGAGAGAGAGAGCACAAAGCACAGCACACACACGTCGTCCGTTAGAGTCCATCAATCTGGCATGGTACGTGATATCACTGTCACAGCCGCTTGTCCAACCCCGTCTCTTTCAAGAACCGAAGTAGTCCGTTCGTCGCCTTCACCTGCGATGTCTTCTGTCGGCGGCATGTGAAAATCGTGTCGAGGGACAATGGTCTAGTGTCAAGGTGCGCTAGAACGGATGCCAGAGACTGTCGCTGAACCTTATATATTCAGGACAGTCGCACAGAATGTGTTCCAGCGTCTCCGCGCAAAGACAGGCATTGCAGAGAGCGTTGTCGGCCATTCCGATGCGGAATGAGTAAGATTTCGTGAAAGCCACCCATAGCCATCAGCGATAAAGCAGAGTGGCCTCTCTTCGGCGGAGACCAGCTGGCCTACAGAGATGCATCAAAGAGTGCTGGTGGTATTGACGGTTGCTCCGGTTGGTCTGGCTGTTTGGTGTGCACCATAGAGAGAGCGTGATCTCCTGCGCAAGCACTCGAAGTCTGCTAGCTGCGTCAGATCGTGAAAGCGGTATGGCCTCCTCTTGTGCGTCTTCAAGAGCTGCCCGAGCGGCATTATCGGCGTCTTCGTTTTCAGTGACGCCGCGATGACTTGGCAGCCACTGAAACGTCACGTGGTGTCCTTTCTCCTGTGATGTATGAAGTAGGTATCTAATATCGAATACGAGCTGTTCGAATGGCCCGCGACGTAGAGCTGATAGTACAGATTGTAGGGCTGCATTTGAGTCGCTGAAGATTGGCCATTGTCGAGGTGGCTCCCGATTGACGAAAGGAAGTGCAGCGCGAAGGGCAGCTAGTTCAGCAGATGTCGATGTTTGGTCAGTCCTAAAGCTGATGGTAATAGCTTTTGCTGGGACAACCACAGCACCGGACGAACACTGGATGTTTGTGGAACCATCGGTATAAATGTGTTCACTGTCCGCGTACCTCTCGTGCAGAAGAAGCAGAGACACTTGTTTCAGCACAGGCGACGACAGTTCAGACTTTTTCCCGATTCCTGGTACACTGAGTTGGACTGTGGGGCTGATAAGATACCAAGGGGGTATCGATGGTTTAGATGCAGCGGTGAAGCCCGAGGGAAGTTTGTCGTTGTACTTGATGATAGTTTTAGAGAATGATGATTGGTGCCTGTCTGAAGGCAGTGCTGCAAGGTGGTGATATGGGGCATGCGCAAAATGTCTGATGTGCGTTCTCAGAGCTTCCACCGTAATGTGAGTTCGCATTGGATGGTCCCGAGCAATCGCAAGAGTTGCCTTTGTTGACGTGCATCTGGGCGAACCAAGGCAGACTCTGAGTGCTTGCGCTTGTGCTGCCTGCAGAACACGAATATTTGTCTTGCAGGTGTTGTTCAGTACGGGTAGACTATATCCTAAAGAAACCGAGAAAGAGAGCTCTGTAGAGTTTAAGCATTGCGTTTACTGACATCCCTCATGTCTTTCCTGTCAAGTATTTAAACAACTGATAAGTTGCTGTCGGGCGCCGTTTTATGTAGACCACGTGAGGGCTCCAACAGAAGTCTCGGTCAATAATTACGCCAAGGAATCTGTGGGTTCGGACATAGGAAATGGTCCACCCATTGATAGAGATGACATAAGGCGTCATCGGTTTGCGAGTAAATGCTACTAGCGCGCATTTTTCTGGTGATATGCTGAGACCCTGTTTACACAAGTAGTTCGCTGTCAAGGTGGCCGCTCTTTGAAGTCGCGCACGTATCTGAGGACGTGTGACTGCCGAAGTCCAGACGCAGATGTCATCAGCGTATATAGAAATTTTGATGGTAGTTGGCAAGTATTCACCAAGTCCAACAAGAGCGAGGCTGAATAGCGTCGGGCTGAGAGCACCGCCTTGAGGAACGCCCCTGCTGGTATAGAGTCGCGTAGTTGGGCCATCGTCTGCTAACACATAGAATGATCTTGCAGATAGGCAACTTGCAATCCACAAAAGAACTCGACCACCTAGGCCAACCGTCGCAAGAGCGTTGAGAATGGCCTCATGTAATACGTTATTGTATGCCCCTTCCACATCTAAGAATAAAGCACGCTTACAGGACCTTTCGTGCTGGCCATATGAAACGAGATCAACTACATTGTCGATGGAAGAGCGGTCACGTCGGAAACCAGCTATGGAAATCGGATAAACCTTGTAGTATTCAAGGTACCATTTCAGGTGGCCAAGGATCATCCGTTCCATTATCTTTCCTACACAGCTGGCCAGCGCTATTGGGCGGTAGGAGGTGAGTTCTAATGTGGATTTGCCCTGCTTTAAGAGTGGCACCAGGCGGCTTACTTTCCATTCGTCAGGAACATTTCCCTCCTGCCATGAGGAATTGTAAAGGCTCAACAATTCTATCCGTACGGATTCTCCGATATAGCACAAGGCCCGGTATGATAGACCATCTGGACCCGGAGATGATGAGCGCCTGCAGAGAGCTAGTGCCGCTTCGAGCTCCTCCATTGTAAAAGGAAGGTCCATGCGGCAATCGCAGGAATGGGGGACGTCAGCTCGGGCTGGAGGATCTGGACGAGTAGCTTGGTCTGCGATCCGCGCACAAAAGTCTTCTGCGGCATCGATGTCTTGCCGCCCTTGGAAAAGCGCTAGCGCCTTGAATGGAAAACGCCGTTCCGGAAGGCAACGGAGACCTTGCACCGTTTTCCAAATGTGAGACAGTGGCTTGCGGGGGTCGAGTGTCTGGCAAAACGTTGCCCAACGTTCCGACGCTAATCTATCCATACGACGCTGAATCTTCTTCTGCATCCTCCCGGGTGCCCTAAGGTCATGGGTTGATTTTGTACGCCGATATCGACGTTCCGCCCGGCGACGAAGCGCTCGAAGTCGCTCTAATTCTATGTCGAAGTCATTTCTCGTGGAAGAGATTGTCATCATGCGAGTGGCGTTTTGCATCGTAATTTTAATCGTTTGCTCTAACCCAGAGGGTAGGCCCTCGCGGCAGGCATCTTCCATCTCAGATTTGAAGTTGGCCCATTGAATCGTCCGAATGGTATTCCGTGGGCCTGATCTAGACGACAAGCCTTTGATGTTCAGATAGGTGGGAATGTGGTCACTCCCATGTGTCTCAATGACTGGAAACCACTTCACACATCTGGCGAGAGAGTTGGAGACGGAAGCAAGGTCGAGGCAGCTGCCGTATGTCACGCCTCGAAGAAAGGTGGGGCTACCATCGTTCAGGAGAGTAAGGCCATAGTTGTGAGCGATGCTTGCTAATCGTGGTGCTCTTGCATTTGTCCTTGTACTTCCCCGTGCTGGATGGGGTGCATTGAAATCTCCTATGACGACCCATGGGGCGGGACAAACACTCAAGATATCCGCAAATCTCTTGGTATCGAAACTGCTCGAAGGCGACATATACACGCCTATGAGAGTAAACAAGAGTTTGTTCTTTTTAACTGTGATGCAAATATATTGATTGTCGTCGTGGGGCGCAATTGGTTGCAAAACATAGGTGAGTTCACGACGGACAAAAACGACGATATTGCTGCATGCACCATTTGTTGATGACATGATAAATTCGTATCCTGACAGTCTTATTGGTTTCGACAAGTTGGGCTCACAAATGACGATGAGTGGAAACGCATTGGTGTACACAAACTGACGGAAATGTGAAATTCGGGATTTTAGCCCTCTGGCGTCTTCAAAAGTATTGAGCCCCGGTATGCAGGCTGCAAGAATACGACACATTGCGCCTATAGCATTTGCAACTAGCACGGGCTCCACCTTTTCGCGGTTGTGTTCCACTCGCTCAGGTGTAAGGGAGGTCAGTCGTATACGCAAAGCCAGCTGGCGCAGTGGCAGCAGCGCCGGACACGCAGCTGCGCACACGTGTGTTTCGGTTTTTCGTGTAAAGACCCTGATTTAGGCTAAAACATTACTCGAAGCTGTACTGGTGCTCGAGGCAATCTTCTTAGCAGAAAACTAGCACGAGGTGCGTCGCCATCTTTTGCTAGACGATTACAAATAGAGGATGTCTGTTCGACCCTGTTCCCGCTGCAGAGGACAGCAAAGAAGGAGGGAAGTTCGCTATCGTCGCCCTTGGCAGAACCTTTTTTTTTTCACTCCTGCTGCCTCATATTAGTGGTTAGACGTGTATGTCATGGTAAAAAAGAGAAAGAAAAAAAAGCCACGGTTCTCGACACACGCTGAGAACCATGACTGCCGACACCTTTCGAGTGGTCTACAGCTTACTGAAACTCGTCATGACAAGCACTGCATTGGGCCCGTGCGAACCTTTTCCGTACAGTTTTCAGACAAGACAATCCCATAGATGTGCGTCCAACCGGCCTCCCATTCTGCTGGCGTTCTGAGAAACGTGCTCAGCAGGTGTGTCGCATTTCGGAGATCGATGCGGATTCGGGCGTCCTGTTCGGCGCCCGCCCGCCTTCCGAGCGCAATTACCAGCTTATTCCAGGTCGCGACAAAGCGCGGCACGCGAAAGGATTTAGCCCCGCCAGAGCGAGCTTTTAGCTGCGCAACGGGAGTCTTACGTCCGCACAGCGCGGGGGAGGCCCGGTTTTTTCGCGAAGTGCTCTGCGCCTAGTGCAGCCATCTGCTTCGTCGGTGGAAATGATTGCCTCTCGGGTTAGCGGAAAGCCATTAGGAAAGTTCACCCGAAGAACCTCTGGTCGCGCATGTTCACTGAAATGAGGAACTATGCGAGGAGAGTGTCTTACCCCTCTTCTAAAAACCCTCCACCCCCCCCCCCCAAAAAAAAAAGAAAGAAGAAATGGGGTGGGGGGCGGGAGATTACATCGCGCTGTTCTTTGACGTCGGTGCTCCTTCTGGCAACATCTTTACGTGCGTGAAAACAATCCCTCCAATCTCATTTAAATGTCATTTCGCGAGTCATCATGGGAAGTTAAGAATAGTTCTGGCACATTTCTAGTGTCACAATAGTCATCTACTCTGCCGCCCATTTCGATTAAATATCCGACAAAAAAAAAAAAAAAATTAGGAAGAAGCATCCAGGCTGGTAACAAGCCCTTTGGAGTCCGACTTCCTGAATAATTGCCGTCCAAATGCCTTGAGCAAATTTGTTTTATTTCTTTTCTTTCGAAGGGGGGGGGGGGACGCTGGAGCCGGTCAGTCATATATTGGAAATATATATTTCACTAATTTGGAGATAAATATATTACGTCACGTCTGGCAAACATAATCGACGAGAATTGAAGCATTCTTCATGATGGAAACGACACGCTTTTACAGAAAGCTGTGTCGCCATGTTTGATACTGCGTTTTGCCAGGTTTTACTAAAATGGGCCGTTGAAAGCTTGTACGCGTGGCTCCTGCATTTCACTATGGCGTGCCATAGAAAGCCGCTATATAGGACGTCAAACTTTGCGATTACTTTACCGAAATGGGAAAGAAGGACCATAAAGAAAGCAAGGAAGCCATGGGCCAACTCATACTGAACGACAAGGGCGGCAGGTTTGCGACAGAGATTACTTTGAAAAAAATTAAAAAGTAAAGCCTGCCTCTAGCTAGTCGCTATAGACGTTGCGCTCACTCTGCAACCGACCTCTGAGCCCTTAGCGGCCGAGTTAAAAATGCAGTCTTTCTTCAAGCTTGCAGCCTTTCTTTCACCTTTCTCTCTGGGCTCCTTCGCTTCGGGCACTCGTGGTATGCGAATAAATCAATCAATTGGACACGCAGTAAACCTGGCGGTCACTTTTCTCGGAACTCAGAACGGCCCTCTCGCCTTAACTTACGACAAAACAAGCTTGGCTACAAAAAATGCAAATTTGCTTCTATGTCCACCCCCATGCAAATGCTAAAACTACGGAAAGGAGAATCTCGTCCAGTCATTGCGCTCGTTGAGTGTTTGCTTTGTACGCTTTTAGATGTGAGAAACAGACGATGATAGTGAGAAATGCTAAATATTATTTTTACGTATCATCGTTATCTTATCTTTGTCATCTATGAGCACTTAACGACGGGTGTTTCTTTCTTGCGTCAGCCGACACGACTGTATAAATTTCGTAATTGGATCACGCACGTGGTTATCGGCCCTATTACTGCGTCCCTTACATGGCATTGATTCAGTGATCTGTTATCTGGTGCACGGACTAAGCCCTACACGGTGTGTTCGTCTTGATCCGCACACTATCTGCTACATCATATTGTTCACCAATGGAGCATCTGCAATAATTTTGTTGCGCATGCTCTAGGCGGCTTTGTTTCAACCTAAATACTCTCGAACGCAGACTCCAAGAATTAAGTGTTATTTCCTTTTATCGCATTTATCCCTAGCCGAACCCCTCATCATCCTCATCCGCCGAATCATCCCCTGCAATCGTCCTCGGACACTTCCCTGCATGGCGAAATTCGGCTATGGTAAATGCTATGGAATGGTAACAAGGGATTCCTTCTCGGTGGCCACTGTCGTTTGTGCGTGAACTATGACGACATCAAACTTTAGGAACGATTCTCGGAAAGCCTTCGCGCTCGTGCTTCCTCCCTAAGAAACGGAGGTGGGCGTCCGTGGTAAGTTGCAAACTAGTATTGTCGAGCAGCCAACTCGAAGATTTTCGCGAATTCGTAACAGTGCGCGGTCCTTAGCTTCTCAAACTTCTTCGCTAGCCTCAACCTTTCTGCCACATATGTGTCAGTTTTCACGCAACCACGCGGGCCTGTAGCTGCTGTCGTAGCTGAACACGATCCACCAGAACAGTGAAGACGAAATAGATTGCGAATCATTTCTGACCTCACTTGCTCATTCCGCAGCTCTTAGTTTAGTTTTTTTTTACAAACGTGGATCTCAAGGGGTACGACCGCGCTGCCAAACCGTCAATTTCTTGCACCAACACTCGCCGACAACGCTCGTTGTTGCCGGCAGCTGACGCGCCATACTGCGGCACGCAATAATGGCGGGCATGTTGGAAGCGGCCGCGACGTTCCGTTTTCACCGCTTGCCTCGCCTGGTCGCAGATATATCGCCGACCTTCCGCACGCCTCACCGAAGAAGCAACGCGAGAAATGTGCAGTCCCTGCTGCGCCTCGTGCTTACTTCAAACTGAGCGACCGGCGGCGACGTGGCGCCAGCTTGCGCCGACGTTTACGTGACGCGCGGTTTTTCTCGCACTTCCGAAACGGAAGGGCGGCGCCGCAGCGTCGAGAGGAGCCGTGTCAACCGTGCAGCACCTGTCGACGCCGATGCAGTGCCGCGACTTACGCAGTCACAGAAGCGAGCTCGGCTCGTCAAGCGTGAAACCTTCGCCGCGAGGATGGGGCTGAAAAAACAACCGGGCTCGTCGTCGTCTCATATGCACGTCGGCACGCAGGGGGGCGACCGGGTAAGGTTGTCACAGACCACTGGCTCTGACGAATGTGGCACGTGCGTCGTCGTGTCCCGGCGCTGCGGAAAACAATGCGAGCACGCAGGCCTTGAGGCGTCGTCACCTATGCGCGGTTTCCGCCAGACGGGTCGCGCATTCCTGTCCGCCCGGAAGGTGCGATCAAACGAAAAGAAAGCCGCCGGGCGGCAGAAGAAGGGGCGCTGTTTGACAGGAAGACACACAAAGGGCCGCGTTTGAACGCGCGCGCAAGAAGCGGGAAGCGTGAGTCGGCGAACGTGACGCGCGCAGTTTCCGCCGGAGAAAACTTGGTCATTTCCCGTCGGCCGGAGGAAAGTTGCGCGCCAGGGAAGCGGAGGAGGAGCAGCGTACGAGTGCGCCGACCATTGATGGCTCTGTTTACGAGCCCCGGTTGTGTGACTGGGGGCCGCGCTGTCGACGGCCGCTCTGGTTCCCACAAATGGCGGCCATGATTGAGCGCTGCTGCGGGTTCCGCGATGTGGGCCTCACGTTCGAGCGAAAAACAGCGGCGCTTGGGCGCTCTTCTCCGCTGCCACATCGTTATCCGAGTCAGAAAAGAATATCAACGTCATCTTAGATTGCCCAGTGAACTATGCTTCGAAATCTCTGTTTTATTCGTCGGCCGGTGAAAGAACTCTCATAAGAAAAAAAAAAAAAAGGAGTGAAGACTTGTGAAGAGTGAAAAAAGAGTGACGAGTGAAGTCACCCCTCCGCCCTTTATGATTACTATATTTGGCTCCGAAACTTGAGCTGCGCTACCCCAGGTAGCACACAAAGTCTTCTAAACGTCGTATTAATGGATTGAACGTCTCAAAGATATGTTTGACCAAAGTAGACACGTTAGAAAACATCGCAACCAGGATAGCTTAAGAACGGGGGGGGGGGGGGGGGGATACGTTTCGAAAACGTTTTCGCACGACTGGTCGTAGCTATTCAATTAGCACACTCGGCTTTCGAGGGCGCCGTTTTTGGTGGCAAAATGCTCCATTTATCGAGCGGCACTCGTCGTGCCAATTGCTGCTGTATTCGGCCTGCATTAGCAAGGGCTCGGCCAGGAAAAAGAAGCCTTTTGTGGCGTTGACCTCACCTCAGGAGAGCCGAAGGACTGCAAATTAAGTTGACACCGCAACAGGCCACGAAGAAATGGTTACCGAGTGCAATAACATTGAAGGCCCTATTTGGCGACGCGGACACCGGCTCCACATCGACTTCGGAGGAGCGTTGCCAGTCAGTAGACCGTGCCGGTGTAAGTACCGATTGCGACAGCGCAACGTCTACTTCAATATCTCTCGCTTTTTCATGAACTTTATCATCATTCAATGTTTTCTGACGATTTCTTTCAGTCCCCTGCAGTAATTATTTCTTTTTGTCTTGACGACCAGTGCAAATGTGACACGACCGATGTGTCATTCTCATCGTTTTGCAGATTCATTGTTACCACGCCCTATCATCGAATCTAACCACTGGGCATCGCACGTAGCTACTGAAGGATACGCAGCAAAATTCAAGGAGGTGCTACTCACTGAGCGAAGTGCTTGACCTAATTGATTTGTGTTTACTTTTTACGCGTTTTGTTTTCACAGTTTCTTACGCACTGAGATGTATTTTACAGATGGCGTGTTAACTTTTCTCCCGTTCCATTTTGCAAGCATTCTTATGCACTGTACTTATTAAGCTTTTTCTGTATTACGCATAAATAAAGGTATCGAGTTAAAAAGTGGACATAACTTTGGATGGCGCCGAAGGAATACATTGGTACAGCCGTTACTAGGAACACTGCTCTGCAGAAAGTGTTGCGGTGAATTGTGCTGTGAGCACGATGTGTACAAAAACAATGTGCAGAAACCGTCGGTGAATGTCAGTACCAGCAAATAGCCCGAACGAATGAGTGAACCAAAGAACGAGAGAGAGAGCGAAATATACTTGGCGAGAGAGCAAAAGAGCGAACGAACGTCTTCCTTGCAGATCAACAAGTGGAAAGGGGGTTAACCCAGGAGCCCGATTTCTATTAATCATGGACAACACAGAGGAAATTACTTGTACTTACTAATTGAAATAAAGAAATTATAAATTAATGGAATTGAAAGTGGATGAAAAAACAACTTGCCGCAAGTGGTAAATGATCCCACGCCTTGGCATTAGCGTGCGAAGCTCTACCAGTTGTTACTAGTAGCTCAATTGGTAGAGCATCGCACGCGTAATGCGAAGACGTGAAATCATGCCCCACCTGCGGCAAGTAGTTTCTTTTTAACCATTTTCAATTCCATTAATTTATAATTTTTTTTATTTCATTTAGTAAGTACGAGTCTCTGCGTTGTCCTTGGTGTATGTTTGTTGCCTTATGATATGATTGCAGATCAACAGTACGACGACCGACCACCGACCTCTGATCAACCATAAAAACAGCCGGAGAGAGAAATCTATTCCCTTTAATATTCCTGGAGCTCAACGGTATGGGCTCGCCACGCTTGGGCGCATAGCTTGGTGCGATCGCGCCTGCTCAGACACGCCGATCGTCTCTTAACATGCTGTAACAACAATGATGCTGCACTGACGGCGTTCCGAATGAAATGGGGCAATGAAAGGCCTGCGAAATGCACAGTGGTAACTCCCAGCTCACCGCTGTTGCTTAAGACGGAGTGGCATACCGAGCAAGCGAGTCAGCGCGCGAAAGAAAAAAAAAAAAAACAGCGGAAGAGAGGCGGCGTCTGGCTCTGCGCGACATGATTCACCGTCGATGAACAGCAGAAACGCGCAACGCCCCCGACACGCACGACGTGAACACCAAGCCCTCGCACCGCAGCGATTCTACAACCAATGAACTAAAGCTTTGCCATCAACAAGATCCGACCTTACGCAAGGTGGCGGTACGATACCGTCGTCACATCGGTCACATGACCAAGCGTGTGGCCAAGGCTGCCGTGTGAAACCGGGCTGTGCATAATTCCGTAATTGCGCTCGTTTGGGCAGTCGTGCTTTTTCTGACTGTTTTTGGTTGGGCTGTCCTTTGTCATGCAAGTATTGCAGTGTTTTGTTGTCGTTCTTGGCACCGCGTGTACATCCATTTGTTTGCACGATTTTAAATCGGAGAACGTCTTTTTCATTCAAGAGCACCGAGTGAAGGGCACTAATTTGCTCTTCAAGCTCACAGTCATGTCGCTATGGCAATGTCCGGCGCCTTTTCAGTGACGTTGTAATTAAAGCGGTAAGAGTAGTATTAAGATGAAAGTTAGAGACGAAATGTTGCTTTTGGGTGCCTGGCATCGGTATCGGCCGTCATACGTGAAACTAGCAAGCTTTGCAGGATGCGAAGGAAGGTGGGAATGCTGTGTCTGCGCACATTGCCAATATCCTCTAGACCGCAGTCACTGTGGCATTTCAGTCTTCCGTTTAGCAAGAATGTCGCAGACAAGAGAACTGACAAACCGGCTCTTTGTTGATGTTCTTCACGAGTACGTTAGCGCAAGACGTGAGGTGAAGTGCCCTTCGTATTTCCGTGCCCTGGCCTACAGCGCACTTGTGGAATATTGCGTGAACCACACCGTGCTGTTATCGCTTGCGATTCAGCTTCGATTGTGTTTTGACCCCTTTTATCCCACGTGATTGGTACTTTATGGTCTTTAGAGGAACTTTGTGTCTAATATGGAACGGCCGAATTCGATTTTCTTTGGCATCTCCGAAAGGTAGCAATATATTGCGCAGCTTTGTTCTTGTTCTAGTTTTTCTAGTTCGTGAATGGATGCAGTATGTACTCTGCGTAACTCACTAGTGGGATACTGCATTCGTGAGTTGTCAATCCCCTTGGCGTAAAATATCCTGTTACTCCAGGTGGTATTAGATTCGTCGGACGATCTCTCCGCTGCCACCATATTTTAGAGTTGTCGGACGATCTACGAGCTGTAGGCCGATCTCACCGCTGCCATTCAGATGTAAGATTTGGCAGTCGTAGCTGTAGGAAGGAGCTTGACTCTTCGTCGGGAGTTAGGAGAGCAGGATTTATTTACATTATTTACATCTTAGACACGACATACATCGACAGTCTAGCGTGACTCCCATATGGAGCCCGCAAGACAGCAAACAGCTTACGAGCACGCAGCTCACGAGTACATTTCTAGCATGACAACGAGCACTCAGCTCACTACGACGAGCACACTCTCGCAGCCGACAACCGCTGCTTATGAGCACTTGGTCCCCCCTTGATTCCAAGCGAACGGAAACGTTCGTCCAGTCACCGTTCGACGTCACCGTTCGACGTCACCGAAGATGACCCGCCCTTTTGGAGGTGGAGGAGGGCTCACATACACGTGCCGCACACACACACTGGTGCAAAGGTCCGGAGCCGACTTCAGAGGGGCCTTGAAGAACTGTGCACCATCCCGGGTGGCGCGGCCGGGTACCACATTGTCTGGTGTCTCGAAAAGCTCATGGGGAGGTTCTGCCAATTACCTCCCCTCGAGAACTCCCCTGAGCTGACCCCGCGCCACGTGGCTGCCGGTTATCCGCAGTTCTCTGAAGTGCGCCCCGTCCGGTTGGATTGGAACACGTGCAGCGGGCTGAAATAGCTGGCACGTTGTCACCCCGTACGGCCATTCCTAACAGTAGTCACCATTCTTTGCAGTTTGTGGCTGGTGCCGGTCTCCACGCTGCACGGCCTTCGCGGCACTTACCGCCTACCGAGGTCGAGCGCGTGTCATGTGTACGCGCGTAGTTTGACGAGGAGTGCTCTCTCGGGGTTTTTTTTTTTTTTTTCGATTTGTGCGCGGTTCGTGCACTTCGCGCAACAGGGCATCCGCGGCTCTTGGGCCTTGTGCAACAAATGTCCCAAACGCACGTAAGACAGAGGAGCCTCCCATATAAGGATGTCATCATAATAATAATAATAATAATAATAATAATAATAATAATAATAATAATAATAATAATAATAATAATAATCAGGAGCAGCAAAAACAGCCTACTTTAGGTATTTTATCAGTCTATTTTACTGCAGGACGAAGGCCTCCCCCTGCGATCTACAATTGCCCCTGTCCTGCGCCAACCGATTCCAACTAGCGCCCACGAATTTCCTAATTTCATCGCCTCATCTAGTCTCCTGCCGCCCTCGACTGCGTTTCCCATTATGTGACCCTAATGGTCCACCGCAGGCACGTACCCAAAGGGGGGGGGGCGCGGGGGGGCCCGGGGGGGGCCCGAGCCCCCCGAAATTAAGCGGCATATAAAAATAAAATATTAAATAAAATATTTCCAAACAGCGTCCATCATCAGACCCTCCAATACTCGTTAAACCCATAAGCAATATGACTGTCGCCCGTTACCTCGTCTGGTTTTCCCTAATTGTACAGCACTTTTCGTGAAAAATTGGCAACTGGGAACAAGAGTCGCAAGGGGATGAGGAATTAAGCGATAAACTAAGGGAGAAAGCCGCGGCAACAGCCAAACAGGGAGGAAAAGCGAAAATTGTTTGCGAAAATATTTGTGGATCAATATCTTTTTATTTAGAATGGAAGTAGAGAAAACGCCACCGGAAGTGGATAATTCCGCGTGTTTTGAATGACGCTTCTCCAGTAATCAATCGAGCCGCTTGACGTAGCCACTTCCCTGCTCTGCGAATGCGGGTGTTTTTCTAACCTTCCGCGGTGAGCGCAGTACGCCTGGAAGTGCAGCGTCCGGCGCTGTACGTGGTTGCACGGCACTGGGAACCACGCATCTTTACGCAACCTCCCAAATATCAACACGTGTCGGTTTTTGCACTTGGTAGAGCAGTAAACGAGGGATCCAAAAGAACTGTGATTGTTCCGCAAATATACATTTCTCTACAATTGTTCCAGAGCTAATTAAAAAAACGCTACTATATATCCTTATTTTGCGTTTTCGCCTGTTACCTTGTTCTTGGTAAGGTTTTTCCTGCGCATCTCTCATGCGCGAGTCCATTTGATGTGGTTTTTTGTTTGCTGAGTAAAAAAGACGTGTATCTCAAAGGCGTACCTGTGAGATACACGTTATTTCAATTTTCTTTTGCAGGTTTACGCGTCTTTATGGCGACTGGTGGGCATTATTCACATTTGTACTGGTAAAAGTACCCCCCCCCCCCCTCATTTGCACAAAAATTTTACCTTGGGTTGCCCCCCCCCCCCCCGAAAAAAAATCCTGCGTACGTGCCTGGTCCACCGGTTATCTAACCTATGCATTACATCACCTACCCAGCTCTATTTTTTTTTCTCTTGATGTCAATTAGAATATCGTCTATACCCGTTTTTTCTCTGATCCAAACCGCTCTCTTTCTGTCTCTTAACGTTATGCCTAGCAATCTTCCGTCCATCGCTCTTTGCGCGGTCCTTAACTTGTTCTCAAGCTTTTTTGTCAGTCTCCAAGTCTCTGCCCCATATGTCAGCACTCGTAAAATGCGCTGATTATACTATCCTTTTCAATGATAATGGCAAGCTTCAAGTCAGGAGCTGACAATGTCAGCCGTATGTGCCCCAACCCATTTTTATTCTTCTGTTCAATTCCTTCTCATGATCAGGGTCCCTTGTGAGTAATTGACCTAGGTAGACGTACTCCTTCACAGACTCTAGAGGTTGACTGGCGATCCTAAACTCTTGTTCGCTTGCCCAGATATTCATGATTATTTTTGTCTTGTGCGTATTAATCTTCAACACCACTCTTACACTCTTTCTGTTAAGGTCCTCAAGCATTTGTTGTAACTCGTCTCCGGTGTTGTTGAACAGGACAATGACATCTGAAACCGAAGGTTGCTGAGATATTCGCCGTCGATCCTTACTCCTGAGCCTTCACAGTTTAATAGCTTGAAAACATTTTCCAACCATGCAGCGAATAGCTTTGGAGAGATTGTGTCCCCTTGTCTGACCCCTTTCTTTATAGCTATCTTCCTACTTGTGTAGAATCAAGGTAGCTGTGCACTAAGTAAGTTGATGGGTAAAAGTACATAGCATTTGCTGCTTAGAGTCCATGTAATATGGTTTATTTCCACAGCAATTTTAGTTATGTCATTGCGTAATCGATTTGTGCATGATTAATTGCATCTATTGGTCCCTGCTTGAAGGTCATGAACATGTTATTTGACGGTGTGCCTACAAGTGCAGCAATGTCGGACTAATGCTTGGTAACTTGGTGTGGTTTCTTGAACCGTAGTAAGCAGTTGACAGGTGACATAAAACGTGATACTACTTTGAGCGCATAGTGACTTTAATTGTTGCTCTATTGCCATGTGCCAACTGATCGTTCTCATTCAGTCAACTGGCATCCACAGAGTGGCCCCTACTGAAAGGGCGGGAGAATATGTGGACATAAATTGGGGCGTCTTGCCTCACCTGCTTTGAAGGACGTCCTCCAAGTTTTTTAAGAAATGCAAGTAATCAGATTGCTAGCACAAGAAGGGCGAGTGAACGCTATTTACATTGTCGTTACATAAGCTGTTGCTAATTTCAACTGAAATGCTTAGTATACTTAATGTGGCCATTTCATTGAACAGCCTGATCAAAATAATTTCCGCAATACATTTTTACAGTTAGCTTTGCTTATGTTTATTTTTATGATCTGGATGCATTGTTGTAGTTGCACATTTTGTGTACGTGCCGCTTTCATAAGTCATAAAATGTAGTATATATATATTTCACCTCGTAACTTAAGTGTGCTGTTATATGTTTGATTACAAGCTGGAAAAATTTGAAAGAATGTGTAGGCCTGCCCACTTATCTGGCAAGCACACCGCAAGGAAACACTTAAATTTCAGTGAACAGTGAGCGCACAAATGTGGCAGCGGTGGTACGTGGGCAAGTCGTTCTGGTGAAGCCACTGCATCTGCATTCAAAAGATTTCAAGTAGCGTGTCATACATCTCAAATACCTGTCCACTACGACGAAATGGAGCACCAGTGAAAATATCGGGCATACCTGTGCACGGCAGAAAGCGTGCCTACACTGAAAACATTTTAAGTACCAGCACGTACGGCAGTGCCATTACCAGCGGAGCTGTGGAATACAGAGGTGTGCGGCCAATTTGTCCATCAAAGCAACTCTGCCTGGACAGTGTGCCAGGTATTTTTGGATGTGAAAGTGGGGTGAACTGGTAAAGCATTTGCTCGGTACTAATTATGTGAAAGCTTTTTGTCATTCAGAGTGCCGCTTACAGCGAAGCTGTGAGCCCTATATAGTTGGTCGGCATTTCTGGCGTCCGTGTCCGTTAGCAAAAATGTGGGCCGATCGCGGCGGCAGTGCAGGGACAGAAACTCGTACCCCCTTTAGGCAGAGGCTTCAAGCACTTAACAAAGTGAAGCGCACAGTGCATACATTCTTTGGAATCACGGATACAACATTCAGAACAGCGTCCCTTTTAATGAAGAACAAGCTCAAAACAAGCATCCGAGCCACATAACAGATTATAAGGTGCGCCTGGTAACAATTAAATTAGATTATGGGGTTTTACGGGCCAAAAGCACGATTTGATTATGAGGCACGCTGTAGTGGGGGACTCCGGAAATGTGGACCACCTGGGATGCTTTAACATGGACCTAAATCTAAGCACACTAGTCTTTTCGGCCCCATCGAAATGCGGCAGCCATGGCCAGGATTCAATCCCGCTACCTCGTACTTAGCAGCCCGACACTATAGCCGCTAAGCAACCATGGTGGGCGATTGGTAACGATGCGAAGCACGTAGCGCTCCCCGCATACTTTCCCGGTAGCGACTACTGCTACGCAAGCTGCCGCGGCGGTGTCAGCTTGCGACGTGGGAAGTAACGTCCCTTCGTATATGGAATAACCAGCCTAGCACCTGATTTCAATGATGTTGCAGCACCGCTATTGGCGGCGGCGTGCTGTCAAAATGATCATTGCTACCATTACTCTAAAGCAGTAAAGCATTGCGTGCTCCCTCAGCAGTTGCAGTGGTGGTTTTAAACAGCTTCGCTGGACGTCCGCTGTCGCAGGGCCGGGATGGCGAGCCAGTCTCCCCTGTTGCTTTAGGAGACCGGATATGCGTGTAAAGTGTACTATTGTACTCACTGATTGGCAAATGATGCATTGCGACCTTAGGTTGCTTTTGCAAGAGTGGCACATATGTGCCTCTTGTGCAACGCTTTATAGGTAAACTGATTCATATTTATTATGACCTTTGCTTCCTTGATTACTCAAATGAAGCTTCCTGTGCATTCCCGTTCATTTTCAGGTTTATCATCATCATCATCATCATCCTGGCTACGCCAACTGCAGGGCAAAGGCCTTACCCATACTTCTCCAACTATCCCGATCATGCGCTAATTGTGGCCATGTTGTCCCTGCAAACTTCTTAATCTCATCCGCTCACCTAACTTTGTGCCGCCCCCTGCTACGCTTCCCTTCTCTTGGAATCCAGCCCGTAACCCTTAAAGACCATCGGTTATCTTCCCTCCTCATTATATGTCCTGCCCATGCCCCCATTTATCTTTCTTGATTTCAACTAAGATGCCATTAACTCGCGTTTGTTCCCTCACACAATCTGCTCTTTTCTTATCCCTTAAAGTTACACCCATCATTCTTATTTCTATAGCTCGTTGCGTCGTCCTCAATTTAAGTAAAACCCTTTTCGTAAGCCTCCAGGTTTCTGCCCCGTACGTGAGTACTGGTAAGACACAGTTGTTATACACTTTTCTTTTGAGGGATAATAGCAACCTGCTGTTCATGATCTGAGAATGCCTGCCAAACGCACCCCAGCCCATTCTTATTCTTCTGATTATTTGACTCTCATGATCCGGATCCGCGGTCACTACCTATCCTAAGTAGATGTATTCCCTTACCACTTCCAGTGCCTCGTTACCTATCGTAAACTGCTGTTCTCTTCGGAGACTGTTAAACATTACTTCAGTTTTCAGCAGATTAATTTTTAGACCCACCCTTCTACTTTGCCTCTCCAGGTCAGTGAGCATGCATTGCAATTGGTCCCCTGAGTTACTAAGCAAGGCAATATCATCAGCGAATCGCAAGTTACTAAGGTATTCTCCATTAACTCTTATCCCCAATTCTTCCCAAGCCAGGTCTCTGAATGCCTCCTGTAAACACGCGGTGAATAGCATTGGAGAGATCGTATCTCCCTGCCTGACGCCCTTCTTTATCGGGATTTTGTTGCTTTCTTTATGGAGGACTACGGTGGCTGTGGAACCGCTATAGATATATTTCAGTATTTTTACATACGGTTCGTCTACACCCTGATTCCGTAATGCCTTCATGACTGCTGAAGTTTCGACTGAATCAAACGCTTTCTCGTAAACAATGAAAGCTATATATAAGGGTTGGTTATATTCTGCACATTTCTCTATCACCTGATTGATAGTGTGGATATGGCCTATTGTTGAGTAGTCTTTACGAAATCCTGCCTGGTCCTTTGGCAGGTTTGTACATGTTCAGGTTTATACATGTTTCTAATTATGAGGCTTGCTCATTCATTGCTCGTGTACTAGAGTCGTGTAAGATTATTTTAGTTATGTAGTATTGCTCAGTGTCATCGTACTCTGAATTACAGTGGTGCTGCTTGTTACACAGATTTCCTTGTTTGGATATTCTATACTATTTTCGCTTGATAGTTCTTTTTCAATTTTATAGTTTTTTTATTTTCACGTCATTCCTATATTTGATGTACCGTACAGGCAATATTGTCAATTTTGACATGCTCCTATTTTTTGGTTTTTATCACAGGATTGATTTTTGATGGTATGTGTCGTTATTCCCTTTTGTGTTCTTTTAAAGCTTCTACATTATTCGAAACATAGCTTGTATGCAGATACCACGCGATTGAATCTCGCATTTTCATTCTGCTTCTTGCAGTTGCTGCGATATCAATTTCTAAATAACTCTGATCTGTTCATATGATAGCATGTCCTTTTTACTATGCAAAATAAGAAATTTTAGCACTTGCTGTTCGTCATTTTATGTGTACTTAGGTATTTCGTCTATGCATATTCCATTCATTATTGATCAATGTCTAGTTCATTAACATTTGTTTCTGGGAATTTTAGTCATTCTTGATGTGCTTCTAATTCGATTTACTTTGCATTGCTCATTTTCAGGGCGTTTTTTTTTTTTTTGCTGCACCAAATTCTTTAAATATTGCCTATGGCAGATAGCACAATTCTAACGCTTCATCTAACTTATTCAATGAGGTTGGCATTGCTTCGGCCATAGGCAAGCTTTAAGAAAATTGGTGCGGCTAAAAAACGGGCAAGCTCGCACTCGGTCGCGCGAGGTTTGAAACAGCGAAGCCGGTCGGTTATTCCGGCTACTGCTACAGGTTGTAACTTTGCTGCTGCTAATCGTCGATGCTTCGCAGCGATCCTGGCTCTCACTCGACCAGCGTGTTCTGGTCTTCGCGTAGTCTCTTGCCTTCGGCCTCTCTGGCCAAGTAGGTCGGATCAGCCCGTTGTTTCTCTCGCATCGCAGCAAGTCTAACTTCGCGATGCGCATCCTCTTCGGCAGCTAGAACTTCCCTAGGCCGCCCCATGGCGTTAACTGACTGAGCGCCGCCGAGCACACGCTTTCATATCTTTTTCAAGGTCAAGCCAAGGTAAATATACCTGGTAGCGAAGCTTCCATAGGAACCCATACGTCCAAAACATGGCGGTCCTTGGGCAGTTCATGGGGCTTAGCGCCATCTGTATGTGGTGGGAACACTTCCGGCGGAAGAAATAATAATGTGACGCCATGTCCGTTAAAAGCAGAAGTTACGTCATTTTGTTTTCGAAGGCGCGAAATTTGTTTTGTTGTCCTTCCTTTGGAGCTATATATTCAAGTGCCCCGCCATTCGACTTGACGGGTGTTTCGAGCCTTCAGCGTGGAAAGCGATGCAGGAAGAGGCCAGCCGTACGGTTGTCGAAATCGCATCCTTGCACAGAACATACTTTCTTTGGAGGCCGAAGAAAGCTTTAGGTGTAGAGTGCTGACCCTATTGTCGGATGCCAAGCCCGTCGGCCAGCGCAGTCTCACGAAAACAACTACAGAATTATCTGGCGGTCGTAACCCACTCCTTTTAACTGAACAGATTAAGAAGCGATGAAGCTACCCGCGTCACCAAATGCAGACAAACTTCGACAAGCAAGAAAGCACAAACTGCGAGGGGGGCGTATTTCAGCAGGTGAACTTTACGAGTGCGCCTTTCTGCCCATTTCAATACGTGCCTTGCATTGCGAGTGATAGTGGCGTCAACGCCGCCTGTAGCGATGGGCGCTTAAAAAAAATGCATTTATTAATAATAATAAAATTGAACTTGTATTTTTCTTAACTCGTCACGAATATATAAGAATGACTAGGAATTTTATTTTCGTTGAATGAATCTAACTGTGTCTCGTTTGAATTAAAAAACGCGTTTTTCTTTCCCAATGTTTGTTCCCTCCAAACATAGTCGCGCTTCAATCGCTGCTCCCATAACCCCCCATGCTGATGTTAGTGACAATCTGTACTGAACCGCTTTTCGCCCGAAGCTTCGCGACCTATTTGAATCGACCTTGGTCAAGCGCTTGCGCATTCGTAACCGTTATCACAGCGCATGCGCAGATCTCGGCGCGGCGGCGCAACTGGCTGTGCGCAGTGTCTCCGTCGGTGGGCGTCGGTGGAGTTTTGTGATTCGCGCTCCATTTTACGCCGAGCAAGAACTGTTAAAAAAAACACCGTGTATTTTGCTCAAGCCTTGCATATATATATATATATATATATATATATATATATATATATATATTCAATTAAGGATTGCTTTGTGGTATTCTCATTTCATACGCTCTTGGTACAAAAGCCCAAACCTGGCTGGCTGTCATGACACGCCCATTACTTAGCGGGGTGTCATTCCCATTTTGGTTATAAACATCGTGGCTGCGTACCAAAGGCGGCATTGCGGATTCATTTTCGTGGACATATTCCTTTTCATGTGACTTGGCCGGGGATGCGTCGGCGTCTGTAGGCAACAGTGCTAGGCACTGCGTCAGGAGCTCGGTAGCACTGGGCACCGACGCTTGGACTCATCTGGAACCCGCGAGAACGAGGTTCAGATTATCGTAAACTTTTCGAGACTACTTCTAGACCAGATTTTTGGTAACGTCTTAAAAGCGTTTCGAAATCATATATGAGGAGCCCTGGCCAAGGGATTATCTGTGTCTTTCTCACTTCTATTTAAGACCAGCTTTCTGAATAGGTTTTGAAGAGTTGTTTTTTCAGACGATCTAGAACAGCTCTGGTCTAGATCGTCTAAAGAAAGTAAATAAGCCTGACATTAGCAGACATATACGGCATTTCAGTAACGAAGTTGTGTTACTCGTGTCTTTAAACCGTTTTTATCGTCTCGGATAAACGCTGTAAAACCGTAATGCATCTCTTTCGTGCTACATGGTACGTGAAGTATGTAGTATGACGGTAGTACGTATGACGCGGAGCCTAAAGAATTTTCTCGTGTTTGGGCCATTTTGGCAAAGGAAAAGTTCCGGAAACTTTCTAGCTTGATTCTTTGGTTTCTTTAGTCTGTAATGTAGTCATTTGTTTGAAAAGCACTTAACCGGGTAGACATGGTCGAAATTTGTGATGTCACGGTCAGCTGTTGCGGGAACTTCACGGAAGCGTAGAGCCTTTCGTTTTTTCCTGCGTTGCGAAACTTAGAAAGTCTGTCTATCTATCACGGTAAAAGTGACCGTGCTCCTTTTAAAGAAGCGAAACGGCCTAATAGACCTTTCTTTCTTTCTTTCTTTCTTTCTTTCTTTCTTTCTTTCTTTCTTTCTTAACATGTAGGTACATTCGAGCACCACTTATATAGGGTGTCCCACATAACTTGAGCTAAGAATTAAAAAATGAAAATCGCGTCAGAAGCAAACTGAACCGAACGCATACTATTCGCAATAGCCTATAGCAACTCAGACAATTTTTAATTTTCCCCATAGATCACTAATTAATTAAGTTTGATTAACCAACTTTTTAATTATTGGCTGAGGACCTCAAGTTTGATACGCAGATTTAGAGCGCCTTCATAAACCACCGATCGAGTGGCTTCCTTTACGATACGTCTCACGTAGTCCGTTATTCCGGGTTGCAAAAAAAGCCCGCGAAATGTCAAAAAAGCCACGTGACGAAGATCTGCGTAGGGGTACCGTGCTGCTCTCAAGCGTGCGTTCGGTGAACAAGGTCAGCTCCCCTCGGATGACGGCGAAAATGCATGCTGCTGGCCGAGGGCTGCCGATGAGATGAAGAACGCCCTGCCTCTTCCCTGTCGCCAGTCACGATGCAGCCGACCAGCTGCAGCTGCTTAGCGATGCAGCTGCTTAGCTCGAGGTCTCGCGTTCGAACCCGGCGGCGGCGGCGGCTGGAATGCAAAAACGCTCGTGCATCGGGTGCACGTTAGAGAAACCCAGGTGGTCAACGTGAATCTGGAGTCTTCAGTGCGGCGTGCCTCATAATCAGAATGGTGGTTTTGGCGCATAGAACCCCTGACATTTTCAATCTTTTTACTGTATTGTTAACGCCGCTCATGACAGATTAGTAAGACCAAATCACTTCTGACGTGATGGCCCTCGTTCTGCTCTCCGCTTCAGACAGGTGGGCGTGGTGACCCTTAAAGGATATAATTAATTACTTGCCTACATCTTTTTCTCTCTCGATATATAAATGTTTCCGCAAATGATAATAATGTGATTACCGTTTAACCTCATTCGTTGTTGCTCTTTGGCGTCTTTCTAAGCAACGGAACTGTAGTTGCGGGCCGCATGCCTGGGGCCACGTTCCGGCCGATTGCCGAAAGGAGTGTCGACGACGCGCGTATTCGAAGCGCACGTTCCCCCAGCGCAGCCCCGTTCTCTCTTTTTTTTTTTATTTGTTTTTTCCTCGGCGCTGCTGCCGGGGCCGTATCGCGGACGCAGTTATTCGGGAAGCCGTAAAAAGCGAGGAACGCGCGTAGTACGACCACCGCCGAGGTCGCGCGGCACGCGTTCTTCGCTTTGTCCGCGAGAGCAGCCAGCTCGAGTCAACAAGAGATACCACGCTCCAGGAACGGCCGAGAAAGATGGATTCTCGCGAAGCGTTAAGGCGCTCTGCTTGTTCCGGCCTCGTTTCCTCTGGAGCGACTCGTCACGTGAGGTCGCCGGGGGCCAATCTTTGTGTGGTCTTCGCACGCTCATTTCGCGTGTGCGGCACCAAAAACGCCGACTGCAGCTTCGAAGGTAATCTTGCACAGCTAAGGAAAACGCTCCAGCGATGATGTGTTATTGTCTTCAGCTTACAAAGGGCGCGCGGTTCGACGAACAGCGAGTCTTCGCTCTTGTATACAGTTGACCCATTGCTGCGGTTCTTGCGGAACCGAAAAACTTGCCCAACGTTTGGCGCACTCCTCTATGGTCTGGGCTTAGACGTGGCCTACACGCCTCACTTCGTGTGTCGCATAAAAAGGAGCCCCTTCACTGTAGTTTATGTGATAACCAGTGGAGCATATTACTACAGAATTGTCCTCAGTGTGACCAACAGTGAGTTCTTCGATCGGTGCCACCATTTAAGTATCCTTGACTGACGTACGCCGACGGTGGGCAAAGTGCTTGGACTGTGGTCCTGCAGAGCTCGTAAGCAGAGGCGTGCCGCGAGCGCCCTTCTGGATATTATGCACGGCCTATAATTGTCATTACGGGTTGTTTCTTCTTTTTTTTTTTTTTGCTCTACACTATTCTTCCTATTTAACGTATTGATGTCGCGGCCGTGATGCTCTTGTTTATGTATGTATGAAAGGGCCTGTGCGTACTTTTTTTCACTCCTGTCTAAGGGTGACTTCTCGATGCTGGTTTCCGTAGAGACGCTCTCTGTTTGCTTGTGGCGCGTTGACGCACGTATAGTGCTCGTTCATATTTTCTTCTTGCTTTTACTTTCTTATTGTAGCTTGAGTGCCAAATTTAGTATTTCGGGATAGCCGGCTCTATAATGTAACCTGCGTCCCTCTTTTTCCGAGTGGGTGTACGGTAGCGCGATTAAATAAACGGGACAAAAGAAGCCACGCAGGGACACACGCAGCGCTGTGCGTGTCTGTCTTCCTTTGTCCCGTTTATTTAATCGCGCTACCGTACACACCTTTGAAGATGCATTACCAACAAGCCCACATTGCAACCCTCGTGAACCTCTTTTTGCACATCGAAAATAAGATAAGGTATACAAAATGAAAACGGAGCGACACTTCATGGTTAAGAAGCGGGTGTTGTGGTACGGGCATCGCCTATTCTACTCCCGATGGAATCAGCTCTGTCGCGTGAATCGAGGGTCCCGTTTTCAGTACCACTACTCTGGGACGCCCGGCTATATACGTGCATTTTGCAATTTCTGCTTTTATAAGAGTAAACTCAAACTCAATCAATACCGGTGCTTAACCTCAGTGAAACGATCTGTTTTTGAGCACTCGCGCATTTAAGGGCTTTTCATCTGGAAACAAACCACTCGGTTATCCCAAATGACCAATGTGTGCTGGAATGAGTTGAGAATCGCGCTTACATAAACCCGTCCGTTGCACACGCACGCGTATGACGTCCGCTGTTCATCATTGCGAGCAACATCCGTCTTGATAGCTCGTTCCGCATTCCCTGCCTTATTACCGGTCCCTCCTAATTACACACCTAACTTTGCAGTCGTGTATGGCACGGGAAAAACAAGGGAAACTTAAATGTGCCTGCTCGTGGAATAAGGTATTAGCGCATCATCAAGGTGAGGTCGGGTTCGTCGATCTGTTTGTTAACGGCGACAGAAATGGTGAGGTTGCACTTGTTGATGTTTCATTAATCACTCCTTTTAGTTTCGTGCTAGCAATATGAAAGGCGGCGCGCATAAATCTCTCTGACAAGTCATCGTGCGCACCCCAGGCTTTAGAGCGGCCCGTTTGAAGCTTTCAGCTCGACGTCCTTGCTTTCGCATGCCAATGTATGCTGCTGGAAAAATGAGAAAGACGAAGAACTTTGCCCCATTTTGCGGCTGCTGCCTGCCTCGCACAAGGCGCCGGTAGTGCAGACATCGTGCACACCGAGGCGGCCCCGGGGCGGCACGCGATGCGCTCGAGCGCGGACGCCAACGCGCCACCCTTTCGTCGGCTCCGTTCCTCTGAGATCATTTCTTCGTTGTCATGCCGCCGCACCGTTCCGCCGTCTTCTCTCTGTCGTCGTGACTATGGACGACCGCCGTCACGCCTCTCACGCCACTCCGTCGTAGTTCGCGCTTCATTTTAATTCCTTCGTCATCATGCGTGGCACCCGCATGCTCGAGCGCCACAAGTTTATGTTTAACGAGGCGCTGGAAATTTGCCCAACTTGGTTATACGCTGCATGCATTCAAATGACCACTAAACTAGAACAGGTTTCTTCTTAAACACCAATGAAAGCATCGTCACAACCGATTGCCACAGCGCGTGGGATCCGCAAACTTATTTTTCTATTACTCTCGCCTTCCCTTTATTTAACTCGTTTGTAGTTGAATCCTGAAGCATTACGAGCCAAAAACACAATCTAATCACAAGGCACGCCGTAGTGGGGGGCTCTGGGTTACCTTGGACCACGTGGTGTTGTTTACCGTGCATCGTACACTGACGTTTCCGCATTTTGCCCGCATCGTTCATTTAACTCAGCTTCCTCTTTTATATGGGTGACAACGCAGCAACCGTTATGCTATCTGTATTTACCATTCACTTTTCGGCATTGATACTTTGTGCGAGGACCTGCAATTGGGATCTGACCCGGTTTTGTCGTCTACCAAACGACGCCGAAGAATACACGAAAGCCCCTCGGCAAAACTCGGAGCGAGAACCTGGTTGTCATCGCACCGGATTGGCAAGCTGGGAATGTGTTCCAAATACCAAAGCTTGCGCCCCATACAGAAAGACGAGCCTAACGTAAAAACTACGCGGTTGCCTGAGTGAGCAAAGAACGAAATTCAGCGATTATTCGTTAGCGATGTTGCACGAGATTTTGAGAAACGTTTCTTGTCGAGCAAAGTCAGTGATAGTAACACAGGCTTTCGAAAAGCGTGCGGCAAGCAAACGTAATCTTCGTACACGCCAAAAAGCATTCTCTTTCCATGCGCATGAATTGTTTCTCGTCCTCGTACGCTAAACTAAATATTATCGAGTCGCGTGCGCCCTGAGATCCAGCCGAGTAGCTGTTTGTAGCGTACATACATAAAGGCCCGTATTCTGTTCTAAAACTGCACATTGAGAGGTGGAAATTTAACGGCTTGCGTAAACATACTCGCACGATGACGCCAATTTTCTCATTTGGGGCTGCATTGCGAGCGAATTAACGAAGAACTGGGCGGGGTTCGGATCGTAGCGCTTGCAGTGACTTGCAAGTTGTTCCGAGAATGGCGCACGGTCGAGCACGTCCCAGCGACCTCGTTGCCCAACATGCTACCGACCGGCGCTCGATGGGTCCGCGCTGGCGATGGACTTCACACGAAGTGCAGGGATGCCACGCTTGCGCGACCTTTTCGATCGGTCGCTCCCCCTGTGAGTCCTCTCGGTAGCTTCACGTCAACGCACGGCGGGGTCTTTCTTTTGTGCCCGGCGCCGCAACACTTATTAGCCCGGAACGCCCGAAGAAGTGGCACGGTGTTCTCGGCGGTGCAAGATACTTCTTGGGAGCAAGGGTCCATTCCGTTTAGCACTTGACGCACATATGCGCAGTCCACCAGTCACGTGAGTGAAGCCGCAACACGATCCTCTGCATAGGAGAAGAGCCAGTCATATCAAAAGAAGGTGCACAGCTGAGACTGTGTCGATCACAAGCAAAAAATCTGATGTCTTATCGAGCGTAACGATGTTCGTTGCTGATGATTAACTGCGACAAAATGGGAACTTTGGCTACTAGAAAGCCCGCTATCATAGCTGTCAACAAAACATCATACAAGGAAAAAATACAAACCTAAATATAAATTTCAGTATACAAAATTAATCAAAGCTCAAGTCATTTGATAAATCTATCACATGATTCATGGCATTCATCACATCTTACGGTCACTGTCACATCTTACGGTCACTGTATTACGCATTCGTACATAGTCAACTGATATATTGCCTCACTTTATGGGGAGACACGTATGAAACACACATGTCATCTATAGACTTTTGTCAGGTATAGACTTTTGAAGAGTGAAATGCTCAGACTCGATATGCTTTGTCCATGTCTGTTGCATACATCATAGCTTCTGTCGATGAAAAGACTCTTCAAGAACAGCAGACGCTCCGGAGGCATCAAGTACGGCGCCATTTTGAAAAGGCCACATGACGACGATTTTGTTTGCTTTTGTGATTGGCTGGCCGAGTAACACAACCCCGCGCGGTCGGTGTGCCTTGGTTGCCAAGTGCTGTTTTTTTTTTTTTAAAGTTGTATGCTACTATAGAAATCTGCTGTAGGGATAGGCCTTCGTCCTGCAGTGGACATAAAATAGCCTGATGATGATGATAGGAATCTCTATTCTGAACTTTCGTTTGTTTACTTGTTCTTGGCAGTGTTCTTCCTGCGCTTCTTTCTTGCGCTAGTCCATTCGATGTGGTTCCTTGTTTGCCAAGTAAAGAAGAGGTGTAGTTCACAGGCGTACTAGCTGTGAGATACACCTTATTTAATTTCTCTTTTGCGGGTTTACGCGTCTTTATGGCGATCGAAGGGCCGGCGTTATTCCCATTTGTGCTAGTAAATGTAGGTAGGCAGAAGGCAGGTAGTGGTGGTAAAACTTTATTTCACTAGTAAAGGCACCCCCCCTTTGTCATTTGCATTGAAAAGTTACCTTGTGTTGCCTCCCCCCCCCCCCCCCCCCCCCGAAAAAAAAAATCTTGGGTATGTGCCTGACTTTGAGCATGGAAGACAAACATTTTGAGATACTAAAACACATTTTAATAAATGAAACAAGGTTGGTCGGAGTTAAGAAATTTATATGCAGAAATTTCGTGTTATGCGCGTTTGGTGCTACATAAAACATATCTGTAATGACAAATTTCCGAATGTATCGAAATATTTTAAGATAAAGATGGAAAGTCTCGTATCGAATACATTAATTGTGGTAGTATCTTGTATCTGTATCTGAAATACTTGTTGTCCGACTATCTTGTATGGTATCATGATACAATAGCAAAGTATTTTTGCCCAGCCCTGCATGACCACACAAAGCCAACGGACAATGAAGCCAAGGAAAACATCGGGGAAATTAATATATATGCGTGTAGTATACACACGCACACTCTCGTAATCTGCAGTAAAGTGCTAGGCTTACGGTCAGGCAAACATCTCTAGCATACATTAAAGTGTGTATCGCTCACTATTCTCCTGTGCCCTTTTGTAAGGCAGCAGCAGCCATTAAAAATTCTAGAAGTTGCAGAAGCTGAACGCTATTTAAATAAATCCAGAGAAAGCATATCTTATTTGCATGTAAAATGCATGCAAGCCAAGAAAGGGCTTTCTAAAAAAAGAAAAAGAAGGAAAAAATAAAAACGCGACTTTAATGTGTTTAGAATATGTGGGTGTAAATATCGCATCACTCGGCGGCCACAACTTGTGCGCGTGTAAGGTGCCTTGGAAATGTGGACCTGTATCCTGAAAAAACGTTCTTACGCCAGAACTCAAGTCCGGCAATTGAGAATGCATAGGACGTATTAGCGAAGACAGTTGCAAAAGAGCGCCCACGAACGCGTTGGGAATTCGGCGCCTGTTTACTACCTGTGGTGAATGGCCACCTGCGCGCACTTAGTGCGGACACAACGGCCTCTAATGCGTATCAGTCAGCCGGAGACCCTTACACGCATCCTGCTTATATACCACTTCATAAGCACTACGGCCAGTGCTTCATCGTTCTGCTGTGTCCGTCCTCAAAGCCGCGCACCGCAAGAAGCAGATTCACAGATACGCGGCAGACAGGCCTGCTTCGCCAGCAGCTATATTTGTGCTCGCCCTCGGCGTGCCTCGAAAAAGACACGTCAAAAGCAGCGAAGCCTTCGGCCAGGGCGCCACGATGCCAATGGCGTGTCTCGCTGCGCGTATGGGCACGCGCTCCTCGCTGGCACGACTGTCGAGAACCGCTCGGGGCGAGCGAGCTGGCAAATCGTCACACGGTGTACGCCCACGAGCACGGGGCCACGAGCCGCTGGCCGATGAACTAGTGACAGCGAACGGAGGCAGTTTTCTTTTTAAAGCGGAATGGTCTTTAAGTTGAAAGCAGCGCGATGGAGATGCCAGCGAACTCTCAACGACGCCGCTTCGAAACAGCAGGTTCACTTTCCTTGCTTCACGAAAGTGGTCGCTTCACTTCGATTAGAGACAGAGACAGACAGGAATTCTTTAATGGGTGCTACATATGTTTGCCCTAGCACGCTACTCGAGATGACAAAGGTGATGAACGAAATGATCTAGTACTGATAACAGTGGAGAGGCATGCGTACAAAACTTGGACTTGAGTCTTCCGCAGTAACCCCACGCGAAAGCGACTTACAAGAGCCGTCCGCATACGTCAAGTTCGGACCGCAACTGTTGGAAGATACACCGAATTTCGAAAAAAAAAAAAGAAAGACTAATTGTGAAACATATCTTACTGGCACTGGAGCGAACTCCCGCGTTGTACAGGCTGCCTATATGCTTGCACTGCGCGCAACTAATGGGCGGCTCGACGAAAAACAAAGCTCTCGACGAGAGACAAACACTCCAAAGGGGACGCATTCTCAGAAGCTCGGCTTGATGAGTGACTGCGACACGCGTCCGACCCTGAAATCTCGGCTTTGTTCCTCGGGCCGGCGCGAAGTGCAATAAAGGGGTCGCGTCGGGTGCATGCTCGAGATTTGTGGCGTTTACCGCGGCGGGGTGTCGTCCTGCGCTGGGCCGTGCAGCGTGCGTCCGCGGCAGGGCGCGAAATGGCACCGCATTTCTGGGTCAGCGGCGCTCGCCGAGCTGATTGGCGCTGTTCGGCGGCGTCCAAGAGGGGCGCGCGGACGGCGCCGCCGAATCGCGCACCGCTCGCGGGCGCGCGCTGTTATTAGACGCGACCCGCTGCTCTAATGCTAAAAGTGCCCGAACGCGGGTGCGACGCCTGCGAGCACGTACTGTCGCGGCCGGACGGGTTGCGGCCGAGTGTCCCACTTCAGAGGGGGAAAAGAAAAACAACAATAACCAGATGGACCGACAATCACGACTGCCGCGTTCTGGCGCTTTTTTTTCCACGGCGCTTTTGTTCTGTGCGCGCCGAGACAGGCAACGAGTGTCGTCGATAAACACTGCGCTCAAATGGCTTCCCGCTGTGCACGCGCCTCGGTTGCGGGTCGCTCACTTTGCAGCGAGAAGAGCGCGCGCCTTGCAGTTCACCGCGATAGCCCGCGCCAGTGTGTACGACGGAAGCCATAGGGAGTGTTGCGTTTCGCCTGCGACACGTGGTTTTGCCGGCGCGACGGCGGCGGGGCGGCGGACATTTTGGCCCGATCGTCGTCACCGCAACACTCATCGCCAGGTGTTTCCAGGCGCGTCTGCGGCGATGCGACCGCCTAGGGATTTCGTTCCAGTCATTGTGCCCGAAACAGGCGAGGCCAAAGCAGGGATCTCCTTCCAGTTATTGGGCCCGAAACAGGCGATGCCAAAGCAGGGATCTCGTTCCAGTCATTGTGCCCGAAACAGGCGATGCCAAAGCAGGGACCATCTTCTCGTTACAGTCATTGTGTCCGACCGGCAGCGCCACGACAGTGTGCTGCGCAGCGCCACGACAGTATGCTGCGCAGCGCCACGACAGTGTGCTGCGCAGCGCCACGACCAGGTACTACGAGATCGTGCGCAGCGCCACGACATGGTGCTACGGCATCGCTACGACAGTGTGCGTCACCATTAGCCCATTGTACATTCACGTGCTCGTCTTTTGAGGGGTTCCTTCTTGCCCTCAACTGCGAGAGTATAAAAACAGCTGCCCCCGGACGCCAGAGGAGGGCTCCGATTTCTTCCGTTGAGTGAAGTGCTCTCCCGTCTCTCTACTTCGGTCAAACCTGACCGCCAACTCTTTGCGATGTTAAAATAAACAAGTTGTTTCGTTGTTACCTGTCGACTCATGCTTTGCCGGGACCTTCGGATGCTTGCAGTTGTACCCCAGGCCGCCAGGCCAACGCTACCCTTGGGGCTTGCGACCCAGGTACAACCACGGGCGTCAGCGCCGAGTTCCCAACGGATCGTACCAGCAGTCGGATCCAAATATCTGGTTGCCAGCGGTGGGATCGCCTACGACTTCAAACAACTGTCTGCCAGCGGCGAGATCGCGACAACGGAGGCCAGCAGCAAAGAGATGCAGTTGACAGTATGCTGAGCAGCTCAACGACGATCCGGGAGCAGTGCAACGAGCCCTGTGTGACGACTGGTTGCCTGCAGCGGAACGACTGCGCGGAATTCCTGCCTGCGAGGTTTGGTGAGTGCGGGACTTTCTTCTTCTGAGCTTTGCCAGGCTTTTGTTAGTGTTAGAAACAGAGCTGGTAATTGTGGTTGTCGTTGCTGCCGGGTTAGTTTGCGGCAAGACAATAGTAAGCAGTAGAGAAAGCAGCATTCAGAGCAGCCATGGATTTGAAGTCGTTGCGCAAACCGAAATTGTTGGAGCTTGCAAGAGAGTTGGGTCTGGATGTCTCAGACAAACTAAGAAAACCGGAACTGATAACGGCTATTCTTGAGTTAGAGGCTGAGGATGACGAGCTGTCGGAATGCCTTGAGACTATTGAGGAGAGGTCAAAAAGACAGGAGCGCGAACTTAAAGAGCAGAAAGAAAAAGAAGAGCGTCAACACGCTTTGGAAATGAAGCGTCTCGAGGTAGAGATGGAACGCGCTCGTAATGGAAGTCAGGCACACGGTGCAGGAGAACGCGTATTGTTCAAAATGACTGACCTGATGCGGCCGTTTAAGCTTGGAGAGGACATTGGTTTGTTCCTGGTTAACTTTGAGCGAACGTGCGAGAAGCAGGGGTTCTCTCGGGAAACGTGGCCACAGCGCTTGCTCACTTTGTTACCCGGCGAGGCGGCCGACGTAGTCGCTCGCTTGGATAGAGAGGAAGCAGAGGATTTCGACAAAGTAAAATCGAGTCTGCTAAAAAAGTACCGGCTGTCTGCGGAAGCGTTCCGTCGGAAGTTTCGGGAAAATGAGAAAGGCAAAAGTGAGTCTTATACAGAGTTTGCGTATAGGCTTATGTCGAACATGCAGGAGTGGCTCAAAGAAGAGAAAGCGTTTGGTGACCACGATAAAGTTCTGCAGTGTTTCGGGCTAGAACAGTTTTATAGTCGGTTACCGGAGAACGTGCGATACTGGGTCTTGGATAGGCCAGACGTGAGTACGGTGGCTAGAGCCGCTGAGCTAGCCGAGGAGTTTGTGACGCGTCGAGCTCGCGGAGCTAAGGACGGTCAAAAGGGTGAATTTGGCTCCAAGTCTGAGAGGCCGAAGTTCACGCCCATGAGATTAAAGGGGGACACGCGTAGGGAGGATGCGAGTGAAAGCAGTCCGACCAAACGTAAAGAGACGGCGGCAGCCAAACGCAGAAAGCGGTTCGAGATGAGGCGAGCGGGCGTTTGTTATACGTGCCAGAAGCCGGGTCACTTTTCGGCGCAGTGTCCGGAAACAACACCAAAAGTTGTGTTTTTTTCAATAGGCAGCACTGACGAGAACATGAAGCTTCTTGAGCCTTACATGCGAGACCTCCTCGTAAACGGGAAAGAGTGCCGAGTGCTTCGCGATTCCGCAGCTACGATGGATGTAGTTCACCCGTCTTACGTAGAACCCCATATGTTCACGGGCGAGTGCGCGTGGATCAAGCAAGCCGTGGAAGCTCATAGCGTGTGTCTGCCGGTAGCAAAAGTGCTTATTGAAGGACCTTTCGGAGCGCTTGAGACGGAGGCGGCAGTGTCATCTATGCTGCCACCCCAGTACCCGTACCTATTTTCAAACAGGTCCGATCACCTCCTGCGCGAGAAGGGGCTTTTGTTTGGTGAAGCTAGTGTTCAGGCCTTAACCAGATCGAAGGTTCGGGAGCTCGCTGCAAAGGCGGTAGTTGCGGGGCCGACGTTATCAAACAACGAAAAAGGGTCAGAGGCGCAGCAAGCTGATATTCAGAGCACGCCCGAACAGAATAAAATTGAGTCTGTAGCGTTGAAGGCGCCAGATACTGGAGAGGAAAATCCCGACGCGGGAAAGTTAGAAGAGCTATCTACTGATTTGCTCATCGCGCCTACGTCAGACGGACTTGATAGGTTGCTAAAAGTCAGCCGGACGGCTTTGATAGCCGAGCAAAAAAAGGATGGCAGCCTGGAAAACGTGCGCTGCAATGTCAAAGAAGGTATCGCCAGGAAAACTGCGCGTTTTGTGGAAAGAGGTGGAGTCCTGTACCGGAAGTATCTAGACCGCCGAGGAGTGGAGTTCGATCAGCTGGTCGTGCCTCAATGCTATCGTCAGGATCTGTTGCGCTTGTCACATGGGGGTTCGTGGTCCGGACACCTAGGAGTTAAGAAAACTAAGGACCGTCTCTTGCAAGAGTACTATTGGCCAGGGTGTTTTCGGGACGCAGACCATTTCGTGAGGACATGTGACACTTGTCAGCGGGTGGGCAAACCAGGGGACAAATCGAGGGCGCCGTTGAAATTGGTACCTATCATTACGGAGCCTTTTAGACGGCTCGTTATTGATACAGTGGGACCTCTGCCGGTAACAGCCACGGGGTACAGACACATTTTGACTGTGATCTGCCCAGCGACAAAGTTCCCTGAAGCAGTGCCGCTTAAAGAACTCAGCTCAGTTGAGATAGTTAATGCACTACTGTCCATATTTGCGCGAGTTGGTTTTCCTGCAGAAATTCAATCAGATCAGGGCACAGTGTTTACTAGCGCTTTGACGACAACTTTTCTCGAAAGGTGTGGGGTAAAGCTGCTACACAGCTCAGTGTACCACCCACAGTCGAATTCCGTTGAGAAGCTCCACTCCGTCATGAAGCGCGTGTTGAGAGCCTTGTGTTTTGAACATCAAACTGACTGGGAGCTGTGTCTGCCTGGGGTGATGTTTGCTTTAAGGACCGCGCCGCATGCGGCTACGGGGTTTTCGCCAGCTGAACTGGTGTACGGTCGCTCGCTTCGATCTCCGCTTCGCATGCTTCGAGAATCATGGGAAGGTAGGGGCGACGACCCAGTCGTGGTGGAGTACGTGCTTAAGCTCCTCGAACGCTTAAGAAGGGCACAGGAGTTGTCAGGTGAAGCAATGACAAAGGCCCAGCAGAGGGCCAAGGTTTATTATGATCGGACAGCCAGGGCCCGTCGTTTTGAGGTTGGCGATGAGGTCATGATATTGCGCACATCGCTAAACAACAAACTAGACGTGCAGTGGGAGGGCCCAGCGCGAATTGTTCAGAAACTGTCGGACGTTAACTACGTGGTAAGTCTGCCAGGAAAGCGGAAAGCACAGCAAGTTTACCACTGTAATCTGCTCAAACCTTATAGACAAAGGGAAGCAGTGGTGTGCATGATGGTAAACGTTCCTGAAGAGCTTCCGGTCGAGCTTCCGGGACTAGGCTCAGTGACGAACAGGGAAGACACCGGTCAAGTCATTAGTGACCTTATCAGTAAAGCACCGCTGTCGCCTGAGCAGAAAACCGAACTACACCAGCTATTACAAGAGTTTCAAGGTCTGTTCTCTGAGAGGCCTGGTAGGACTTCTGTACTTACTCATGATATAGAACTTACCTCCACAGAGCCAGTACGATCCAAGGCGTATCGGGTGTCACCCCGCCAGAGCGATATTATGGAGGCTGAGGTAAAGAAAATGCTACGGCTCGGTGTTATTGAGGCAGGTGAGAGTGATTATACCTCCCCTTTGATTTTAGTTGAGGTACCGGGCAAGGAACCTCGTCCTTGCGTCGACTACCGCAGGCTTAATTCCATCACTAAGGATCAAATTTATCCGATCCCTAACATCGAGGAGCGCCTTGAGAAAGTTAGTAGCGCTCAGTTTATTTCCACCCTAGATCTTGTCAGGGGTTATTGGCAGGTTCCACTTACAGAAGAGGCTAGTAGGTATGCGGCGTTCATTTCACCAATGGGAACATTCCGTCCTAAAGTGTTGAGTTTTGGTTTGAAGAACGCGCCATACTGTTTTTCAAGTCTCATGGATAAAGTGTTGCGGGGACAGCAAGAATTCGCTTTACCGTATCTAGACGACGTAGCGATATTCTCCGCATCCTGGTCTGAGCATATGACACACTTGCGGGCAGTGCTAACCCGCCTGCGCGAAGCAGGCTTGACAGTAAAGGCTCCTAAGTGCCAGTTAGCACAGGCCGAGGTTGTCTACCTCGGTCACGTGATTGGTCAGGGTCGTCGCCGCCTCTCTGAAATAAAAGTGGCCGCTGTGCGAGACTTTCCGCAACCGCGCACAAAGACCGATATTCGGTCGTTCTTAGGTGTCGCCGGCTACTATCAGAGGTACATCCCTAGGTACTCTGATATCGCGGCTCCCCTGACGGATGCTCTAAGAAAGACAGAGCCTCAAACAGTCGTCTGGGACGAGACAAAGGAAAGAGCTTTTAGCGCCCTAAAGAGTGCCCTAACAAGCCAGCCTGTGCTACGATCGCCAGACTATACAAAAGGGTTCATTGTTCAGTGCGATGCTAGTGAGCGAGGCATGGGCGTTGTACTGTGCCAACGGGAAAATGGAGAAGTAGAACACCCCGTCCTGTATGCTAGTCGTAAGCTGACCAGTCGTGAGCAGGCGTATAGCGCCACCGAGAAAGAGTGTGCATGTCTCGTGTGGGCCGTTCAGAAATTGTCATGCTATCTAGCCGGCTCGAGGTTTATCATTGAGACAGATCACTGCCCTCTCCAATGGCTGCAGACCATCTCTCCCAAAAATGGCCGCCTCCTGCGCTGGAGCCTCGCTTTACAACAATATTCCTTTGAGGTGCGTTACAAAAAGGGGAGTCTCAACGGTAACGCCGATGGCTTAAGTCGAAGCCCCTAACGTAGGAATCAGCCTCAAAATTGTTTGTTACTGATGTTTTTCTTCCTGAGGCAGGATTTTTTTTAACATATTGCTTTTGTTTAGTGTTTCAAAATGATGATATGCTTTCTAGTGCAATTTTTCAATTTGTGGACGCGTTCTGAGTGATGCTAGACTACTGTAAGGAACTAGGCAGTGGTATAAAAAGGGGAAAGAGCCTGGCAGGGCTTAGTGAGGGTTGTGCCGTGCTTGCTGACTGAGCGGTTGAGTTTTCAGCGTAGTTCTAACGCTTGCCGGGAACGAGAACAAAAATGTGAACTCTCCCGAAGTCACTTTGCAGTGTCCCGTGCGAACCTGAACGAGAGAACGAGGCCTTCTCTGTGCGCTGCGCTCAAGAAACGTCAAGGGACGCCCGACTTCGGTTATGAGCATCATCGAGCGACATCCCTCCGGACAGCGGATGCAGTCCCCTGTCCATCGGGATCTCCTTTCCCCGGCGGGGCGGTCTGTTGCGTTTCGCCTGCGACACGTGGTTTTGCCGGCGCGACGGCGGCGGGGCGGCGGACATTTTGGCCCGATCGTCGTCACCGCAACACTCATCGCCAGGTGTTTCCAGGCGCGTCTGCGGCGATGCGACCGCCTAGGGATTTCGTTCCAGTCATTGTGCCCGAAACAGGCGAGGCCAAAGCAGGGATCTCCTTCCAGTTATTGGGCCCGAAACAGGCGATGCCAAAGCAGGGATCTCGTTCCAGTCATTGTGCCCGAAACAGGCGATGCCAAAGCAGGGACCATCTTCTCGTTACAGTCATTGTGTCCGACCGGCAGCGCCACGACAGTGTGCTGCGCAGCGCCACGACAGTATGCTGCGCAGCGCCACGACAGTGTGCTGCGCAGCGCCACGACCAGGTACTACGAGATCGTGCGCAGCGCCACGACATGGTGCTACGGCATCGCTACGACAGTGTGCGTCACCATTAGCCCATTGTACATTCACGTGCTCGTCTTTTGAGGGGTTCCTTCTTGCCCTCAACTGCGAGAGTATAAAAACAGCTGCCCCCGGACGCCAGAGGAGGGCTCCGATTTCTTCCGTTGAGTGAAGTGCTCTCCCGTCTCTCTACTTCGGTCAAACCTGACCGCCAACTCTTTGCGATGTTAAAATAAACAAGTTGTTTCGTTGTTACCTGTCGACTCATGCTTTGCCGGGACCTTCGGATGCTTGCAGTTGTACCCCAGGCCGCCAGGCCAACGCTACCCTTGGGGCTTGCGACCCAGGTACAACCACGGGCGTCAGCGCCGAGTTCCCAACGGATCGTACCAGCAGTCGGATCCAAATAGGAGGCACGTTTCTCTGTTATCTGACTTGCGGTTTACTACAAAGAGACATATTATAGAGGTCACATTTGCATATATTTCCCACAGCTTTGGGAAGATAAAGATATTGTAGTCGTATAGTAATTGTAGAATTTGCGCAGCTGTCCTTTGTGCCTTCTTTTTTTTTCGTACCATGTCATTGTTTGCTGTTCGCAGCCCCATTTGATCAGTACGCGTATTTTCTTCCTGCGTTGTACAGAATCTTGCACTGAACTACGGACTCGTTTTTGTATGCTATGACAGCTATCAAGGCGCGTTATGGCAAATGCACGTTGAATGGCTCGCAGGAACTAGGGTTATCGCTGCTCTACTCAGACAAGAACAGCGTGTAAAGTAAACAGCGCTATGGACATACTCTTTGTTGCGTTTCGCCTGCGACACGTGGTTTTGCCGGCGCGACTGCGGCGGGGCGGCAGACATTTTGGCCCGATCGTCGTCGCCGCAACACTCATCGGCAGGTGTTTCCAGGCGCGACTGCGGCGATGCGACCGCAAAGGATCATCCTCTCATTCCAGTCATTGTGCCCGAAACAGGCGATGCCAAAGCAGGGATCATCCTCTCATTCCAGTCATTGTGCCCGAAACAGGCGATGCCAAAGCAGGGATCATCCTCTCATTCCAGTCATTGTGCCCGAAACAGGCGATGCCAAAGCAGGGATCATCCTCTCATTCCAGTCATTGTGCCCGAAACAGGCGATGCCAAAGCAGGGATCATCCTCTCATTCCAGTCATTGTGCCCGAAACAGGCGATGCCAAAGCAGGGATCATCCTCTCATTACAGTCATTGTGCCCGACCGGCAGCGCTACAACAGGGTGCTACGAGATCGTGCTCGACAGGGTGCTACGAGATCGTGCTCGACATGGTGCTACGGCAGCGCTTCGACAGTGTGCGTCACCATTAGCCCATTGTACATTCACGTGCTCGTCTTTTGAGGGGTTCCTTCTTGCCCTCAACTGCGAGAGTATAAAAACAGCTGCCCCCGGACGCCAAAAGGAGGGCTCCGATTTCTTCTGCTGAGTAAAGTGCTCTCCCGTCTCTCTACTTCGGTCAAACCTGACCGCCAACTCTTTGCGATGTTAAAATAAACAAGTTGTTTCGTTGTTACCAGTCGACTCATGCTTTGCCGGGACCTTCGGATGCTTCCAGTTGTACCCCAGGCCGCCAGGCCAACGCTACCCTTGGGGCTTGCGACCCAGGTACAACCACGGGCGTCAGCGCCGAGTTCCCAACAGATCGTACCAGCGGTGCGATCCAAACAACTGTCTGCCAGCGGTGAGATCGCGACAACGGAGGCCAGCAGCGAAGAGATGCAGTTGACTGTATGCTGAGCAGCTCATCGACGATCCGGGAGCAGTGCAACGAGCCCTGTGTGATGACTGGTTGCCTGCAGCGGAACGACTGCGCTGGACTCTTGGCTGCGAGGTTTGGTGAGTGCGGGACTTTCTTCTTCTGAGCTTTGCCAGGCTTTTTGTTAGTGTCAGAAACAGAGCTGGTAATTGTGGTTGTCGTTGCTGCCGGGTTAGTTTGCGGCAAGACAATAGTAAGCAGTAGAGAAAGCAGCATTCAGAGCAGCCATGGATTTGAAGTCGTTGCGCAAACCGAAATTGTTGGAGCTTGCAAGAGAGTTGGGTCTGGATGTCTCAGACAAACTAAGAAAACCGGAACTGATAAAGGCTATTCTTGAGTTAGAGGCTGAGGATGACGAGCTGTCGGAATGCCTTGAGACCATTGAAGAGAGAGAGACTGCAAAAAGACAGGAGCGCGAACTTAAAGAGCAAAAAGAAAAAGAAGAGCGTGAACGTAAAGAACAGAAAGAGCGAGAGCAACAAGAGCGTGACCGTCAACACGCTTTGGAAATGAAGCGTCTTGAGGTAGAGATGGAACGCGCTCGTAATGGAAGTCAGGCACACGGTGCAGGAGAACGCGTATTGTTCAAAATGACTGACCTGATGCGGCCGTTTAAGCTTGGAGAGGACATTGGTTTGTTCCTGGTTAACTTTGAGCGAACGTGCGAGAAGCAGGGGTTCTCTCGGGAAACGTGGCCACAGCGCTTGCTCACTTTGTTACCCGGCGAGGCGGCCGACGTAGTCGCTCGCTTGGATAGAGAGGAGGCAGAGGATTTCGACACAGTGAAATCGAGTCTTCTAAAAAAGTACCGGCTGTCTGCGGAGGCGTTCCGTCGGAAGTTTCGGGAAAATGAGAAAGGCAGAAGTGAGTCATATACAGAGTTTGCGTATAGGCTTATGTCGAACATGCAGGAGTGGCTCAAAGAAGAGAAAGCGTTTGGTGACCACGATAAAGTTCTGCAGTGTTTCGGGCTAGAACAGTTTTATAGTCGGTTACCTGAGAACGTGCGATACTGGGTCTTGGATAGGCCAGACGTGAGTACGGTGGCTAGAGCCGCTGAGCTAGCCGAGGAGTTTGTGACGCGTCGAGCTCGCGGAGCTAAGGACGGTCAAAAAGGTGAATTTGGCTCGAAGTTTGAGAGGCCGAAGTTCACGCCCATGAGATTAAAGGGGGACACGCGTAGTGCGGATGCGAGTGAAAGCAGTCCGACCAGACGTAAAGAGACGGCGGCAGCCAAACGCAGAAAGCGGTTCGAGATGAGGCGAGCGGGCGTTTGTTATACGTGCCAGAAGCCGGGTCACTTTTCGGCGCAGTGTCCGGAAACAACACCAAAAGTTGTGTTTTTTTCAATAGGCAGCACTGACGAGAACATGAAGCTTCTCGAGCCTTACATGCGAGACCTCCTCGTGAACGGGAAAGAGTGCCGAGTGCTTCGCGATTCCGCAGCTACGATGGATGTAGTTCACCCGTCTTATGTAGAACCCCATATGTTCACGGGCGAGTGCGCGTGGATCAAGCAAGCCGTGGAAGCTCATAGCGTGTGTCTGCCAGTAGCAAGGGTGCTTATTGAAGGACCTTTCGGAGCGCTTGAGACAGAGGCGGCAGTGTCATCTATGCTGCCACCCCAGTACCCGTACCTATTTTCAAACAGGTCCGATCACCTCCTGCGCGAGAAGGGGCTTTTGTTTGGTGAAGCTAGTGTTCTGGCCTTAACCAGATCGAAGGTTCGGGAGCTCGCTGCAAAGGCGGTAGTTGCGGGGCCGACGTTATCAAACAACGAAAGAGGGTCAGAGGCGCAGCAAGCTGATATTCAGAGCACGCCCGAACTGAATAAACTTGAGTATGTAACGTTAAAGGCGCCAGATACTGGAGAGGAAACGCCCGACGCGGGAAAGTTAGAAGAGCTATCTACTGATTTGCTCATCGCGCCTACGTCAGACGGACTTGATAGGTTGCTAAAAGTCAGCCGGACGGCTTTGATAGCCGAGCAAAAAAAGGATGGCAGCCTGGAAAACGTGCGCTGCAATGTCAAAGAAGGTATCGCCAGGAAAACTGCGCGTTTTGTGGAAAGAGGTGGAGTCCTGTACCGGAAGTATCTAGACCGCAGAGGAGTGGAGTTCGATCAGCTGATCGTGCCTCAATGCTATCGTCAGGATCTGTTGCGCTTGTCACACGGGGGTTCGTGGTCCGGACACCTAGGAGTTAAGAAAACTAAGGACCGTCTCTTGCAAGAGTACTATTGGCCAGGGTGTTTTCGGGACGCAGACCATTTCGTGAGGACATGTGACACTTGTCAGCGGGTGGGCAAACCAGGGGACAAATCGAGGGCGCCGTTGAAATTGGTACCTATCATTACGGAGCCTTTTAGATGGCTCGTTATTGATACTGTGGGACCTCTGCCGGTAACAGCCACGGGGTACAGACACATTTTGACTGTGATCTGCCCAGCGACAAAGTTCCCTGAAGCAGTGCCGCTTAAAGAACTCAGCTCAGTTGAGATAGTTAATGCACTACTGTCCATATTTGCGCGAGTTGGTTTCCCTGCGGAAATCCAATCAGATCAGGGCACAGTGTTTACTAGCGCTTTGACGACAACTTTTCTCGAAAGGTGTGGGGTAAAGCTGCTACACAGCTCAGTGTACCACCCACAGTCGAATTCCGTTGAGAAGCTCCACTCCGTCATGAAGCGCGTGTTGAGAGCCTTGTGTTTTGAACATCAAACTGACTGGGAGCTGTGTCTGCCTGGGGTGATGTTTGCATTAAGGACCGCGCCGCATGCGGCTACGGGGTTTTCGCCAGCTGAACTGGTGTACGGTCGCTCGCTTCGATCTCCGCTTCGCATGCTTCGAGAATCATGGGAAGGTAGGGGCGACGACCCAGTCGTGGTGGAGTACGTGCTTAAGCTCCTTGAACGCTTAAGAAGGGCACAGGAGTTGTCAGGTGAAGCAATGACAAAGGCCCAGCAGAGGGCCAAGGTTTATTATGATCGGACAGCCAGGGCCCGTCGTTTTGAGGTTGGCGATGAGGTCATGATATTGCGCACATCGCTAAACAACAAACTAGACGTGCAGTGGGAGGGCCCAGCACGAATTGTTCAGAAACTGTCGGACGTTAACTACGTGGTAAGTCTGCCAGGAAAGCGGAAAGCACAGCAAGTTTACCACTGTAATCTGCTCAAACCTTATAGACAAAGGGAAGCAGTGGTGTGCATGATGGTAAACGTTCCTGAAGAGCTTCCGGTCGAGCTTCCGGGACTAGGCTCAGTGACGAACAGGGAAGACACCGGTCAAGTCATTAGTGACCTTATCAGTAAAGCACCGCTGTCGCCTGAGCAGAAAACCGAACTACACCAGCTATTACAAGAGTTTCAAGGTCTGTTCTCTGAGAGGCCTGGTAGGACTTCTGTACTTACTCATGATATAGAACTTACCTCCACAGAGCCAGTACGATCCAAGGCGTATCGGGTGTCACCCCGCCAGAGCGATATTATGGAGGCTGAGGTAAAGAAAATGCTACAGCTCGGTGTTATTGAGGCAGGTGAGAGTGATTATACCTCCCCTTTGATTTTAGTTGAGGTACCGGGCAAGGAACCTCGTCCTTGCGTCGACTACCGCAGGCTTAATTCCATCACTAAGGATCAAATTTATCCGATCCCTAACATCGAGGAGCGCCTTGAGAAAGTTAGTAGCGCTCAGTTTATTTCCACCCTAGATCTTGTCAGGGGTTATTGGCAGGTTCCACTTACAGAAGAGGCTAGTAGGTATGCGGCGTTCATTTCACCAATGGGAACATTCCGTCCTAAAGTGTTGAGTTTTGGTTTGAAGAACGCGCCATACTGTTTTTCAAGCCTCATGGATAAAGTGTTGCGGGGACAGCAAGAATTCGCTTTACCGTATCTAGACGACGTAGCGATATTCTCCGCATCCTGGTCTGAGCATATGACACACTTGCGGGCAGTGCTAACCCGCCTGCGCGAAGCGGGCTTGACAGTAAAGGCTCCTAAGTGCCAGTTAGCACAGGCCGAGGTTGTCTACCTCGGTCACGTGATTGGTCAGGGTCGTCGCCGCCCTTCTGAAATAAAAGTGGCCGCTGTGCGAGACTTTCCGCAACCGCGCACCAAGACCGATATTCGGTCGTTCTTGGGTGTCGCCGGCTACTATCAGAGGTACATCCCTAGGTACTCTGATATCGCGGCTCCCCTGACGGATGCTCTAAGAAAAACAGAGCCTCAAACAGTCGTCTGGGACGAGACAAAGGAAAGAGCTTTTAGCGCCCTAAAGAGTGCCCTAACAAGCCAGCCTGTGCTACGATCGCCAGACTATACAAAAGGGTTCATTGTTCAGTGCGATGCTAGTGAGCGAGGCATGGGCGTTGTACTGTGCCAACGGGAAAATGGAGAAGTAGAACACCCCGTCCTGTATGCTAGTCGTAAGCTGTCCAGTCGTGAGCAGGCGTATAGCGCCACCGAGAAAGAGTGTGCGTGTCTCGTGTGGGCCGTTCAGAAATTGTCATGCTATCTAGCCGGCTCGAGGTTTATCATTGAGACGGATCACTGCCCTCTCCAATGGCTGCAGACCATCTCTCCCAAAAATGGCCGCCTCCTGCGCTGGAGCCTCGCTTTACAACAATATTCCTTTGAGGTGCGTTACAAAAAGGGGAGTCTCAACGGTAACGCCGATGGCTTAAGTCGAAGCCCCTAACGTAGGAATCAGCCTCAAAATTGTTTGTTACTGATGTTTTTCTTCCTGAGGCAGGATTTTTTTTTTACATATTGCTTTTGTTTAGTGTTTCAAAGTGATGATATGCTTTCTAGTGCAATTTTTCAATTTGTGGACGCGTTCTGAGTGATGCTAGACTACTGTAAGGAACTAGGCAGTGGTATAAAAAGGGGAAAGAGCCTGGCAGGGCTTAGTGAGGGTTGTGCCGTGCTTGCTGACTGAGCGGTTGAGTTTCAGCGTAGTTCTAACGCTTGCCGGGAACGAGAACAAAAATGTGAACTCTCCCGAAGTCACTTTGCAGTGTCCCGTGCGAACCTGAACGAGAGAACGAGGCCTTCTCTGTGCGCTGCGCTCAAGAAACGTCGAGGGACGCCCGACTTCGGTTATGAGCATCATCGAGCGACATCCCTCCGGCCAGCGGATGCAGTCCCCTGTCCATCGGGATCTCCTTCCCCCGGCGGGGCGGTCTGTTGCGTTTCGCCTGCGACACGTGGTTTTGCCGGCGCGACTGCGGCGGGGCGGCAGACATTTTGGCCCGATCGTCGTCGCCGCAACACTCATCGGCAGGTGTTTCCAGGCGCGACTGCGGCGATGCGACCGCAAAGGATCATCCTCTCATTCCAGTCATTGTGCCCGAAACAGGCGATGCCAAAGCAGGGATCATCCTCTCATTCCAGTCATTGTGCCCGAAACAGGCGATGCCAAAGCAGGGATCATCCTCTCATTCCAGTCATTGTGCCCGAAACAGGCGATGCCAAAGCAGGGATCATCCTCTCATTCCAGTCATTGTGCCCGAAACAGGCGATGCCAAAGCAGGGATCATCCTCTCATTACAGTCATTGTGCCCGACCGGCAGCGCTACAACGGGGTGCTACGAGATCGTGCTCGACAGGGTGCTACGAGATCGTGCTCGACATGGTGCTACGGCAGCGCTTCGATAGTGTGCGTCACCATTAGCCCATTGTACATTCACGTGCTCGTCTTTTGAGGGGTTCCTTCTTGCCCTCAACTGCGAGAGTATAAAAACAGCTGCCCCCGGACGCCAAAAGGAGGGCTCCGATTTCTTCTGCTGAGTAAAGTGCTCTCCCGTCTCTCTACTTCGGTCAACCTGACCGCCAACTCTTTGCGATGTTAAAATAAACCAGTTGTTTTGTTGTTACCAGTCGACTCATGCTTTGCCGGGACCTTCGGATGCTTCCAGTTGTACCCCAGGCCGCCAGGCCAACGCTACCCTTGGGGCTTGCGACCCAGGTACAACCACGGGCGTCAGCGCCGAGTTCCCAACAGATCGTACTAGCGGTACGATCAAAACATCTTGAAGATAGTTATGTAGATTAGACTCCCATAATGACGCACCCGGTTAAGCCGAATCTTTGGCAAACAATGTGCAAATGCACGGTTGGATTAGCTTAAAAAGAGAACATGAAAGGAAGAAAAAGAATAATGTAGTTTAAGATAAATGATCCATTCTGTTAAGCCGCAACTTCCGCGGCCGTCACCAACGCTTGCTGCTAGGTTCAGCAGCAGGTCCGGAACGACCTATCACTCCGGCATGAATGACATCGTGTTTTTGTGGAGATAAACTATTTCAATGTCTACGATGATGCGAAAACATTCACCGCTGTCACCATGCAAAACATATGAGGGCTTATTAACACGTTATGCTCTTTACTTTGTGTGTAGCAGTTCATTGTTATGCTTCCCGTGGCGCCACTGCCCTCTGCAATGCCCGTAAGTTTTGAGAGTAACGATGGCGAGGAGCCGAGAGCGAGTGAGTAACGCCGAGAGCGAGCGGGGCTATACTAATACTAATAGGTACAACTAAATCAGGAAGGCCCACTAAGCTTCAACAAAAGACACTCCCTCACCAGAACAAAAATGGGCCTCCCTGGTGCAGTATTGGGGCACTCCCTCCCAAATGACTCATTCGATTACCCAATGGCCCTCAGTCCCAAGCAACTGCGGAGCACCTGATCAAGGCGGCGGTCAGACCTGTAACACAGGAGAGGGTGCTAAGAATCTCTACGTTCGCCTCTCGTTTACGTTGTGGCTTTGGACGAAAGGTACAGCTTCGAAAATTCTTATGTAACATATGTAGGCCACTCATTAACCTGCGTATACTCAAGCTCGCTCATTTCCAATATGTGACTGCTAGTACCAGTGAGTTTCAGCGTGTGAGGCTGGACGTTAGTGGAAAACGAAAAAACAACATTTTCAAGCGCTAGCGAGTGTCTATAATATTGCGGTGCTATCTGGCCGTGACGCTTTCCCGGGAAGTATGCCTTTAAACAAAAATTAACCCAAAGTTGTTCCATTCACAGCAACAGCTTTGTTGGAGTTAGATGATGGTTGGACATTTTATTCCAGATTTGTGGTGCGATAAACTTGGACGAAGAAAATGTAAGAGGGCAGTAGCTGCAGCCAAGCAGAGATAGCAAAACGTCGTTATAACGTAGAAGGGCAGCAGTTTCGGCTAGTTGATACTCCAAAGTCTAATAAAAGCGCAAGAGCAAAAGAAGACAGGACGTCCATGTTTGCCCGTGCTGCTTGCCATCCTGTTTTCTTTTGTGCTTTTGCTCTTATTAGTCATAACAACGAGTTCGATCCTTCTTTAATGCTAAGCAGTTTTATCCATGTATGTGCGTACATCACATGTAGCAGATTTTTATAAATGTAGGATTTTATCGTCCTTAAATACCTACCTAAAGAAGCCACACACACACACACACACACACACACACACACAAACACACACACACACACACACACACACACACACACACACACACACACACACACACACACACACACACACACACACACACACACACACACACACACACACACACACACACACACACACACACACACACACACACACACACACACACACACACACACACACACACACACACACACACACACACACACACACACACACACACACACACACACACACACACACACACACACACACACACAATTTGTATTCGCATACCTGAGGTGTTTCCTGACCCTGTATTGATACCGTCCCTTCGCAGTTTTCAATGAATATCATAAAACCTGATATTTTAACGCTATATTTCAATCCTAAACTAACTTTTTATTAATTCTTTAGTTATTTACCCTTAAGACCAAATACATTGCAAAGGGGAGCATGAGAAAATACAGACATAAGGACAACAGCTGGATAAACCTTAAGGTTAGGATTATGGCAAGGGGCACGTGGGTTTGTGGCGATGCTCTGCTTTGGAGTGTATTTACCCGTTACTTGGTGCACTTTTGCTTTAACAGATCCTAGTTAGCTTGAATAGACAGGTTATCAAAACCTTCTAAGAAGTAGTCGAGAAACGTGGCTAGATCGGTAGTAATGGCCGGGTGGCTTAACTAGAACGCTTAGCTATGCGAAAAAGACGTTTATTCTTCCGGGATAGCTTCTTTAGGGCACTACTGAAACAGGGTTTCCCAACATCGCCATGAATCTAAATGACTGAAACACATGCTTCAATTAGTGCCAAGAGTTTGTGGTTGAATAACAACCAGTTTTGGTTAGCAGTCCTGGAAGGAGCGAGCTGTTTAAAGGTGTGAAAAAAAGTCACGAGTTCAGTGTTTACAGTAGTGAAGTCTGCTTTGTTATAATCACAGATGACTTTAGGGAAAAGGTTACGGGGAGGCTTCGACACTGATATGTTAAATCAACGTATGTTATGATCGCTGAGACTGCTAGCACAAGACACGTCTCCGGACCATGCCATCGAGCTCTGGCGAGCACTGCTGCTGTTCCTCCAGGACCCTGCAGCGCCACCCGTCGGCGATCGGCTCCGCGACAGCAACAAGCGTCACGCCGCCCCCACTTAGCTGCCTCCAGGACGTTCATTAATAAGACGGAGGCAGCCTTACCCTTCCCCTTTTGAAATAACACCCCTCCTCTTTCCACCGCAGCGTCGTCGGCGCATTTTAACGTGGAATAAACGTGGTTTCATTGATTCATAGCACAAGACACTGAGTGAACCATTTCTGGATGCGAAAGAAAAACTAGGTCAAGGGTGTTGTCGATCCTAGTTGGCACATTGACTATCTGTGTAAGATTATACATAAGTACAAGATCGAGGAATTCTTTGGATTGACCAGAAGTAGCGCTTAAAGTATCCCAGATTATCTATCAGGATAATTGAAATCGCCGCAGAGTATAAGGTAAAAGTATGCAAGTATAAGTATACTAATACTTATACTTATATATAAGTATACAAGTCAGGTGCGCGATAGCAAGCGATGAGTATTTCAGAGCTTCCAGGGTGAGATATGCTCGCGCAGAGAATTTCGTGACGGCATTCAGTATCGAGTGTTGAGGAAGGTGTACGCTGGGATTCACGAGAACTGTAACACCACCGCCTTTCCGTCCAACCCTGTCACGTCTGTGCACAGAAAATGGCGTATTAGTAAATAGCTCATAGGATGAGATATTAGAGGTTAGCCATGTTTCTGTAAAAAGACAATGTCAGTAACGTTATCTTCTAGAATGGCTTCGACACGTTCCCTTTTAGGAAAGTAGCTACGGATATTGGTAAGTAGAGCTAATGTTCTGTGGTATGCTTAAGTGAAGGTTAACTAGAACGTGATCACAGATTTCTCGTAAGTGAACAGTGTCAGATATGAAGTCTGGATAAATGGTGAATAATAAATCAAGAGTGTTCACACCATTAGGGGATACTCTCTTTGCATCTATTATTAGCTGAGTTAACGCGAATAAGGAACAGTTGTTAAAAAAAAAAAATCCTGAACGCGGACAGAAGAGGGTGGTGATGGATGCGGCGGCTGAGAGTCCCATGTAATATTCGGAAAATTAGAATCTTCCATAAAAAATAGGCGATCATGGGAAAACATGCGAATGAGATTAATTGCGTCGTGTGGTTTATTAATAAACGAGAATGGGCAAGTGGGAAAGCGATGACACACTCCTATGATTATGCTAAGATGACCGAATTCTCACCTTCCTGCGGATACGCATGGTGGAAGCGCCATCTAGCTTGTGAGCAATCTAGCTGGTAAAAAGGGCCTATGTAAAAGCTCTCTTATTGTTGTAATTTCGATTACAATTAATTAGGATCTTCTTTCAAGCAAACACTGGAACCCCTCCGTTAGAGCTGTAGCCAATAATTATTGATAGACGTCTGATGCCGCATTTCCAAGCGACATAGTTGCTACTGCTGCTCAACGCAAAACTATTCACTTTTCTCTAATCGCTATTAACTTGTGGCGGCGCGGCTATCGCCTTCAAAGCAGGCGAAAAAGAAGATGGGCTCACGTGCAGGTAGCGCGAGAATAGAAGACGCTTGCACGCTCGACCTGAGCGGCCGTGGTGTCGGCCGCTTCCGTGCTCCTGCTGAACCCATGGCTAGCCGGCCTAAATAAACCGTGGCTGCGGCGGCTACTTCAGCGCGCCGACTCTACGAAGGCGAGTGCCGTGGCCTCCGCAGACCGGCAGACGTCCCGTGATTGTTGGGTGTCCGGGAATTCTACATCGACACGTCGGACATCTGGTTCATCCAGCTGGACAGCCATTTCCCTCTCAACCAGGTTCCAGGCTTCGGCTGCGTTCCAGGTTCCGGCTGCCACTTCCCCCCCGGCCCCGACTTCTAGGAGGAGTTGCGGGCAGCCATCTCGAGCGCTCAGTCACAACAGCTCTCGCCATTTGAACATTTGAACCGTCGCGTCATTCCGCGTCTTGTCGTCCCAAATCGCCTGCGTTCACCCGCGCCGGTCGTCAGCACGTGCCCGCCCCAGCATCAGAACTCTGCTCGGTCCGTGAGCCTCCTCTCGAGCTCAAAGGCAGCCTTTCCCAGGTGTTCCCTGGGCCGAACGTAAGCGCCTTCGGGTACTCTACGGCCCGCCGCTCTCCTTCCTTGGACGTCCCAGCAGTCTGTCCGCTTTCCTTTCGGGGACCTCACCGCGATCCCTCCCACCGGCTGCACCACGCGTAAGTTCCACTCTTGCAGGCATGGTGACGCCACAGGCATAACCTTCGCGATGCATTCATTACCACTGAAACCCTGATTCTATCGGCATTCGAGATTTCATCGCAAGCCGCAGCAGGCTAGCTTTCCCATGTTCTGTGCTCACACCTTCCACGGACGCATGATTTACCGAAGTTTTGCAGGAGCCAGCTCTGCCATCTGGTTTCTTCAGCTCGAGCATCACTCCAACGTCTACATCATGAGTGACCAACACTTGCGTTATCTCCACGCAAGTCCCGAGCTGCCAGATGGTCTACTTTTGGAGCTCCGACTTCCACCAGGCCCGGGCACCTACGAGAACTTGCGGCAGGTCACGATTTTGCACTACGGTATCACTGTGGCTGCGCCTCGCTCACAACCTACGCTGCCGGTGCTGCCTGGTAGATCTCTGTAGCATGGCGTGAATCCGACACTACCAACGACGACACCATCTGCACACTTTACCTGGACTCCACCTGGACTTTACCATTTGACATTATTTAAATCGCGCTTCGCACCAGGAGGGGGGGGGGAGGTGCTGCAGCGGTGCGACTATTGCCTCAAAAGCAGGCGAAGAAGACGATGGGCTCACGTACAGATAGCGTAATTAGAGAACACACCAGCGCGCTCGACCTAAGAGGCCGCAGTGTCTGCCGCTTCCGAGGTCCCACTCCACCATGGCTAGCCGGCCTAAATGAACCGTGGCTCCGGCGGCTACCTCTTCTCGCCACCTCCCACAAACTATTCACTATTGAAAACTATTCTCAGAGACAAGTGAATAAAGGGGATCAGCCAAGGCCATTTTATTTTCGTTTCTTTAGGCATCTAAATAGGCCGCTTTTAATTGCTTTGTATAGACATGCCAGGAACGTGCTGCTGAGTTAGCATGTGATCCTTACTAAAAAGCTGAAAATCAGTTTAAGGAACAGAAATCATACGTTGTCCTACATCCAATGTGATCAGTCTTGTATGGTAATGAACTGTCAGCGATTACACATAAAAGTGAGCAAAAAAAATTGACGAAAACCTGAGAGGCAAGCCATTGAGTTCATGCAAGGTAGAAATAAAAATTTTGAGGGGCAAGCCACTTTCTTATACGGGAACTTTTTTTATGAAATTGATTTATATAATGCCTCGTAGGCGATATTAAGTAACGCTAATAATTGGCATTCCTCAAAATGCACCCCCCCACGCACGCACGCAAGCACAAAATTTTACAACAGCTGGGTTAAAGAAAAAATTTCTTCGGTTATACAATCAAAGTTATCGGCGTGTTTTTAAGCCCTGAATATGAAACAAGAAAATTCCGGAAACGAAGAGCTACACATAAACTTACACGGTGACGGCTGCGAATGTGTCAGGTATCCGTGAAATAGCTGGAGATTAGCGTACACGTGTTGTCAAGAGCTTGACAGTACCTGAAAGTTCATTTTTTTTCTTTCTTTCTGTTTTTTTACTTGTGACGGTGGTCTTCTCCGGACCACCGTTAGTTACATTTGGCTCCTCGAAGAAGCAGGACGTCTGAGCTCCTGAACCACACTTCGTGACATGGTGAACGGGGCCTAAATCAAAGACCTGGAAGAGGTGCGACGTAATGCCAACGCATGTCTCTCGAATTTACCGCCAAATGCTACCGAAATTTCTCGCTGCTTGATTACGCAGTTCTAGTCTAGCACGAGGCATATTCGTGTGCACCATGGTGTTTTATTGCTCAGTGCTATGAACTCCCATTATTTTACGCGTGTGCCTATGGGAGGGCTCTCTAGTTATTTCTTGGTCTTCATTTTACTCTGTTTTGTAGGTTTGCTATGTTTTCCTTGTGTATGTGTGCGTTGTAAGAATTTATTACGGAAAAGGCAGCGTTCAGTTCTTTAATGCGTTCCTTTGTATAGCCATTTCTGAGGTAACATATCTTACCATTTGTGGATAATAGATAGATGGGTAGATAGATAAACTTTATTAAAGGAATAATCAGAAGAATCGGTAATGGTCGGGGTCCCTAGTCCAGGGCTCCGCTGGCTCTTGCCATCGTCTCGGCTCTCTGTATCAGCTTGAGCTGGTCGTCGAGGGCCGAGCTGGACAGCAGTGCCTCCCATTGCTCCCTCGTGGTGTTCGTGTCGAGGTGCTCTATGTTGTGCAGTGTGCACTCCCACGTAATGTCGTATAGGGTTGATGTGGCCTCGCACCACGGGCATTCGTCCCTGTTGACTAAGGGGTGTATGCGATGTAATATGTGTAGGTTCGTGTCAGTGCCTGCTTGGAGCCTAGGCCAGGCAGCGGCATCCTCTGTCTTTAGAATTTGATGGGCTGGTGGATAGCGCAAGCGACTCCCTATGTAGTAGTCCACGATGACTGAATACTCGAGGTCGACAGGGTCCGGGTCTTCTGAAGCCGGCGTGATGAGTACTCGATTATGCACGAATTCTAGAGCTGCTCTGTCGGCCTGCAGGTTGCCCGTGATGCCAGTGTGGCACGATATCCAGATGATGGTATGGGCGGTGATGCCCTCAGAGTCCTCCTTGAATATTCGGGCTGGGACTTGTGCAGCAGGTCTTCCAATTCTTCCCTGTAGGAAGTTGCGGCAGGCCTGCTGGGAATCCGCGAGGATCGTCAGTGGTTTGTTCGCGTGTTGGCCTTCGCGGATGGCTAACGCGATGGCCAGCTCTTCGGCTTCTGTGATCGTGCAGGGGCAGGTCGATGCTGCAGAGCTAACGTGGCCTCGGTGATCGCATACCACTACCACTGCGCCCTTGTTCGTCCCATACATGGCGGCATCCGTAAAACGGGCCGTGATATTGAACCTGAATGCTTTCTCCATGTACTGGGCCCTTGCTCTCCTCCTGTCGGAGTGTAGGTCAGGGTCCATGTTGCGTAGTATCGGGGCAACATGATACTTGTCTTGGACGTGACGAGGTATCGAGCAGGTTTCTTGGGTTCATGTTGTTGTAGTTTGGAACCCCAAGGTTTGTAGGACCAGTGCGAGTTTGCGCAAGTCTGATTTTGCGAGACTTAAAGGGCTTCTGTCAGTTCGCCGAGGGTGTTGTGTAGCCCTAGCGCCAATAATTTTTGAGTCGATGTACTCATCGCCAGGCGGAGAGCTGTCTTGAAAGCCATCCTCAAGAGCGTGTCGGCCTGCTTCGTATCGGACTGTGTGACATGGTAGTAGGGCAGGCTGTATGCGATTCTGCTCACCACCAGGCTCCTGACCAGTAGAAGGGTGTCCCCTTCCTTCATGTCTCTGTTCTTGGATGTTACGCGGGAGATCATGCGTGATATCGCCTTGACACTGGTTTTGAGGAGCGTAAGGGTGTGTCTGGCCCGCTGGTTGGACTGCGGCCACATGCCCAGCACCCTGAGCAAGGACTTCTCTGGTATGAGGCCCCCGTTGAGGTGTACCTTGAGTTTTCTTGTTGGGTCTGTGGGGACTGTGTGGTTACCCCGGGCTCTCCAGACTCGTAGGAGCTCAGATTTCTCGGAAAAGCATTGTTGGCTGACGTATTCTTGGATGAGATTCGCTGCAGTTTGCAGCCGTTCTTCTTTTTCAACGAGGGACCCTGTTGTGGTCCAGAGTGTTATGTCGTATGCCTAGATATCGTGCCGAAGACCTGCTACGGTCCTGCAGTTTGCTTGCGAGGCCGATCATGACGACGTTGAACAGCGTGGGTGGGATGACAGACCTTGTTGTGTGCCCTTGTTGGGAGGGTGGTACACTGGAGGCTGGGTCTCTCCCATCTTCAGCTCCGCCGTGCGGTGGCTCAGGAAGCTCTGAACATACTTGTACGTTTGCTCGCCGCAGTTGGTGTTGGCCAGCCCTTCTAGGATACCTTGGTGGCTGATGTTGATTGCTAGGAGGACGTGTTCGTCGCTGCAGGAAACGTTGCTGAGGTCTTCTTCCTTGATTTGGAGTAGCACATCTTGTGTGGACAGGCCTGTGCGTAAACCGAACATTTATGGGCAGTATAAGGCGATAGCCTTAAGTGGCTCGTTGCAATGGCTCACACCCGAAAAAAGCAGCGTCTAGTCTAGTGATTAAAAATAATTGATGCAAAAAGTATCATCATCAGGAAGGGATCATTCCCCCGTAAGCACGCAATGTTGATGTCGTGCATAAAACTTAAGTATTTCTGTTTTAATTTTAATTTCAACACTTTTAGTTTTATTTTTCAAACGTATAGTTTTGGCATTGTAAGCTTGTCGCATACGAACATTTTCTTTTGCCCCTGCGAAAATTCAACTATCGGGTACAGACCCCGTCAAGCTTCTGGCTTTTAAGTCTGTGGCCCCAGCATTTTTGTACATGCTGTAATGTACCATAATGCCGAAATAAAATGAATGATAATGAATGAATAAGATGCAATGGCTGAACATAAATGAAGAAACGAAAAATAAAGAACGAAGGAAAGAAAGGAGCAATGAAAGAAAAAGAGCGAACGAAATAACAAATAAAAAGAGAACATTGGAAGTAAGAACGAAAGAAAGCATGACGGAAAGAAAGAGTGAACGAAGGAACCTTCAGGTAGTGCATTAGGTGCCCGCATGTGTCGTTGAGGAGGTCGAGCTACAGCGCAATGCGTTTACTTCACACTGCAGCTCGTTATGCTTTGCAACAAGTCTGACCCCTCCGATCGTGTAACTTGATGCATTACCACGTGTGCAGCAGACTTTTGCTTTCACGTGACACAGGAGTGTAACATGCTGCCGAATATTTCTTTGACACCACCACCAACAACAATTGCAACATCAATGTCTCTGAATTGGCTATAGAGGTGGCGCACTTTATATCAGCAAGGTCCAGTAAAACAGAGCAAAACGGAAGCTCAGCACTTGTTTTATCTGCTACGACTCCTTGCAGAGGTGGTACACCTCTTCGGAGATAAGCAAGACCTTCTTGTACAGCCGACGTTTACAGTGTGGCAACCGCGCCACCTCTTGCGACGGTGTGCGAGCGGGAATGCATTGAGTCGCTCACTGTAGAACGCGCAAACGGACCCAAAATGAATTCAGACACAAGAGAGCCATAGGAAATACTGAGTACGCCATGGAGGGCGCAAGTGGTCGTCTTTTCTACTGAACGACACACTGCGGCTTTTCAAACGACGCGGCGCCGTTGTTTCGACATCGTGAGCAGCCTAAGTCCTCTTCAGGTCGAGTGCTTCTATATTGGCGAACTTCAGACATGCCCCGGCCGGCTCTTTCCTACGAATACTGATTTAGTTGCCTCACCTATAAGTACACTTAGTTTTTCCATTCATCGTTCTTAATTAAACGCCTGTGCTGTGGCCTGTTCCTGTCTGGACTCTCGCGTTATTACAGTCCCGCTAACTGTCTTCGTCATTTCCTTCCTCGAATATTTGTTGTTATTCGTCAACGCTATTGCTATTCTTTTCTTGCTTGGCGTCTCCGCGTCATACGTGCCACGGGCTGAGTATTTTGAATACTTTGTTTGTATTTCCTTTTAAAATATTTTACCCGCCGTATCCTTTACCACTAGCCTAAACTGTTTGTAAATATAGGCAGTGTATAGCCTATATGGTGTCCCAGCGAATCTTAGCCAAACTGTTCAAAGAAAAAAAAAAAGAGACGTTGTGCAAGATACAATCTTAAGACCCACAGTGTTCGGTTGTCGGCAGGGTGTCAGACCGAACTGTTTCTTGGTTTAGGTTAAGGTTCAGCCCCGCAGCTAAAATGTACAATACCGGCTCGACTTGGTTCGAAGCTTCCTGAACAGATGCACCCGGGTTCAAATGGGTTTTGGAAAAAAATTAGCGTGCCTCCGGTTGAAAAAACGCGCTATGCTTTGAGAGAGACTTCACGTTCCCTCGACTATGCTAGCTGCGTAAAGCTGCTGCTTACCGTTTTCTTCTGCACGGGAATTAACTTGAAAAAAGAATAATTATCACTAAATGATGAGCCATGTACACTTGTATACATAGAAGTCAGAATTTGTACAATAAGTGGGCTTCGTGGCGACTTTCGCGCCTATGCAGTGTTTCACTGCGTCCCAAAATCTCCCAAAATGCCTGCCTTATAGGATTGTTAAAGTTGCCCACGCTCGTTGTCCATATTGTACAAAGTAATGATACCTAATCTATGGTTCTCTACGTATATATACGTGTTCATTTCATTTAAATGAAAGACACCTTGTACTAACAGATCATGTTTACAATTTTACATCAATTTTACATGCTGCTATTGTTGTTTCATTAATGCTAGTCATCATGCACAGGAGGTCCCATTTCAGTTTCTAACTACGGGACCTCCTTCTGCATATACTTTTCATGTAATTATCCCCATTTTTGTCTTGAGTAAAACTGATTCTGATGTAATATCATAGTAAAACGGACTGCTGGGCTAGTTTGCACATATTCGTAGCGATGATAGTAGGCACGAAAAAAAAAAAGACAGGACGAGAGAGGCGGCTCGACAGCTACTCGGCTCGCAACTAATTGCATTCCGCGCGTGCTGTGTGGAATGCGCCTGCGATGGTCAGTATAGGAGTGGGCGTCATGCGGAGGCCAGCATTGGTCTGAGGTCGGAAATGCTGGCCACCGAACGGGCAATGCTTATGGCATCAAAGGCGGCGGGGAACTGGGGACACAGAATAACAAGTTTCGAAAGAAACGTGAGTAAACGGGAACAAAGAATTTCCGTTTTCATACGGAGGTAGTGTAAATGTTCAGTAGAGGTCATGTTGGAATAAAAAACAACGCCGATGGTTATTAGTCTTTCCTGGTGTTTCAAGGCAACGTATTTAAAACGAACGGTGAGGTTGCGAATTCAGTTATCGCCATGGTTTTGGTGTAAATATAAGAAGCACAATGTTTCTGTGGTGACTTTTGCACGGCGTACCCGGCCGGAGATGCCTCGCGTGCCCTCGCTCCTAGATCGGAGCGGTTAGGCGAAGATAGCCGCCGGTGTATGGCTGTGTTGACACATCGGGCGGAAATGGGAGGCTTAAAATTCTCTAAATAATAATATTCTACAGTACGGGACTTAATGGTGAGCATTTGGGTATTCCATTTGAAGGTGTGGCTTACGTCTCGCCGACGCTGGAGTGGTAAATGACGTTTCCGTGTTCAAAGAAAACTGATAAAGGAGGATTATGACATCTCAGAAAGTGTAATATTGTAATGTAGTAGTGACGGGGAATAAAACACAAGCAAAACTGCAAATAATTAACTTTTAGAGTCCAGCTTTTACACGCCCGTTCTTGCGTTGAGTGTCAGCGTTGGCGGCGTAACCGAGCGAACGCGCACAGCGACAGCTGAAAGAGTGAACGCGGAGCGGGATATCAAAGATGCGAGCCGCGAACGGCGGAGACCAGTGACGTGACGTGCTTCAGTGACGTGCGCGCGGGAAGCTGGTGTCGTGCGGACCAACCCAACCGTCTCAGCCGGACCGCTCCTTCCGTATATCGTCTGCTCGCGTCAGCTCTAGCTCGCGCTTGTTTGCTTTGGTTGGTTTGGTTTCGTTCGCGTTTATTTCGATTGTCATGGTTTGCGATTGCTTTTTAATCGGATTGTGTGCGAGAGGCAAATTGTGTAGTACTTTCTGGAAGCCACGCGGCACCAGAGATTGCACTGGAACCTCCGGCGAGTCATGGATAAAAGCTGACGCGCTTGACCCGCAAAACAGATTTTCGACAACCGCCCACTCTGCTGCATGTGACTCTCAAATTCTTTGCCTCAATATATCGCGAAACGAAAACACGTATATATAGAGTTTAGTTTAGCATTAGGCAGCATCGTAATCGTCGGTGAATTTTTGTATTGCGCGAACGTGTACCCACAAATGCAAGTTACATCAAAACACAACGATAGCGGCGAACATAATCGGCGATCGTCGGAATCTGATCTGCGGGCAAATAGCATCGGCTTTTATACATGAGCCATCGAAGGTTCCAGAGTAATCGCTGGTGCCCGCGTTTCTTTCAGACAGTACTACAGAATTCGCGTCGCGCATACGTGCGATCAGGTTACACAAGGTTCGCAGTGACAACAGACCGCGGATTGCACCATCGATAACATTCGAGAAACTTTCGATACATGCAGGCGCGTCCTGCGGCGAGCGATTACGTTTAACATTTGTGAGCCGGTGAAAAGCGGTCACCGGAGAACGATAAACAAGTGCACGTGTCAAGGGCCCAAGAGCTGTCTGTCCAAAGCACCTTTGCAGCGGAGACACGAGTAAAGCGCGTATCTTTTGAACTTCAGTGTGGCCGAGTATTTTACAGAGCGCGTATATAAGGCAAGGAGGACACTCTTTCCACGTGCAAAGCCAACTTGTCTGGGATGCAGCAAGTAAGTTCTTTGAGCACAGGGAATAATGTTGACGGGATTTTAAAAGGTCGGTCCAAAATTTTTTCAAAAATTGAATTCATTGCAATAGGTCGGTACGATGAGGCTGAATTCGGGGGTAGGTCTTGGAATAAAAACAATGCTATATACTTTTTCGATTACAAATATGGAAGCGCGTGAGTTTAAAAAAAAAAAAAATGAATGTCACTTTAGCATACGCCAAAGAGGGTGGAGGCGAAAGCCTGCGCGGTCAAGATACAAGTTACTTGACATTCTCACTCAAAAGCGTTCTTATTTCTTATTACTTGTTTTCTCACCCCAAATGTGGTGCGTAAGAGTGCCTTAATTGGCGCTACCTTAATTAACTGTGTATTGATTACCTTCGTCCTAATTAACACCAAAAGTCATGGGTTCGACTGCCGCCAAAGGTTGTGGGTTTGAGTGCCTTAATTAAGTGTATATAATTAGCACTACCCTAATTAACTTCGCCTTAACACCAAACGTCGTGGGTTGGACTTCCACATAAGCTCGAGGGTTCGATTCCCGCCAAAGGTCGTGGGTTCGAGTGCCTGAATCAACTCTATCTCAATTACCTTTGGCTTTCTTTTTGGCACGATGAGCGGCATCCGACCCAGCTGTGGAAGAAGACGACGACGAACGCGCCAGCAGTGGCACGAGCGCGTGTCTGCACGAGGCGAGCTCACATAACTTTATGTAACGCACGCCGCGGTTTCCAGACGATCGGGGCTATGAGCCACTTAAGGCTTTAGCCTTAATAAATATTAAAAAAAGAACAGTCGGGTATCTTGAGAAATAATTTTGAACATGTCAAAACATGTGCACATATGAACATGCCCGTAGCCTCTAAACAGAGCCCGGGTTACCTAACGTAATTGCGGGTTCTGTTTCACCAATGGTGAAAAGTACGTCGTTAGCCGTGTGGTCGTAAGGTGTAGGCATTAATTGCCAAAGCCTAGTGTGATAAAATCATCGTCAGTGGATACATAATCTATTCATTGAAATCGCCTACGCATAGCCCTGATGCGTTTATTTTTAATCGTCAAATGGTGGTGTCCACAAGTAATTGTTGCTGCCTGGCAATGGAATAACTGGCCGTAAATGATCTTTACGCATGCGTTTGAAGATAATATGGAAATAATAAATTAACGAAATAATGCAATTTATGACAATTTCTATAGCTTGCTTGGAATAGTGGTTGTTGACGTTGTATCCGTGCAACGATTATCAAGTGTTACTTTATTACTGTGCGCCGCCTATCTGATGTCTGCTGTAACTGTTCACATGTGCTAGTTTATCGCTAGCCAATGGCATGCCTCGATTACAGCCAGGATCCCTGTATAAGGCGAAGCCAATGAACCGTTTTTGCCTGTCATGTTCATGTTGCTGTCCGAATAAATGCTTGACCTTACGGCGTCGGTGATCTACAGTTGAACCAACTGGAAGCAGTCATAATTGGGCAGTGATTCCTGAATTGGCTGTGTTGCAAAGCTTGTGGGGCGTTTTAGTTTAGGCTTGTTCTGACAGAAAAGGTAGAATTGAATGTTTGGATGGTCAGGGTTTGGGAATGGCTAATGAACGATCTGTATTACCTTAGGAGGCGAGAGTAAGATACGCGAACGTGTTACCAATCCAGCTGTAAGTACAGTGCGATTGAAATGTAGATTGGGATCGAGAGCTATTGAGTACTACGAGATCATTGGCACATACGAATTGCGATAACTGCCCGCCGTACGTGAATCTCCGCAGGCAATGATTACTAATGAGCGCATGATGCAAACTTGAATTTCGTCGAGTTCGGTGGAGCTGAGGCGGTGCCCAAAGTGGGATGATGGCAAATATATAACCGGCAGTAGCGCAGTTCGCTTACACAACCAATTTGACGGTGTGAAATATATGCGCATGATTGGGTGCTAATAAGTGTAGAGAGTGCGTACAGTTGAGTCAGCCAACGAGATCACTGTGACATGACTGTGCTCGAGGTAATACGTGTGTCTCACGTAAGATTACGATGGAGGTCGATCCGGATTGAGCTTGATCCGGATCGAGTGCGTTGCTGCGCGGTCATATGTGATCGCGGTCTTGCAGGATCCGGACAATCGTCGATCCGTGAATCGCGATCAGGCCTTTTGATCGCGATCGCAGGTCTGCGCCGTGTAGCGCAGTATTCTGAAAACTCTAAAAACAAAAGGTGAAGCCAGCTCAATAATAAAAAATAAGAACATTCAGAAACCTTTTTATCAGCAATACTAAGCTGTAAAATTGAAGTATTGTCCGAATTGAACCACATTTGGCAAATATAAATTTGTAGCCATGGTATTATGCAGTTCTGAGAGTTGCCGACAATCAACAGACGATAACAACTCGATCCGGATATATGGATCGTGTAGCAGCGGCCATTGTTTATCGCGATCACGAAATCCGATCCGCATCGGGCCGATCGCGATCAGAAATGTACGTGTGACACCGGTATAACGTCGCGCGCGGCGACGAATTGAAGCAAGAGGCGTCGTCGACTCTTGTCAGCGCAGCGGCCTGCGTGGTCGTCGAACTTGAGCAATACAAACCTGGTTTGAGCCGGTGGTCGAATCGGTTCGGAACGGTTTCCCCTTTTATTCTTTCTAATATTTCTTGGTCGCTGAGCTGTATATTTAACGCCTAGGATAATCAGCCTTTTGGTCGCCTTTTCTCTCCAGGATCTAATAGCAATAAAAAAAAAACTTGCTTTGACTCGAGGATCAGTTTAAGAGAAGACGCTCGTTGTTGCTTGGTTCTTCTGCAACACGAGCTGTTTGGTGATTGACGTTAGCGCGACGGTTATCGCAATAAATTAGAAGAGGCTGCACTTGGCTAGGCTGAGGACGCTGTGTCTAAGGCTGTGTATTCCTGGTACACCACTTGTAGATGGCGAGCATCTTCCTTATACCCAAGCAACAATGGTGCTCCAGCGGAATCTGCTTTGCTGCAGCGCCGGCAAAACGACCGGACGCGCATTAGCGGGCACGTTAGACAACACAGACAGCACTCTGTGTTGTCTAATGTGCCTCTCTGTGTGTCCGGTCGTTCTGCCTGCGCTGCAGCAATGTAGAAGGTGCCCCACAAACAAGCCCATGTAGCCACCCTCATCGGCTCCAGCGCAACGACAGCCGGTCGCGCCGGTGGCCGAACTGGTCCTCTGTGAACTGGCCGTTGCAGTCTCGCTCACCAGTGGAAAGGGCCAAGAGCTCAGGCCTCGCCGCTGCTGCACGCGCCCGCCACCTATGGGACACTCGTTTCCTGGCTGTGTACTGAATGCACAATAAACGCCATTAATCTTGCCGTTCCAGAAATCTGGCCAGGTATCCTCCGCCTGTTCGATGAGTTAACGGAGCAAAACAGGCCCCTTGCACCCAGTCACAGAAGACAGTGAACTGAGTTTTGTTCTTAAAAACCTTAAAAGGACATTTTGATCTTAGTGCTACTTTGCATTAAATCAAATTAAGAAATAATATTGTTTTTTTTTTCGGTGTGCATTCAATAAAAAGCACGCAGATCTCACGCAATGGTAGAATTTAAATGACGCGAGGCTTGTTTGAGTTGGCGAGGTAGGAGCACTCAGGTATGACACGAGCCTCGTCGCCAGTAGCTGTCGGTTCTCTGCTTCACGCGGACGAAGACGGTGTGTCACGCTTGTGGAGGGAATAACGTTGATGAGTGGTGTATATACGCACTCACAAGTACGACAGATATACAGTTAAGGCTCCGAAAGAGAGAGAGAGAGAATCAACTTTTGTGCTGAGCCCTTAGTGACGGTTGGTGCGCGCTGGCACCAGATGGGGTGGAACCTTCTTCTCAGGTCCCATATGCGTCGAGCAGTTCCTGGCCCCTAGCCGCCAGCGCGAGCTGGGTCGGTAGGCAGGGGCTGGACAACAAGGTCTCCCATCGCTCGGGGGGGTTGGGGCTGGGGAGGGTGGGGGGTAGGAATGGTGGGGGGTTCTTGAGCTTAGTGCACTCTGCAAGGATGTGTGCTAGAGTGCCTTTTGACCGCCTGCAAAAAGGGCATGAAGTGTCATGCTCTGTTGGGAACATCTTGTGCAAGAGCACGGGATGCGCTAGCGACCCCGCTTGCGTGCGTCGCACGATCGTCTGCTGCATTCGGTTGAGTTGCGGATGCGGACGGGGAAGCCTACATCTGCCGCTTCAAGGCTCCGAAACCCTCGTGCGACAGTGGCACATTCATTCTGGGAGTTTAAGCAGCGGCAAATACCGAACTTGTCTGCCAGGCCAGCCAGGAGAAAGTTGTCTGTTCGGGTACATACCGGCAGGCCCCGGTTGTCTACGCGTCGCCACAAATATATCCGGCGAGGAAACGACGACGAACACTGGAGAAGTGGCGAGCATCGCTCTCTGCTCGCTTCTTCTGCGCTATCCAACGAGTTTTAGTACAATAAGTCAGCACTGGATTGTTCCACTTATCACCTCGTTAACTGGCGCAGATTCAGGAGTTAAGGTAGAGGCAGAAGTGTGCAATACATAACATGAGGGGTGAGATAAAATGCTGCTTTTAGGCAGCTCGACGAAGTTTTCAGCCCCTGTGTCTTGGACATGGGTCAGCATTGGATCGCAGACCTATCGAATGGCTTATCACGTGGATTACTGTGGCGCCGGAGCCACCGCTACTGCTTTTCGTGCTTCCTCTGAGACGGGCGACTTCTTCGAGGCGCGCACATTGACCGCTAAGTCGGAGCATTGACTCGGGGCTACGCCAACACGTAAACTGCTGAGGCAGTCGGAGAAATGCACGAGCGAAAACTGATAGAGAGGACGGGCTTCCAGCGGCGTCCTCGCCAAACGCACGGTGGACCGCAGCGCAGCCTCCGCTGGCGCAGCGCCGCCCTTCGAAGACGCGCTTGCCCCGCTGGCTTGCACGACGCGCCGAGCCCGAGGCAATCTGCGGTTCACGTTTGGCACATTTTCCCCGTAGACGACGGAGCGAACGCGATCTCCACTGCAGAGCTGCTTTTCCGAACGGTGATGCGGGGAGAGCTCTGCGGGCGAAGCGAGAAGAGGTCGGGAAAGAAACAAAAACGGAGGAACACAGGGAGTCAAGGGCCCAGTGGCGCCACGGCGGTGAACGCGCACTCTTCTTTCAGCGAGGCGGCAGAGCGGCCGCGCTCTTTTATGGCCGATTTCGCGCAGGAAAGGCGGGGGTGAGAGGCGCCGCTGCTCGATCGCCGACGTCGTGCAAAAAAAAAAAAGAAAAAAAAAAAAGGAAGGGCGGGGGGAATACGAGCACGCAAGCCTGACGTTGCACCCCGCTACCGCGCGAAACGCGCACGGGCTCGCGCGCACGCCTCTCGTCCGACACGCACGCAGGCGTCGGGGCGGCCACTCGGCTCGGCAGAAAGCGACGGGGAGTGGAGAAAATTAGGCTACTCGCTGCCTGTGACGCATACATTAGGACCGGGCTTCGCAACCCTTGCAGCTACACACGTTCGGAACGCGTTCTCGCCGGTGGCGCGCGCATACGACAGCAAACGAGGACCGGCAGCTTGCTCGTGGCAGCAGCGCGCGCGAATGCGTGTCCACGACACGAGTCGGCGTGACCGCCGTCTAATTACGGCGAATCCAAGCACAAGTTCAGCCTTAATTACGGCCCTGCAGCAACGTGGTCGCCCTCTTCCACACCACCCTTTTTCGAAATTCGTTCCCATTTTTTGCTCTTTCACCGGCCACACAGTCCACACCGCTCATAAGTGACAACGCACGCCTGACGACGCCAGAATAATAATAAGAAAAGTTTCGGTTGGCGTGCCCGGGCGGCCGCGGAGGCAGCAGGCTTCATTTGCTGGCAGAGAGGCTGTGCCACGCGCCAGGCAGGAATGGAACGTGTCTAACGCGCGGCACGCCATGTCGTGCGTCGGCAGGAGCCTGTGATGTGTGCCGCGCGCATCGTAGGATCGCCATTACGACGCCATCCATTCATGGCTCGTCCGCTGCGCTAATTAAAAGGCTTCCACCTGATGAAGCGGTAATGAGTCATTCCTGAGGGTCGCTCTAACTGCGCCTCGTATAACGACAACGCCAATGAGTGCGGAGGAATGACGCGCAGCGAGAGAGCGGAAAGGGAAGTCGAGAACTTGCGCTTTCGATTACAAATTGACGTGCCCTTCCTTTGCTGCCACCGCAGCTCCTACATACGCAAAGGCGAACAAATTCTCTGAGTTTTGCGCAATTCCATGTCAACAAACGCTGCCGAATATTTGAAGAGAATAAGGTATTTTTCGAGCCGCGTGTAAAAATGCTGTGTGACCTATTGATTAATCGACCTTGACGTCCCCTACCGGCACACGTGCTCTTACAAACGCCGCATTGAAGGGCGCCGGATCATCCTTGACTGCTGCTGGGCTACTTTGACGGCCGATACACGAGCGCATTCCGCCCCCATCGGAATGCCGCCCACGATATCGACGCTCAAAAGTAACCAATTCCCTACGTGGGCCATTGCGAACGTCTTTTTTCGCGGTATGATCTTTGCCGAACAAAGTCTCGCGATGGCGTCATTAGGTATAAAGTTCTTAACTGGGTCCTTAGTCAAGCGCCCAACAGGCTCTCTGGTTACACTAACAAAATCTTGCTACAGAGACGCTTTTGAACCAAACAGGTTGAAGAAACAAGAAACATTTCGGCCCTTTCAAACGGTTAATTGCTAGCAACTTTGTGTGTTTGGTGCGCGCAGTGGAGGCGATGATAAGGCCAGCGTGTACACTTCGTACAGCGCAACGGTTTTCGGCGCCACCACGCGCTGTGCCACAGATGCACCGAGCATACAACACGATGGCTCAAGGTGCCCTCGTATGATTAACGCAAGTCTTTAATGCCACCCTAACCCGATTCCACATTCCCGCATAGGTTTCGAGACAACTTTTAAACGTGTGTCTCCTGATTTCATCCGAAACGCAACTTTCACACTTAGCCACGCTGCGTAACGGGGAAGAACAATAGAAAATGAGAATATTTTGCCACGTAATAAGTATCGGCATATGCCCAACAGGTGTGTCTCCTTGAAGTAGGAATTCTTGTGTGGGAACCGGGGAGAAGTCCTACACATCGGCAAATTTGAATGAGGAATGTAGAGGAACGGTGGATATAAAAAGGATATGTACAGGAAGGCAGAGAGGTTACCAAGTGGTAGTTGCTTGCATATGATTAAAATAAACGCAATTGCACGCGGCACATTGAGTATTGGAATATTCAATTAACGTCTTTACGTTCCTCTTCAATTAGCCTCTTCAATACACATGGGTTCCACCAGGTGCACTGTATAGGCGCTTTTGTTTTGTTTTTTCTTCTAATGTGTCTTGGCGGCAAATTCTACGAATTAAAGAAAAAAAAAGTAAATCGGCACGATAGCCCTGGCCGGGTTACATATAGACGCGTCTATTGGATGATTTATCATGTCAGACGTCCAAGACTCATATGAGATCTCATATTGCTGGCAGCGCATTGGAAGACTGACCTTCTCCATCTCTATGAATGTCAGTTAGAATTACTGGTTAATTACGCAACGGCAGCCACTAGACAAATAACTTTCGGAGACAAAAAAGAAAAAAACAGGAAGGAGATGTGATATTAAAAGGTGAGTGCTCAGAAACACACCAGAAAAAATTGTGTGTCCACAAGATTAAAAAAAAGAGTGCTTTATCGCGAAGGAGCTTGAATACTTTAGTCGTTGTTTCGCGAGTTTACCGCTATCTGTATCTGCGTCTCTCCAGGCTTGTCGCGCGACACCGACAGCGAATTGTGACAGTTATTTCTGCACGTCCGATTGTTAAAATACAAGAAAAAAAGAAGTCCGGTGAGGTGGGTTGCAGCACAGCGGTACACCCCTAAATGGGAGCAACGACACGATCAGCAAGTGGGCGTGCCACAGAAAGGGACGTCGGGCTGACCCGAAGAGCATCTCACTGCCTGACAAAACTAGCGGCCTTTCAACGTGGCCGGCGCGTATTTGAGTACGCATTTCCGACACCGAGTGAGCCGGGGCGCAGCCGACACGGCGGGTTGACTGCACGCCGGCTGTGCAAAAGGAGGTGAGACGATTGTTTCACCGACAACAATGGGTGCGTCCGTGACGTGCCAATGAGCCCGAATCGGACGCGTCGCGGCGCATCCGACGTGAAGTCGCCGTAGACGCGGCCGCCTGCACTTCCGGCCGGAAAGGTGCGCCCGAAAACCGTCCTTCTTTGCCACTCTGGGGAAAATGCCGTAAGCGCGAGGTAATACGAGCGGTTCAGCACTGCAACGCGCAGGTTACGACGAAACAACTATCTGATCGACAGACAGCTGTCGGCAAGAGCACGATTGCCGGCACGTACGAAGGACTTAATTCCGAAAAAATTGCCCCAGTAACCGGTTTCGAACACAGCGTGCTAGTGTTTTACTCTGTAAAAAAGTTGCGCCCTTTTCAGATTATCTTGTCCACAAACAATAATCGCCATGCTTACCTTGGGTGTGTTTCGTATCTTTAGCGCTTTGCGACCGATAATTCGGTGTCGGGAACGACGTTCGAGTTGTCAGCGTGACATACAATTCTTGACCGGAGCGGAGCGAGCGCCAACTTCTCAAGAAAGGAAGCCAGACAGACGACGAATATTGTTTGCGGACAAGATAGGCCCAAAGGGATGCAAACGTCTTTTCGAGTGTATTTTCTGACATCTGACGCAGATTGACTGTAGTGTAGAAAAATTAATAAAAGAACGAACACAACCAACGGGGTAACCAAAGCAGAGTATATGCAACGCGTAATACGAAGAAGTGCAGCGACATGCTATGCAGCCCCTATAGTGCGTAGGTGTTTGTGTTCAGTCTTTTGCATTCGTTTCATTTTCAGCGCGAGTCCAAGATGTCACATATGCACTAACTAGCGTGATTCATCGTTCTTCAGACAGCTAACAACAACTAGAAGGAGAGTTATACTGGCATCTCGAAGACTCGACCTAAGAGCAGGTGGCAGAACACCCTTAGGGCCAGTAAGTCTCGATAGAGTGGGTTAATGGGGCAAAACCAACTAAGCTCGGCGAAAAAAGATGTAATGAGTACAATACATAACTGGCAGAGAAAGAGAAAACAAACTTTAATAGATTCCATAGCAATTCCTGCTTGAGTGGAGCAGCCCTTAGCAGCACTTCGTGATTTGCAACTTCTTCTCGTGCAAGCACTGAAACATTGCCAAAGAGCATAACGTTTTTCTTTTTCTTTTTGATGTGAAAGCGTGATCCCAGGCACGGCTGGATAGTGTCCTAGAAAGGGAGCCCACCGGGCATATTGAGGGGCACTTGGTTTCCTCAACTTTCGTTGCAATTTCTGTGTTTTGGTTGCACATATAGCTATCTTTTTCCCTGAAGCCTCATTTTACTTTTGACGTTCTAAGGTACGTGCTCTCTCTGCAGCCCCTATAACATGAATGCTCACTTTATTCCGATACTCACTTGCGAGCGATAAGCAGGTGTTTCAGGTGTTTTTACAGGGTTACCCGTGAATGAGTCATTTTTGGACGGACAGTCGGCGAAAGTCTGCATTTGGACAAGAGATAAGCAGAGTAGCTCAAGTTACTTCGAGCACCACGTCAGACACGAACCCAGGGGAGGGGTGCCGGGGGGGCGCGGCCTCTCCCCCGTAATTAGGTGGCACCTCCTAACCCCCCCCCCCCCCCCCCGCCCCACGCCACCATTACTCATACACATTCCTAAAGCGCCGATGAATAAATCTATTCTGCGGTCAACATTTTGCTGCCTTTTACGTACAGCGAAAGCTGTATATGACTAACCTTCCGCAGTTTTTTCCGCGTCCGTCAACAGAAAAAATAATTACGTGGGCCGATCCTGGTCATAGTGCAAAAAGGGTCCAAGCTCAATGGCACATACCCCTGTGGACACCTTCGGGATCGGCCCACGTATGCGGAGCGCTCAACGCCTGCTTCACCTCCGCCGCGGTTCGGCGCGGCATCGCACTTCCGGCCGACCACCGGCGGAAGGCTTGCTTCGCTTTTCGTTTGAGAGCTTTGACTGTCGTCAGCTCTCGCTGCCATTCCATATTCACAGAGTGGAATGGCTGTCATTTATTTTTTCACTTCTTTTGGATAGTGATAGTTATCGGCATCTCCTGGGGTGTGAAGGCCAGTTTTCTCATCGATTCGGTGAGAGCAAAAATTAACAAATTTAACCGTTGTTTGTGAAAATATGTGTGGATCAACATTCTTTTATTTAAAAAGTACGTAGTGAAAACGCCGGAAGCGGAGAATAATTCCGTGTATTTTGTATGACGCTTGTACCGCTATCAGTCGAGCCGCCTGATGTAGCCGCTTCTCTGCTGTGCTAATGTGGGTGTTTTGCGAACCTTCCGCGGTGGGCGCAGTTTGTGTAAAACTGCAGCTTCTTGCGCTCTATATACGTGGTTGTACGCGATTGGTGACCACGCATCGTTACGCAACTTCCCAAATAACAACACGAGTCTGCTTCGGCACTTAGATTGGTAAAGCAGTAAACGGGGGATCCAAATGAACTGTGATCTTTCTGCAAATATATACATTTGTCTATAATTCTTGCAGAGCTAATTAAAAAAACGCTAATACAAATCTTTATTTTTCGCTTGCTTACTTGTTCTTGGCAGTGTTCTTGCGGCGCTTCTGTCATGCGCAAGTCCAATTGATGTGGTTCCTTGTTTGCCTAGTAAAAGAGAGGTGCATCTCACAGGCGTACTATGAGATACACCTTATTTCAATTCTCTTTTGCAGGTTTACGCGTCTTTATGGTGAATCGTGGGCGTTATTCACATTTCTATAGTAAAGGTTCCTCCCCCCCCCCAACTTCATTTACATAAAAAAGTGACCTTGGGTTGCCCCCCCCCCCCCCAAAAAAAAAAAATCCCGAGTACGTGCCTGCAACACGTGAGCAATGTGCAATTCGCTTCGAAGGAGCACGCAACAATGGTCAGCAAAAGAAAATCTGCCCAAGAAGCTTAACGGTGCACATTCCATGTAAAAGTGAGCGGGAACTCGGCGGGAAGTGAGCGGTGAACAAGAGCAGTGGAGAGACCCACCGTGGGGGGGGGTGGGGGGTATAAGTGGCCATGGCGCTGTGCTGCTCAGTCGCGGACTCCATCAAGGCCACCGTGGCAGCATCTCGGTGGGGGCGAAATGAAAAAAAAAAAAGAACAAACTCGTATATTTAGGTGTAGTTGCACGTTATAGGACCCAAAGAGGTCAAATTTAATCCGGAACCTCCCACTAAGCGGCGTCTCATAATCAGATCGTGATTTTGGCTCGTCAAATCCCCGAAATATTTTTTTAGTTGTAGAAAAAATTAGCCTCATCCCCTTTATTTCTTGTATAACTGAGAAATAAGGCGGTTCTAGGCAAAAAAGAGTCTCGCCTTACGACGTGCCGACAACGAAGCCTTTCGCAAAGGCACCTAAGCAGTCAATATACAACTGCACTCCCTTCCCGCCTACCTTATAATGGGAAGACAAAAAATATTTGAAAGCAACGTGTCACACATGCCACAAACTTCACTAACTACGCAGTATACATGAAACAGGGAAATTAAAGAAATAAAGACACGAAACGTTGTCAAACACAACTGCAAGATAACACAAATTAATAAAGTGTTGCACTAAAACTCTCTGAACAGTGTGTTCACGTTAACATGTAGTGCTCTCTATAAATAGCACTCGCAACAAAAGCTATTAACACGAGTCGAAGTAAAACGATTGCCTCGGGCGCCGTGAGCTGTCTTTATACCAGGAAGCTTTAAAAGGAAGCTTTAGATCGGGCCTATAACTCCGACGCCGCGTATTCAAATACACGTAAAACGCAAAAACATTTTTCTGAGATAACCCCTGGACCGATTTTAATGAAGTTTGTCGCATTTCAGAGAGAAAGTTAAATTCTAGTGAGTGTTGGGAGCGCAATTGCAATTTAGGGGCTGAATTTTCTTGACTGAATTTTAAAAAAATTTGAAAGTTCAAAAAAATATATATAGAAGCGAGAAGTTTACGAATTAGTAGCGGAGAAAGAGAAAAGCAGAAGGCAGGGAGGTTAACCAGAATAACGTCCGGTTGGCTACCCTACACCGGGGGAATGGGAAAATGGAAAACAAGAATGACAGGCAGAGACAGGAAGGAAGCAAAGAAGGAAATTAGAGGTGAGTTCACTGACGCGTGTGGCCTTATATATAGAGAGATAAATAGGAAAGGCAGGGAGGTTAACCAGATATCAGTCTCCGGTTTGCTACCCTACACTGGGGATGGGAAATAGGGGTTAGAAAGAGGACAGAGAGGAAAACGATAAAAAAAAAACGCACACATGGAGGCACACACGCACAAGAGGCGTTCCACTTAAAGACGTTCACAAAGGCCGGTAGATCGTAAAAAGCGCAATAGTGCTTGCGCGACCTTCTTCTGTGACGGTAGGTCCTTTCGATGGTGTGAAATTCTTTTTCCGATAGCGGTTGGTCGTCCAGCTGGTCAAGTTCGTGGCGAAGGCATTCCCTCTGTGGACTGTACTGCGGGCAGGTGCACAAAATATGGTCAATCGATTCTTCATGGCCGCAGTGGTCACAGGTAGCGGTGTCAGTCATCCCTATGCGAAATGCATATGCTTTGGTAAAGGCAACGCCCAACCGCAGTCGATATAAAGGTGTGGCGTCCCTACAGCGAAGCTGTGATGGCACTCGAAGACTTAATGTGGGATCAAGTGAATAGAGTCGCGCATTCCTTAAATGTGGCTCATTCCATTGCGACGCGGTGCAATGCCGAGCAAGTAGGCAGAGCTTCCGTGCTACGTCAGTTCTAGAAAGTGGAATTGGGACGTGGTGCTCCTCAGTATGGGCTGAGCGGGCAGCTTGATCCGCCCGTTCATTGCCGATCCTCCCGCAGTGACATGGAAGCCACTGGAATGTTATCTTATGGCCTGCATCACTTATATGGTTTAACGTCTCTGTAATATGAAATATTAGTTGTTCGTGCGGTCCGCGTCGTAAAGGTGACAGTAGAGACCACAGTGCTGCCTTCGAATCGCAGTATACCGTCCACTTGTGTGGCGGTTCATCACCAATCTGATGAAGGGCAGTAAATAGCGCTGCGAGCTCTGCTGCCGTCGATGTTGTCGCGTGGGTCGTCCTAAATATGATTGTTGTAGCTTTCGCTGGTATGATGATTGCCGCTGCAGAGCTGTTTGGAAGGACAGATCCATCAGTGTAAATATGCGTAGAGTCACGGTAGTTCTCGTACAAATATAGTAGCGTGAGCGGTTTAAGGGCTGGTGATGATAGATCAGCTTTTTTCGAGATGCCAGGTATTGTGAGGTTGATTTTTGGCTGAGCGAGGCACCATGGAGGAATCGAAGGTCTCGCAGCCGGAGAGAAACAGACTGGCAATTATTCATCATATGCGGTTATCGTTTGGCTGAAAGATGTGTGTGGTCTGTCCGCTGGTAGAGAGGCTAAGTGGTGACGAGGAGTCCTGACTAGATAGAAATTACATTAATAGTCACAGGTGTCCGCACAAGCCCGTCGTCCTCAAGAAGTACACAAGCGCCTTCATCGCTTTATGGGCCGACGAGCGATGGGGGCGGTATTCCAGCAGCACCTGCACAGAAAACGGCCGATTGTACAGTTTTTGGAGAGCGTTGGCAAGTTCTTGTCTTTCTGGGGCATATCGTGGACAGTGGCACAGCAGGTGGTCGATATTTTTTGCGGTGTCGCGGACCTCGCATGCTGCACTGTCGGTCACTTCAATTAATGTAGAGTATGCCTTTATGAAGGCAACTCCTAACCAAAGGCGACAGAGAAGCATCGCTTCACGTCGAGGAAGTCCGAGTGGAGGTCGGAGTTGCAGTGAGGGGTTTAATCGATGCACTCGTGTAAGTCGGTAAGTTTGGCGAGTTCCACTCGGTCAGTGAGAGACTGCGTGCCAGGTGACGATCGCTGCCTTGCGGCGTCTGCGCTCGAAAGCGGAATTGGAACGCTCTGCTCATCTTGATGTGATGTGCGAGCAACGTTATCGGCGGAATCATTGCCACTGATGCCACAATGGCCAGGTACCCATTGAAAAACAACCTCGTGACCTTTTTGTTGGAGGTGATGGTGAAGTTTCACGATTTCGTATGTCAACTAGTCATGACATCCGCGTCGGAGAACTGACTGCGTGCACTGTAATGTCGGTTTTGAATCACAGAACACCGTCCCTTTTCTGGGTCTTTCAAAATCATTAATCATTTCAGAATACAAAATAATCAGTACAGATACGTCAAGTACAGATATCGTGATTCCGTGAACGGGATCCATTAGATCATTCAAAGCGGACAAATTCTATATGTCAATTTATATATTACGTGAATTTGTTACGTATTGTACAAGGGTTCTGCAAAAGCAGTATTTACACATGACTAAATTCTTGAGGTTCATGTGTAACATACAAATTTTCTTTAGATGTACTATGAGCTGCAATTCACAGAATTGCGATATCGTCTTTTATTGCTGAGTTACGAAGCTGTAAACTTGATAGTATCGTTTTCTGAAAATGTTTAGATTTTCGCAATTTTCAGTAAAATATTGATGACCTAATTGAAAAACTCGAAAGTAGCAGTCACTAGATGTTAAGCTTTCTTTTAACTGCAACAAACCATGTCAAGCTTGGTGTAGTGTTTGCCGAGAAAAACGAATTCTTCTTTTGCCTGTATGTATGTAGCAGCATCCGATCGAAAGCTTCCTCTTACAGGGACACTAAAGGTTACTATTAAGTCAACGTGGACTGTTGAAACACCATCCCAGAAACCTCGAAACGCTAGTTTCGCGCCAAGGAGAGACTTATTCTAAGAGAAAATGCGTTCTGAAGTGTCCGCGTACCTCTAGCGCAGTTCAAATCGCCCGCCCTCCGATCGAGGAGTACTGACATCATGGTCTCGTAGTCACGTTGCGCCGTCGGTGAGTAAAACGGCGTCCGCAGACGGCGCTACGGCTTTTCTGCGCAAAACGCAAACGCGCGGCTAGAAACAGAGCCAAGACAGAGCCGACAGCAGAGCGAAAGCGGGAGTATGGTGGCTAGCGGAAGGAGAAACGCGCGACCATAAGGTGGTACTTCATTCTATGACGCAAACTTCGACGCTCGTTGCAATGGACCCTGACAACGACAGATTGGCTCGCGATGCTAGGCTCAACTTCAGCGATTTGAGCACTGACGAGCGCGACCTGCTGCTGAGGGCTCGCGCTGCCGGCGTCGTTGCGTACTACGACCATACGACGGCGGCCTCGACACCGGCTCTCCGGAGCGGGAAAGCAACGAGGGCTTCCCACGACATCACATGGACGTGGCATTCTTGCTGCTTGTTCCAAATGAAAGTTTCGCGAGCCAGCAGAACCTGCACAGCACGACGCGATAACGAAACTACTGAAACTCCAAAGCGTGCGCGGCGCAGAGTCGAGCGCGCAGAGTCGAGCGAAAACGAAACCTTTCGACCACCCATATTACTGAAGGGTAACGTCAAAATGTTTTTTCTTAGAATCGAATAGACCTAGACAAGCAGCATTTTCTTCCATCTTATAATCGAATGAAATGATATTTTTAATACGAGTAGTTGAGTATTAGTAACACAAATTATGAGCAGTGGTTTCGTCATCGGGCTAGTACCGGAATGTCGCTGGGGGGTCTCAAATAGTGTCATGCATTTACCTCAATTTCTCGGTTACTAAAGCTCTGTTCGCGATTATATTGACGCCTTAGACGTTCTAGAACATTGCTCTACCACTTTAACTTGACTTTCTGGTAACCTTTAGTGTCCCTTTAAGGCGTAGCTTTCCTTGCCTGTACTCGAGGGTTTTGATGTGGCTGCTGCTGGGTCGGCCGGTATCGTGACGTGTATATATATATATATATATATATATATATATATATATATATATATATATATATATATATATATATATATATGCGTGTGTGCGTGTGTGTGTGCGCGCGCGTGTCAGCGAACGGGCTTATACTATAATCCGCTGTACGCAGCCCGCCCAAAAAGGTGCCAGTAATCGTACTTCTGTTCTGCGTAATAAAATATAAAAATTCGTCATAAAGCCTTAACATATTGGGCCGGCTGAAAGGTGCAGTTAATGTGCTATAGGCAGAAAGGTGCTATAGAGCAGTTAATGCAATTGCGCTTGACAGTCAACAGATTCGTTCATTTACTTGATTTTCTTTCATGTAGCCGTTCGGTGTGTTGCACATGCTGTGCGCCCTCTCATGGCCTATCCTCTAGAATGGGTACGTGTCCCTGCATAAAAAGAGGCACAGAAGGCCTAAATTTAGCTATGTATGTGTTGTCGTACTTTGGGCATACAGTGATGGCCTTTGTATAGCTGCCATTGCCATTTCTTGATAGACAAGCGTCACACATCGCCTTTCTCGTTGTGGCATCGTATGACACGGTGCGTCCGTTTCATTCCGTGTTGGCATTTCGGCATAGCTTGTGACTGGGTTAGTGTATAAGCACATTGCATGAGATGAACATCAACATTTCATGAGACTGCACGCTACGCATAGGATGTTCGTGTCACTGGTGATTGAGTAGGATTCGTTACACGCAGTTTGACTAAAGCGTTATTTCACACTATGATTCCAACATATACGTTGGATCTGCATAAGTAAAAACAAACAAGAAAATCTAGGTTAGTGCAGTGCATTTTATGCGTTCGCACTACCAACCTTATCTAAGAACAGAAGCACACACAAAAAAAATGCGCGATCAGGCCAATAGTGATCCGATTGGAAATGAGATTATATTCTAGGCAGGTTAATCGTAATAACTTTGTTTTCAGCTCTGAAGAGCGGTGACATTGCGACGGTGGCTAAGGTCTGTGCAACCTACCTCAAATGAAGTAAGCGAAAAGTAAGACATCCACCTAATCGTAGCAATTGCTACAAATGAAACCCATACGCGTTCTTCGAAACAAAGACCTCGCAGTTAAGAATAACTTGTCCTGGTCCGGGACTCGAACCCGGGACCGCCATCTTTCCGGAGCAGCTGCTCTACCATCTGAGCTACCTACCTGTAACATCTACACATATGTAAAACCTACCTGCAACATCTACACCTTGTTTTGCCACGCAAGTTTCCATTTCTCCTACGCGCTCCATTGTCCATGATATGTGGAGATCGTTGTCCGTCAAGTTAGCCGAGACACTCATACACGTAGGGAGACGCGTCCACTCTCCTTGCCATCGAGCCTTGCCACGGCGGTAGAGACCTTCGCTTCACATGCCGGAACATCGCTCGTGACAAACCTTTTTTCGGCAATGCGGGCTTTTGTTTCACTTTGCGGCCTCGCCATTTGCGGCTGTGCGCCGTGACCGCCTGGAGCTTCATCCGCCGACGGCGCGGGACCAGCGCGTCCCATTGTTTTCGGGCTGCGCGCACGATCGGCGTGCGGCCATCCCGGCGCCAGATTCCTATCTTCCTCCATCTTTCCTGGCTCGGCGCGCACGCGCGCATCGTTCGGGGTGGACAGCGCGCGCGCGCGATTGAAGGTCGCCTCGGCGTTCTCGCAGCGGCCGTCGCTCATCATCGACTGCTGCGGCCGGGCCTCGACCTCGCCGCTGTTGCACGCAACTGGCCGCGAGCAGGAGTCACAAAAGGGAACGACGTTGCGCGCACCGCCCGCCATGTGCGGGAAATGACTCGCGATCGCACTCTTTGCTTGCACGCGTATCGTAGTGCACGGCTTAGCCGCTTGTACGCGCGCAGCGCGCACGTGTACCATCGCGGACAAATGAAACGCGAAGCAAGAAATTAAGAACTAGAACACACTCCCACAATAAAATAAATTGCTGGCTCTCCCGTAATAGAGAGTAGATGTGAGCATGAAATGGCTACTGGCAAAGTAGATTGGTTGGAGATAATACTAGCCATAATCTTAAAATTGGTGTATATAGTGCATGTCTGCGACGGCACACCCCACCACACCACGCCACACTGTGCACTGGTCCGTGTGGACGCAATAGTTTCCCGTCACAGACAGAACCTCATTGCAAGTCTCGGTTAAACGGCCATTCGCGGCGCGCCAGACGCGCGGACCGCCGGCGTTGAGCCTTCAGCGCCAAAGGAGGGCCATCGAGTGTGTATTGCCCGTTATCTGCCTTTTCAACGTCGCTATTGGAAATGACAAATAAAACTACAGCGTACTAGAAGTTACAGCTTGAGTGATATTGTGAACAAACATTAGGAAGAACTCGGAAGCAATATTTTTTGTAACTTGTTTGGGAAGTAACTAGCGTGTGCAACACGGACTTGATTGGTTGCCCGGATGATCTCGTTTTGTTCGCGCAGCTTGCCCGGATGTTCTCGTTTGAGTGCCCGGATGACGGATCTGGCTTGTTGCTCAAGGTCACTAGAAGGTCGCCGACAACGGCAGCTAAAAACATTGCACGCCCAACATCAAGGCGCTTTGCGTTATATTGTGGCGTGGTTAAACTTCTCCAACATCTTGATGCCTCGCATTAAGTATGCGTTGTTGCCAGTTATAGTTTGCCTTAGAAGCGAACGCGTACGTGTAGTTCATAAATTATTAGTTCACCCAATTGTAAGCAGACATGTAACCAAATGTGTGCGGCATCGTGGCTTAACTCAGATATGCGAGCTACTCATAGATCAGTGTGATGCGTTCGGCGTCGCTATCATTTGTCGTAAGGGCGTCAAGTAACGCCTGTGCGCACAGCGAGAAGCACGTGGACGTTACGCCATGTCACCCTTCCCCCTTTCAATAAAGTTTATCATCACCACCACGTGGACGTTACCGTCAAGCATGCAGAATATCGTCCAATATACTGCGGTGTATCGCCACATAAGCTGACGTGTGGCAGGCGGCTTGTAAAGTAAACATTACTACCGGGAATGAACGGTCGGATTGCATTAGTCGCTTCACTGAATGGCTCAATCCCGCGTAGTTTTAACCTTTAGTCGCCGTCACCCGCACTTTGATCGCTTTTCGCGCTATATAAGATCGTCCACGGCGCTGTTCCGTGACGCGTCTCGCACCCTGAACGAATGAACGCATTCATCGGCAACGCGGTGGAAGCGTCTTCCGCTAGCTCTGAATACGGGGATTTCTAGGAGGAAACGTAGTGCCTCCGTGCAACCTGCCGGCAAGCAGAGCGACGATACAGTCGGGCGAAATCAGTTTATAACCTCAAAGAGGCCGAACGCACTGGAAAGTAAACTCGCCTCGCTGGGCTGCGATATCAACGTTAGAATTATTTTTGTGCGGGAACCACTGTCGGCTGTCTAGCGAACAGTGCGTGGACTTCGAACAGTTTCTCAACTGTGCCGTCCGTTTAAATCTCTAGCCCACCATCAAGGACGCCTAGAAGCCAACGTAGCAGGAAATTACTGCGCAAAGATCACGGGTCCGGCGTTTCAGCCTTGCACACCTATTCCTCACCTCTAACCACTGTGGCGAAGGTGGGCCTGTGTGACCACATGGTTCCATGGATCGCGCCGTGCCAGTTGCCGGGAGAAAGAAAACTTCCGAGCGACGTTTAAGAGAACAAAAAAAAAGGATTATATTCAGAGGTACATGACCAAGTTTTACAAAGACGGATCCACCTCTGGGAGCACACTACATGCTAGAGTCTTTGCGTGTCCGAGCCTCCTTGTCACAGCCAGCCGGATCCGCTTTTTTGCGCATTTGATTTCCTTCTTTCCCTCGTCGGGGGAATTCACAGGCCAATCACAAACGCCGAATCGTTCACCACCTCCCGTCCCCCAACGTCACATGTGTCTCCAACGTTGCACAATACGATGCAACCACGTGGCAAACTGTGAACCTGCCGTCGACGCTTTCTCCGGGAGTTTTCGACAATGACCCTGTCCTCGATCAGGCACGTCTTCGTGGCGGTCATGGGGGGGGGGGGCGACGTTGTCTTGAAGCGAGCTGTCATTTCTGGATGCTCGAAAAGCCGAAGATCTGGAACATGACGGCCCGTCCGTAAGACTCAGGGGCCGCTGGTGAAGCTGCCTTGAGGTGAGGCGTGATCAGCACCCGCGATAGCCGCACGTCTGCCGGTGAAGCATCATTTGTTCTGAGGGATCGTCACGCTCAACAGCACCCCCGCCGCCAGATGGTGCATCGGTAGGTCGAGTTGTTTGATGCAGCTCGGCTGGCTTGATGCCTGCATCCTTGCGATTTCTCTTGACTGTAACTTGAATATAAAGATCACATTTCTCACATAAAAAAGAAAATAGCATACGGTATACGCGTTCTAATTAGAACTCGTCCCTACATTACACATGGTACATTAATCTCGCTCTACCACTCATTTACTGACTCTCATATTACCTACGGCATAATATGCTGGGGCAACACTTATAACACTCACTTGCAATCCTTCCAGGTAATCCGGAACCAATCCATAAGAATTATTACAAGCAGTTCACTCTTTGCAAATGGAAAGTCACTTCTACATGAAAACAACATCCTAGCCTTTTCAAAACTTACAATATATAATCTAGGGATTTCATTCTACAAATATATGACTAAGGAACTACCATCGATCTGCTTGTCACCTTGTGACCTGATAGCTCACAGTCACACTAGATTTGCACTCAATAATAATTTCCGTCTACCCAAAGTGCGTACTAACTATGCGTGGGAATGCGTAATTTTCCTCGATATTGCTTTGAAATACTCTGCCACCTATAATCAAAAAAGCAAAAAATTGATACCAATTTAAAAAAAGAACTAAAAGCATTCGTAATCAATACTGTTGATATTGTCCGTTTTGTGTAGTTTTACTCAGTTTTTTTATACTGTCATGCTGTTTACAAGTGTTGTTATTACTCATACGCTATAAACATGTTTTGGTATTACTCTTAGCTCTCATCTATGCTACTGTTGCTTTAAACATTGTACACCATCATAAGTGTCTTTAACAGGAGGTCCCGATAGAGTCTTCGACCATGGGACCTACTTATGTATACTACACACATCTAATTTTCTGTTTTTTTACCGCTAAATAAATTACGAAATTGTGAAAATTTGCTGAAAGCCGTGGGGCCGTACCTTCCGAGAATGAAGATATTCTGGCCAAAGGCATCTTGACAGGTGGGCTCTGACTAGACTGCATAAATGCAAGATGACAAGCTCCAAGGAGCCACCATTGTCAGCCATAAACAATGCCGCAAGCACCACATGCAAGCTACTCTGATCGCCAGACAGTACAAGTTAAAAAAGAAAATCTGACAACCCCATATCTAAAGGAAAACCCTGAAACTCAAGGTTCACGCTGATCCGGACAAGTACCAAGAAATTTTCAATTATGTGTACTCGCAAATAAGTAATCATGAATGTGGGATTCCTTAGGTCAGGAAGAAGGGTGAACTGGCCATGATTCATCGATATCCGTTACACTTAGCACAAGATAGCTACATCATCTTTACATAATGCCAATTCGCGAACTAAACAAAAGGGAATACCGTCTACAACCCTTACCACATTCTTAAATTGGCTCAGAAGGCCTGACTTGTTCCACCTTTCTTGAATCGCACTTCTGAATTGTGCTACTGTAAAGCTACGCTCCATTCGAGCAGGTGGCCGCATTTATGTGACATACCTTTACATAATACGACGGCGGGTGATTAGAATAAGTCAAGAAACCTGACAAATAAAAAGAAAATCTCAATGCCCTTCCACTCTGTGAAGAAGGATGACCAGAGATTCAGGAGAGCACGTCCTTGTCCTTACTCGTCCGTGTCTTCTTTAGCGCAATTCCCTTCTTTAAGGATGACCAGAGAAGCTGTGTATGTGGGCCCCTTAATGCCGAACTGAACATCCACCGCGGGTCGGCCCGGCATTGCAGTAACTTCGGAGTCGGTCCACGTATGGGGAGCGCTTACCGCCTGCTTCACCTCCGCCGCGGGTCGGGCCGGCGTTGCATTATCTTCGGGATTGGCCCATGTATGGGGAGTGCGCCTGCTTCACCTCCGCCACGGGTCGGCCCGGCATTGCACTATTTTCGGGATAGGCCAACGTATGGGGAGGGCTTACCGCCTGCTTCACCTCCGCCGCGGGTCGGCCCGGCATGACACTACCTTCGGGATTGGCCCACGTATCGGGAGTGCTTAACGCCTGCTTCACCTCCGCCGCGGGTCGACCCGGCATTGCACTAAATTCGCAGTCGGCCCACGTATGGGGAGTGCTTACCGCCTGCTTCACCTCCGCCGCGGGTCGGCCCGGCATGACACTACCTTCGGCATTGGCCCACGTATCGGGAGTGCTTAACGCCTGCTTCACCTCCGCCGCGGGTCGACCCGGCATTGCACTAAATTCGCAGTCGGCCCACGTATGGGGAGTGCTTAACGCCTGCTTCACCTCCGCCGCGGGTCGGCCCGGCATCGTAATATCTTCGGGATGTGCCCACGTATGGGGAGTTTTTTGCTTACGACGACACGAAAATTTCCTTGCACGGTAGAGGTATACAGCTTCGCTCTAAAAAATTAAAAAAAAAATCGTGCAAGCTTTCCGAAACAAGTAGCAATCACTAACACTGATGTTTTTTATCTTCAGCCTATATCTCCGTGTAACTAAAGAAAACGAAACCATTGACGCTTTTGCTTTTCGAGCACTCAACTGTCACGTTTTCGTGGAAGTAATCGAACTAAAAAGGGTCTGCCCTACCACGAGCAGAAGATACCAACAATGCCCTCTGTCTAACAAAAGTTCCTAAAACTCAACCGTTCACAAATATCGCCGAAAAAAATTAAACGCTCATGAACTCAATCTACAAAACGTGCCTCCAAGAAAACACTCCTACAAAATAAAGCACCACTCGTTATGAACTCCCGCAAAAGCATAACATATCCACTTGCGCAACTTGTGCGTGACCTTCCAAATTCTATGCAACACTAACACCTGTTTGTCTCAAAATGCTACACGTGTCGTCACGTAAATTTGACACTTCAAATTGTTGATCTAACCTTAGCCGCATAGGCTAACAACCTAACAAAAATTATGGCATTCCTTACGCTTGAAAAATGTTCAGCGCACAACTAACCTCCTACAAAAACGAATACAAAAGAACAAAATCATTCTGCAACGCGTCTTCCTGATTTCCTTTTCGGGCCTTAAACGAACCCTTTCAGATGTGCTCGACCCGGTCGTGCATTCCCTGGTTCTTGCATGGTGCGGTCTCGAACAAGGCAAAAGCCTCTAATCTGCCTGACGCACCTCGTAGGTGCAACTTTAGCACAACCGCCTCCAAGTACTAAGAGAAAGGTACATTCACAGACCCGCGCGCGCACTCAGTCCTTACGTGCTACCGAGCTGCCTTTCTTTGTCCCCGCGAGTGACCGGTGTTGCGTACTCCAGGGTAGCGTACCGTACTGCTGCCGAGAAGCAGCGGCGCCTGCCTATCGAAGCTCGACCGACATTACTTATTGGGTAGCGTGGCGTTGTCGGCGGGCTGCAGGCATCCGGTAGATCATGGCGACCAAGCAGGGGCGAGACGATTTGCTAGTGCGAAACTTGCACTGTTTATTCAAAGGTAGTTGAAAGAAAATAAGAAAAGCATGAAGTATGAAGTCTTTCAAAAGTACATTTCGGAGCCCCTTAAATAGGCTCTCTACAAGTGTGGGCGGGATCTTGCTCCCGTCGATGACACGTGACAGGCACCGAGAGAGGGCCCCTCCTCCTGCAATACCGAGCACGGGGAGGAGAAGTCGATCCTCTTTTCGACGAATCCGAGGAGAAGGTCGGGTGAATGACCTCTCCGGCGCCGTGGGGTCCGGCCAAGAGAGGGTAAGGGGATGACATAGTACCCACGGTGCCACGACCATGAGAGGGGAAGGGGTTGACGTAGCACCCACGGTGCCACGACCATGAGAGGGTAAGGGGATGACGTAGCAACCACGGTGCCACGACCATGTCGAGGGTAAGGGGATGACGTATCGCCCTTGGCGTCCGGCCATCCCTAACACCGGTTCTTGCAGCAGCCTACAGGACCTTTTATCCTTTGCTTCCCTTTGTCCCTCAGCTTACGCTGACATGCAGGCAGTGTGATTAAGCGACTGTTCTTCGCGAAACTCTCCTTTCTGCGGCGACCGTCACGCCGATCTCTGCAAACGCCTAAGCTTGGGATTTGCCGTCCTTCGCTTTTTCCCAGTCTCCGGCTGGATCCTGACTTTTGCGCATTTGCCTCTACCGCCTTGCCGCTTCGCACGTTTGATTCTAGACAACGCGTCCGCGTCCGCCTCTCCATTCTTGTGCCTATGCGTTTTCTTCGCCATCTGTTCTGACCTATTCGAACAGCCATAGGTGACTTTCCCTGGCAGGCTCGCCGAACTTGCCACCTCCGCACACACTTGGCCTATGTGGCCATGCGTTTCGTGTGCGTTTTGTGGTAAGCTGGCCGAATTTGCCACCTCCGCACACACTTGGCCTGTTCTGCGTTTCTTGTGCATTTTCTGGCAGGCTGGCTGAATTTGCGACCACCGCTCACACTTGGCCTAAGTGGCCCTACGTTTCTTTTGCGTGTTGTGGTAGGCTGGCCGAATTTGCCACCTCTGCACAGACTTGCCCTAACAGGCCCTGCGTTTCTTGTTCGTTTTCTGGCAGGCTGGCCGAATTTGCCACCTCCGCACACACTTGGGCTAACAGGCCCTGCGTTTCTTGTTCGTTTTCTGGCAGGCTGGCCGAATTTGCCACCTCCGCACACCCTTGGCCTAACAGGCCCTGCGTTTCTCGTGCGTCTTCTGGCAGGCTGGCTGAATTTGCCACCTCCGCACACACTTGGCCTAAGTGGCCCTGCGCTTCTTGTGCGTTTTGTGGTCGCCTGGCCGAATTTGCCACCTCCGCACACAGTTGGCCTAAGTGGCCCGGCGTTTCTTGGGCGTTTTGTGGTAGACTGGCCGAATTTGGCACCTGCGCACAAACTTGGCCTAACAGGCCTTGCGTTTCTTGTGCGCTTTCTGGCAGGCTGGCCGAATTTGGCGCCTCCGAACACACTTGGTTTAACGGGCCCTGCGCTTCTTGTCATTTTCTAGCAGGCTGGCCGAATTTGCCACCTCCGCACACACTGGCCCCACGGTCCCTCCATTTGCTGTGCGGTAGAACCACCGCTCTCTACTGTCTTCCTCTCACTTGTGGCTACTAGCACGTTTGACTCGTCACAGCGCACAGCTGCCTCGGGAATTGTTCCATCGTCCTCTGACCACTGCTCCATAGGGGGTACGCTTATCAGTCTCGGAGTCTCCTCCGGTGTTTTTGCCCTGAAAGCTCCCATATTGGAGGAAGCTTCTTCTCTTTCCGCCAGCGTTTGCTCCAACGTATTCGAAGAGCCATAGCTGATTTGCTCTGGCGGGCTAGCCGAATTTGCCGCCTCCGGACACACCTGGCCATTCGCTGAAAGCTGTCACATAACAGCTACAGGTTATTATCAGAGTCCTGATTTGTGGCAATACCACCCACATCTCACAGCTTCTGGTCATGTGGCCCTTCACCTTAGTTGTAACAAACAGCCCTCTTTCACGCCTCCAACGCGCGTGCATTGTCAGCGGGTGCCTTCGTTTCTCGAGCTACTTTAGGTACGTCACCCTCTCTCTCCTGAGGCATGCCGGGGGAGTTTGAAGTCTCCAGTTGAAATTTTCTGCGGGAAGTCTTCTTGCCCTTTTGCTTCCGAAACCAAATATTGCTTTGTCTTTTCTCTCTGATAGCCGCAGCGTACTGCAGAAACTTCGGCGTGTGCAGCAATCCTTGGCGAGTTCTGCCGTTCTCTCGTTTTGGCCGTCGAGGTCGGCGTGAAATGCTAGACCGAAGTGTTTGAACAAAGCCTTCTTAGCGCTGTCGCAGTCTCACGCTTTTTCCTCGGACAAGCAGATCGGGAAACATTTAGCGATACTAAAGGGGATTAGCGCTGGTAATCTCTCGGTCCACAAGTCCCGGTTGACACTCTCTTTCTTACACACTCATTCTAAGCCGGCGAGGAAATGAACTATATCCTCGTCTGCCCTGAAAGTGTGGAGCTGGCATCGCGCTGTTTACCATCTAAGTGTCTGACTTTTCTGCTCAAGCTCCTCCATCCTAAGAGCGTGCCGTTTCGCTACCTCCTACTCGCGCCTCGCGTGCATTTATGTTTCGTGCTTTCTCCTTTCTGCCTCTTCACGCTCGCTCCTCTCGCACACCTCTGCCTTTTGTTTTCTTTCAAGAATAGTTTCGCAAGCCTCGTCAGCTTCCTCGACCGTCACTTTTTCTACCTTAATCACATCGAAAAGTGCTTGTTTTGTTTTTGCTTAGGTAGCGGAAATGCCCAACTCCTCGCAAATTAGAAGGATGTCCGGCACTTTGAATTTCTCCATAGCGAATTTCCTTGCCCTCAGAATTCACCCTTCCTTAAAATTGGAATTTGCTATTTAAAGAAGGTGAATTTCCAGAACAGCGCGCACCAGAAAACACAAACATACTCTCCTAGCATCTGCTTTCTTATACTAGAATTCTAGTGACATGAAGAGCAAACCTCAGGCACTACCCAGCCTGTCCTTGTCGTTACTATCAGGAGACTGCAGAATTTATTGTTTTTCAAGCTCTTTTAATT